>NW_027531893.1:7318221-7472347 GCF_008692635.1 Crocuta crocuta
GGGCGGGGGGGTGGGGGGTGGGGAAGGACCCGGCCAGCCTCCCAGCCAGGTCTCAGGAAGCTCCCGAGGGAGGATCCCTGCCAGAAGCTTTCCCGCCATCTCGTTCTTTCTGGAGCCAAGTTCTGTGTCTCGTTTTTGAGGTTCTGGAGTCACGCAACCCTTACAGCCCCAAGGAGAGCAGGGTTTCTGTTAGAGCCAGAAAAGGCCCCAGACAGGAAGGACCTGGGGGGTGGCAGGGCAGTCCTAACCCAGTAGCTCTGCTTGCGGAAGCAAAGTCTGTGCAGAAGTCTGGGCCCAGGACCTCCTCCGCCTCAAGGTGAGCCACCCATCTCTCGCAGCCACTGGATGGGGACGTCGGGTGACCTAGCTGGGACCTCACCGCCCTCCGTGCTGCGTACATGTAGTTGAGCTTCTGTGGTAGAGGTCCGTCCCAGTAGTAGAGTTTCTGCCAATACTGCACCCAAGACCGACCCTCCGTCCCTCCCTTGGCCCTAGCTGTGTAGACACTAGGTCTCCCAGGGTCCTTCCTCACTCTGCAGTCTAAGCCGCAGGAATTCTGGAGTTTGTGTGTTTGTTCTCCCAGTCTGGCTATTGAGACGGGACCAGGCTGGCATCCAGCTCTTCCTCCTGCTTCTCTCCAAGCTGATAGGCCTGCAAGTCCCAGTCCAGAGTCAGGCACTGCTGGGTTTCGGGGGTGGGTTTATTCAGATGTCTGGCCCACGGAAAGAACGCCCCGGTGGCCGGGCCTCTTTGAGAGCGCTGAGCCGCGGAGCCCAGAGGCACTCTCCCCACGGGCAATCAAGGAAGAAGCTAAAGCCGATTGTTCTGTTTTCTGGCAGCAGCCGTGGCCTGCCTTCTCCCTCTGGGGAAATTAGCTTGCTGGCTCAGAGAGAGGGAAAATAAACAAGTCTAACCTGAAATATGCATTAGGGTTGAGCTATTTTTGGAGGTTTCCAAGATGGAAAATGGCTGAAGGCTGACCAGTTCCCATCTGTCCTGAAAGAACTTCCAAGGGCTTTGTGGGGCGAGCAAGGGGCCCACGCACATCAGAACATCGAGCTGGGATAGGCGCGATCGTGGGTCTGCTAAAAGAATTGGGCCTTTTCTTGGCCTGTTCCTCTTAGTGACCGACTCCGAGAGGAGGTGGAGAAAGGGACTGGGTCAGGTTGGGCCCATAGTTTTGGAATCAAGGGGCAGCGCGGGCCTCCCCACCATGGCATTGATTGCACACCCCCTGCTGGCGGAGTTGCAGCTCTGCACACATTTTGGTGCTTCTGCGTCAGGAGGAAGGGGAGGTGTCGTTCATCCACTACCAGACTGTGAGCTTGCCAAGTGCAGGACTGTTACCTCTGCCGTGGACTCCATGTTTGTTCTTCCCCAAACACTCGAGTGTCGAAGCCCTAGTGTGATGGCTGGGGGAGGTGTGCCTTTGGGGGTGATTAGGTTGTAAGGGTGGAGCCCCCAGGTGGGGAGGAGAACTGACCTTTCTTCCCCCTCTGTGTGAGGTCCCAGTGGGAAGATGGCCATCTGCAGACTGGGAAGAGCCCCTCACCAGACACCAGATGTGCGGGCACCTTGATCTTGGACTTGAGCCTCTAGAACGTGAGAAGTCAGTGTGTGTTGTTTTGGCCCCCAGTGCGTGGTTTTGTTACCGTAGCCCGGGCTGTGAGCAAGGCAGCCTCTCTGACCCAGGCCTCAGTAGAATACCTGCCACGTGGTAGGGTGCCCAGTAAGTGTGTGCTGAGGAAGTGGGGGCGAAGGCGGGAGAGCGAGTACTGACCCTTTGCTGTGGGCTTGCCTTTGCGCGTTACACGCTGTCTCACCTGCAGACCCATTTTACCAATTCAGAAAGAGAGGAGAACGCATTTATCAGTGCGCACCCCTTGCCCTTGTCACTGACTGTGCCTGTCCCCACCTCGGCACCTGTCACTCTCTGCGTGAGGGCTCTCTCTTAGCCCACATGTAGGGCAGCCCACAGCCTCATGGAGGTAGAGCCCCAGGAGTAGAGGCAGCCAGGAGATGGAAAGATGAGCACCCCTTCGACGGGGCAGTTCAGTGGCACCATCTGTGCCATCCTGCGGAGGCTGCCTGCTGGGTGCCAGCAATGGCGCTCATCTGCGTACTGTGACTTGGCTCCTTTCCTTCCCTGTCTCTTCCCCGCACCCTCCCTCCTCAGTGCATAGGTGCTCTCAGTGTTTTGTCTTTTGTGCTCCTGGGGGCGCCAGCCTGAGAGTGCAAGGGGTCCTGGGGGCCGGTTGGGGGCAGGGAACTCCCCGTGGGGAGCCGAGCAGCAGATGGAGTGCCACTTGGCGCACACACAGATGGCTCTCAGATGTCCCTTCCATCCAACCGGGGGACTGGTACACTCGTGGAGGGGTGACACTCTCATCGGGCTGTCGGCACACTCATTGGGGTGCCGACACACTCACCAAGAAGCTGACACACTCATCGGGGTGCTGACATACTTGCCAGGGGGCTGACACACTCACCAAGGAGCTGACACACTTGCCAGCGGGCTGATACGCTTATGGGGGGCCACTGCACTCATGGGGGGGCTGACAGACTTATTGGGTTGTTGACACAGTCACTAAGGAGCTGACACACTTGGGGCCAGTGCACTCATGGGAGGGCTGACACACTCATCGGATGCTGACACACTCGGGCTGACACACTCACTGAAGAGGAGGAGCACTGGAGTCAGAAGTGACCTTGAGTGTGAGTCGGGACAAAGGTCTGCCTCCAGAGCTGTGCGGGTGCTGGAGCCCCCGTGCTGCCCAGGCCTCCCTTACAAGGAGGGGGCGAAAGCGCCAGACAAACAGAATGTGGCAGCTCTGTACTTGGACCGTCCAGCCCGGAGGAGGCCAGTACTGACATGCGGTGATGTGCATGAGCCTTGAAAACGCGATGCTGTGTGAGGACAGTGGACAGGAAAGGTCACAGTGTGTGATGCTGTTACAGTGACATTTCTGGAGTAGCTCAATCCATGGAGACAGACAGCAGACTAGTGATTTCCAGGGGTTGGGGCAAAAGGGACTTGGGGGTCCCTGCCTGGTGGGTCTGGGGCTCCCTTTTGAGGTGCCGAGGATGTCTTAGGACCCGACAGAGTTGTCGGCTGCACAGTACTGTGGGCGTATCCCCCCCACCCTCCCGAACTGCCACGTCACAGTGGCTCACGGTTAATCTTAGTAGGTGGACTTGCCCTCAACACGAAGGATGTGATGGGCTCACCTAGCCAGCTGCTCCCCGGCCGCATGGAGCTTTCCGAATACCGACTGCGGGCCCTAGGCCAGAGATTCTGATTCCGTGGGTCGTTTCTAAACGTTCTCCCCAAGATCCTAACCGGCAGTAAGGCTCAGGATCACCGAATGGCCTCTGAGGTCCTGTTAGCTGGGCGCTTCTGTGTTTCGTGTGGATTTGAGTCAGTACACTCCTCCTCTCGTGCTGTTTTGAATCTTTGCAAGTTGCAGAGTAAAAGCTTTAAGAGTTGCTGTCGTCGTAAAGACGATAGAGGCACTGGCTTGTTGGAGAGGCCGCTTTGGGGTGGGGGGTGGGGGGTCGTGCAGGAGGAGAGGATTGGCTGGGGCCTGGAATAAAGATATTCAGGCTGAAATGGATGCAGTTTAATTCAGACATTTATATTGAGGACCTATTGTGTGCCAGGTATTGTGCTAGGTGATGGAGAAGAGGAGGGAAGAGCGATCAAGAGGAATCAGAACTCAGTTCAGGAGCTCCGCACTGAGCTGAAAACAGTAATGTTTCTAATATTATCCAGTGGTTAACCTGGGTTGTCGACCTACTGCATGCCAGGCCCACCTGCTCCAAGTGATGGTTGATTTTGTGTATCAACCTGACGGGCTAAGGGATGCCCACATAGCTGGAAAAACATGACTTCTGGGTGTGTCTGTGAGGGTGTTTCTGCAAGAGAGGAGCATTTGCATCAGTAGACTAAGTAAAGAAAACCGCCTTCACCCATGTAGGCGGGCATCGTCCAATCTGTTGAGGGCCCACATAGAACACAAAGGCGGAGGAAGGGCAGGTTTGCTGTGTCAGCGCGAGCTCAAATGTCCGTCTTCTCCTGCCCTCACACACCGGCGCTTCTGGCCCTCGGGCCTTTGGACGTGGATGATGGTTTGCACCATCAGCTCCCCGGTTTCTCAGGCCTTCAGGTTTGGGCTGGAACTATACTTGTCTTGTCCCTGGGTCTCCAGCTTGGAGACCGCAGATCGCGGGACTTCTCAGCCTCCTTAACTGCATGAGCCAGTTCCTTATAATACNTGACCACCATGTTTTCACATGTGGTTTGTGGGGCTGACTCTGACCGTGCGGCTGGGAGACCTAGGTGGTGCCAGGAGTACAGGGGTGCTGGCGGTTTGTTTCGCCAGACGGAGACCTCCTTCAGTGCCCTGCCCGCTGGCTGAGTAACTGCTTGATGCTCTGCTGCCTGAGGCAGCTGCTGCCCCAGGTGGGAGGCAGGGNAGTTGATTTCCATATAACACCCAGTGCCCATCCCCACAAGTGCCCTCCTCCATGCCCATCTGCTCCCTCCGGCTCCCCCCACCCCATCAGCCCTCAGTTTGTTCTCAGCATTCAAGAGTCTCTCATGGTTTGCCTCCCTCCCTCTCCCCAACTATTTTTCCCCTTCTTCTCCCCCATGGTCCTTCGTTGAGTTCCTCCTAATCCTCCTATACGTGCAAACATATGGGCTTTGTGATTTTAAAAGCAGTGTGGGGTGGTCTGAGAAGGCTCGAGGTAGTCAGGTTGCCTGAGTTTGCGTCTGGCATTGTGACCTTTGACAAACACCTCTGAGCCTCGGTTTCTTCACCTATAAATGCACATAGGGAGAGGACCCCCTCTCATGTCATTGTGGTGAAAATTAGAAGAGAGGATTCATGTAGAAGCTTGGCACATTATAAACCTTCAAATGTCAGTTCCCATTTGGAAGCTAAAAATGCCTTCGCATTACGGTCTGAATGCGTTCTAGCTTTGAAAATAGCTCCCAATTCCATTTATGTTGAGCACCACATTCTGTTCCCCGTGCCTGTGTGTGTGATGGCCCTGGGAGGTGGCTAGTCATTAAGTGCCGTGTGGCAGGAGGGCCCGTCTGTTCTGAAAGCCATGGCAGGAGCCTGGGTGACCCAAAGAAACTCCCTTCTGCTCTATGCCAAGAGATTTGGGGACTTGGAGGTCAAAAGCATGCAGCATGTCTACGAATCTAATAGAAATTCTTTCCGCATCTTGAGCGCAATGAAATTAGCCAGTGCTGATGTATTTCAGGAAATTCCTAGAATTCTCGGGTTATAGGAGAATATATTTGGACCATTCTAACAATGCTTGAATATTTTTTATGATAGTCCGCTAAAATAGTCATCTCTTCAAATGGCCCAAGATGGCAATTGTACTATCTTTTAAATTGAAAAAAAAAAAAAAAGAATAGGTAAGACACGTACATGGCGTAAAATTTAAAAGGGTGTGCAGCCTGGCAGTGCAGCCTCCCTGTTCACAGTCAACTATTGGTACTGGTTTCTTGTTGGTGCTTCCACAGTCTGTACATTTACGCTCTCTTCCTCTCCCTCCATGCCCTGCTCCGGTGGTGGCTTACTACAGTCACCATTCTGTTCCTGATCCCCCCCCACCACTTCCCCCCCACCTGGTCAGTTTTAACAATATGTGTCTCGGGGACTGTTAGATATTGTTATAAAAGCACATTCCATTTTAAGGATGTCTCCTAATCTCTCTTACCAAGAATGTATTTATAGTTTTTAGGTTATCCTCACTATTTGTCTATCACAAGCAATATAGCAAATAACCTCTGTATTTCACACAAGTCCAAGTGATTGTGGGATAACTTCCCCAGAGCAATTTCTGGGTCACAGAGTACGTGCATTTTTAAATTTTAAATGTTTGTGCCACTGTTAGTGGGGAAGTAAATTGGTGCAGCCACCGTGGAAAACTGTGGAGGTTCCTCAAACAATTAAAAGTTAAACTACCACATGATCCAGCAATTTAAAGGAAATGAAATCACTGTCTTGGAGAGTTACCTTTACCCCCATGTTCACGGCAGCATTCTTCACAGTAGTTAAGACACGGACAACTTAAATGTCCGTCAGCGGATGAAGGGATAAAGAAAATGAGATACACACACACACACACACACACACACACACACACAGTGGAATATTATTCAGCCATAAAAAGGAATTTCTGCCATTTGTGAGGACAGAGATGGATCTTGAGGTATTATGTTAAGTGAAGTAAGTCAGATGAAGATAAATATTATATGATCTCACTTTTATGGGGAATCTAAAAAAAAAAAAGCCAAACTTCCAGAAACAGAGAGTAAAATAGTGGTTGCCAGGGGTTGGGGTGGAGCATGTGGGGACATGGTGGTAAAAACCGCAAGTCCTCAGATGAACAAGTCGTGGGGACCCAGTTCATGGCATGGAGACCGCGGAGAATGATCCCCTTTTGTGTACTTGAAAGTTGCTAAGATCTTAACGTTCTCATCACACATACACACACAGTGTAATTAGATAATGGATGTGTTAGCTCACTTTACTGTGGTGATCGCTTCACAGTATATATGTATATCAAATAAGACAAGTTTAAGCCAATTTCTCTTCATGGAGGCTTATAAGTTATCACGTGTTTTGACTTCTAATTGGCCAGAATCAAAATGGCTGAAAACACAGTGTCGCTGTTGGGGGGAAGCAGCAGTGAAAGGGACCTCAGTGACACTGTGTTTTCAGCCATTATGATTCTGGCCAATTAGAAGTTCAAAACACGTGATTACAGTTTTAATTTACATATATCTTATATTTCGTGTGGATGAAACTATTTTCAGATGTTTAAGAGTTATTCGTATTTTATTTTTAAATGAAGGACCTTGGTCCATTTTCCTATTGAGCTGTTGGCCTTTTTTTTTTAATTGATTTACAGGATTTGTTTCTATTTAGAAAATGACCTTATCTTCTGGTTTGCATGAATTTTTCCCCAGTTTTGTCGTGTCTTTTTAAACTTGGTTGTTTTTAAAGGCAGAAATTGCTCATTTATTTGTTCAAATGTACCTTTCTTTCATATATGGATTCTGAATTTTGGTAGTCCTTGATGTAATGTGTTCTTTTCAAGGTTTTATATATAAGAAAACCCTGTCTTATTTTCTTTTAGTATTTTAATGGTTCCGTTATCTTATGTTTAAATCTTGGCTTTCTCTGGAATTTGTTTTGGTGCCAAGTTTCACACCTGGTGAAGATGAGGATCTGCCTTTCTGTCTTTCCAGGTGCTTTCCAGTTGTTACAACTTACGGAATAAGCTGTCTTTCTCCCACTGCTATGAGTATAATCTACTGTTACATATCAACATCACACATGTATTTTGGGCCTGTTTCTGGATTTTTTCATCTGAAATTCTCCACCCTTGGTCTTTGGAGATCTCCAATCTTTTACTGCAAGTCCTCCAAAATGTGAGAAAGGAAGTTTCTTTTGCCTGGATTCTGCTTTTGCGATGGCTTCTATCTGGGACTAAACTCATGCTTGAGGTGGTGGCTAGCCAGGAAGGAGGCATCTGGATCAGGAAATCCCTCCCCTCCTTTAGGTGCAGCCGTGCTCTCTCAGAATTCAGAGGTTCCAAACTGCAGCATCGGAAAGACAGGATGAAAAATAGGTTGACCTCCAGTCATGTAGAGAACCAGCTAATGATGATAATGATGACCTTGATGATTATAAAGCACCACCCTGGAGGTGGCAGGCAAGCTAAATATGTTGTTTCATTGATTCCTCTGGTAGCTGGTAGGTTTGCATTTTTATCTGCACGTTACAGAAGAGAAAAGGCAGGGGGTGGGGGCATCAGAGATAATACAAACCAGAGATGGGATTTGGACCTGGGGATGACTGATTCCAAAGCTAGGGTCTTCTCTTTTCTGTGATGTAGGATCTTGGGCCCAATATGGCCAATGAAACCACCTTCCTTTACCTTTCCTTCCTTCATTAATCCATTCTAAGATCACTTTGGAGCACTTGGTTACTAATAACAGGAGTCAGAAAATCAGGGCAGGCAGGTGGCATCAGTGAATGAATGCTCCCAGATGGGACCAATAAGGGGCAGTGAGGACTGTGGCAAACGAGCGCACACACGTATCCTGCGGCCCATTGGCTCCTGTCCCTCAGCCCAGACTGTTGTTGCTGTGGAGGAAGGTAAGCCTAGTGTTGCCAAATCTTCAGATTCTTACAAGGAATTAGAAATCTAGTTTTTATATGAAAGCTCTCAATTTTTAGACTTGAACAAACTAGAAACATCATCGGTGTATACTCTTTAAAACTTAATACTTAATTCTAAAAGTTTTTCTGTAGATCATGCATTAGACAAACATTTATTCAACCACACATGATTCAGCAGTGGAAGGGAACAAACTACAGATACACGCAGAGGACATGAATGATTCTTGGAAACGAAGTGCTGAGCAATAGGCGGGCACATAGAAGGGTGTGTGGAATGCATCCACTTATTTGAGATTCGAGAACTAGCAAAATTCAGCAGTGATGAGGGCGAGGGTTGACTGGGAGGGGAGAGAGGACCCTTCCCAGGTGGCGGTGATATTCCGGATTTCGTAGGGATTTGGGTTATGTTGATCCATGCTTTTGCCAAAACCTAGTGGATGTGTGCCTGGAATGTGTCCATTTCACTGTATGTCACTTGTACACTAGAACTCTAGAAACAAGTCCTGAACTCTACTTCATGACAGTCAGACCCAAGTATTTGGGAGGAAGTGTACTGATGTCTACAACCTATTCTGAAATGAACTAAGAGTTGGACGGATGAATGGATGGAAGGGTAGATAAGGAGTCTGTCAAATTTAGTAAAATGTTAATGTTGCATTTGAAAATTTCCTTCACTGGGCACCTGGGTGGCTCAGTCGGTTGAGCGTTTGGCTTCAGCTCAGGTCATGATCTCCTAGTTTGTGAGTTCGAGCCCCGTGTCGGGCTCTGTGCTGACATCTTAGAGCTTGGAGCCTGCTTCAGATTCTGTGTCTCCCTCCCCTGCTTGTACTCTGCCCCTCTCTCTCTCAAAAATAAACATTTTAGTTACTCAGTGCAAATTTCCATCATAAATTGGTGGAGAAAATGAGCAAAACAGACAGCACTATGTGTAGGATAATGCACGCACACCTACTTTAATCAACTCTGACTTTTGCACTGTACCCTTGTGCTTCCCCACCCTCCGTGACATCGTGTCATCCGAGCAGTTGATTATCTGGGGGCTGTTCCTGCAGCCACTCTCTTTGTTCTCCTGTCCGCCTTGCAGCAGGCTTGATAGCTCTGGCATGGCTCAGTGAGTGAAGGCAGGAGAAAACCCATCACCTGATGACATCATTACCCTTTCTCCACCAAGACCTGTCTGAGAGAGGAGCAAGCCTGGCCACCTACTCATTAATCAACAGGAAGGAAGAAAACCATTTTGGCGACACAGCTCCTTAGCTCCTTCTGCTAATCCGTCTTGCCTCATCAGCATTCTTTCTCCACGTGGCATTTGAATTAAGAGGGGATGAAGATTAGCCCAGAGCAGTCCCTTCATTAGAGAACGGGGTTTAGGAAGAGTGTTTGCAGGCCGCGTGGTGGTTCCCAGCACCGGTTGAGCAGATGCGATTTTCACAAACCAGCAGTGTTCCGGAGCAAGTGGCTGTGTCCGTGTTGAATACCCACTGTGGGGTAATAGAGACTATGCCCAAGGAGTATCAGAGTCTTGGAGACACTATCAAAACTGTGGGGAGAAGGGAACAGGGGAGGGTGGTTTCTCCTCTAAATACGCTCTCTAAAAAGTGGCACCATTTCAAGAATTTTACTTATAATTTTTTTAAATGTTTTGTTTATTTTTTAGAGAGAGAGAGGGAGGGAGGGAGGGAGGCTGCAAATAGGGGAGGAGCAGAGAGAGAGGGAGACACAGAATCTGAAGCAGGCTCCGGGCTCCAAGCTGTCAGCACAGAGCCCGACATGAGGCTTGAACCCATGAACCATGAGATCATGACCTGAGCCAAAGTCAGACGCTTAAACTACTGAGCCACCCAGATGCCCTGATTTCAAGAATTTTAAAAGACAGTTTGTCATCATACCAATTGATAAGACTATGGTGCGTGCACATTAGAGGCGGCCAGAGTCGGTCTTATAAACACGTGACTGATGCATCAGAGGTCAAACCTGTGGGCATTTAGGTTGTAGTCAAAAGGGAGGGAGCACCTTTTTATGGGCTTTCCCCCTAAACTAGTTGAATTTTTCACTGGAATATTTGCTCCCTCTCCCTGAAGGAGAGTAATGCTTCCCTCTCTCGATGTCATGCTTTTGACTTGCTTTGGCCAATGAAATGTGACAAGTGACCCAAGTCACATCCTAAAGGAAGATTTAAGAGCCATGTTTTTTCTCCCCCATTGCCAGAGTCAAGCCTCCAGCAGCCTAGGTCCTAGAGAGAAGACACGGAGCACGGCCCTGGCTGGCTCTGATGGACATGTGACATGAGTGAGACACAGATATTTGTTAACTGTCAAGTCACTGAGCTGTAGGGGTCATTTGTTGCTCCTGCATACCTAGCCTGACCTAAGTGATTCACTCTGAACCAGCAAAGGGGGCTCATGCCCCAGTCCCATGGATGTGGCCCTCTTGACATTAAGACTTCCATATAAAACTTCTGTCTAGTTTTAATTTTTTTTGAAGAAAGTTAAGTTCTTTAAGTTCTTTTTAAAAAAATGTTTATTTTTGAGAGAGAGAGATTGAGAGAAAGAGACTAGGAGACACAGAATCTGAAGCAGGCTCCAGCCTCCACGTTGTCAGCACAGAGTCCAATTCTGAGCTCAAATTCATGAACTGTGAGATCATGACCTGAGCTGAAGGCGGATGCTGAACGGACTGAGCCGCCCAGGCACCCGGTGCAGTTTTGAAATAATGAAAAGTACACAGTACAGACTACCTTGGATAAAGATGAAGACAAGCCAGCTTGGGTGTGGTGACGTGTCGGGGGTGGGGGTTAGTTGTTAACCACAGAGACCACGGGGGTTGGTGAGGATGGGATGGCCATGGAGACAAGGGAGCATGCGGAGCCCTGGACCTGTTCTTCACGAGCTGTGTGGCCTTGGCCCCCAAACCCTGGCCTCTGTAGTCCTCTCTGCCTACTGGGTGGGGCCGACATGCACGAGGTTGTAGGGAAGAACTAGGTCAGTTACGAGGTGACCTGTTGGGGTTATTGTTGCTTTTTTCCTCCTCTTCCTCTGTCTCCTCCTCCTCCTTCTCTTAATTGGCCTGAACAACATGGAGGAAGGGTGGGAGAGGGTAAGTGGAGCCGGAACAGGACAGGAGGTACCTGGAGCCTGGGAGCGCTCACCACCCCGGGAAGGGGACTTGTGCCCAGAGCTCCCAGCGGACACATCTGCGCGGCAGCGTTGCCACTCACTAGCCGTCTTAGCCTTGTAGGCGGTGCGGGCCCAAGGAAAGCTGGGTGAAGACAGATCTCTTCTCAACAAGTTTTATTTTAAACGCATAAAAGAAAAGAATTAGAATTACTTGGGGAAATAATTTTATTGCTGTCAGGACATTTAAAAGTACCAATTTGGGGGGCGCCTGTGTGGCTCAGTCGGTTAAGTTTCCGACTTTGGCTCAGGTCATGATCTTATTGTTCGTGAGTTTGAGCCCCACGTCAGGTGAGCTCGAGCCCTGCTCCAGCCTGCGCTCTGTCTCCCTCTGTCTCCCTCTCTCTCTGCCCTTTGCTCACTTGTGTTCTCTCTCTCTCTCTCAAAAAAATAATAAATAAAATACCAGTTTGTAGTAGAATATACACACTTCCCTGGCTAGTGCATTAAATGACCAGATCCGTTGGCAGATCTACTAACTACCAATATTTCAGAGTGGTGCTGAGCACAACTAGTACTTTACAGCGTCTACAGCTATTGTGAGGTGACTGGTAAATATCTGTGGTTTTCTTGGTGACGAAGTCATGATAAAGTAAGTACCACTGTACCTGGTCGTTTATTTTCAGTTGAAGAAAATGAAAACATTCAGATTGAGGTCACTGAAAATCTTTTTCCCATTCAAGTTCCCATTCAAGTTCATGAACTACCAGACACCTGGAGGGTCTGTGGACCCCGGGTTAAGGACCCCTCTACTAGCTGCATTTTCTCAAGGCATTCACAGCCTTTGAGCTTCACGGTCCTCATGTGCAGTGTGATGTTCTCTGTCCTTGGTGTTCTTTTTTTTTTTTTTTTTAATTTTTTCAATGTTTATTTTTGAGAGGGAGCATGAGTAGGGGAGGGGCAGACACACACACACACACACACACACACACACAGAATCTGAAGTAGCCTCTAGGCTCTGAGCTGTCAGCACAGAGCCCGATGTGGGGCTTGAACCCATGAACTATGAGATTATGACCTGAGTCGAAGTTGGTTGCTTAACCGACTGAGCCACCCAGGTGCCCCTTGGTGTTCTTTTTAAGTGTAGAATTGTTTATCCTAAGGTGGGCAGCCCTTGCAGGGTCTTAATTCCCTGGATAATGGGCTTCAGGGGACAGTACCAAGGTAAGGAATGGGTACAGCCATCCCTTTCTCCTCTTTCCCCAAGTCCCATGAAGGGACAAGAGCAAGGGAGAGAGAGGAAAAAATGAGAGCTTAATATAAAGCAACAGATCGAAAAACAAGAAAGGGTGATATCTACAAACCAGAATTATTTTTTCAAAGTTTATTTATTTTGAGAGAGAGAGAGAGCAGGTGAGCAAGCGAGCAGGTGCACAGGGGAGGGTCAAAGAGTGAGGGGGAGAGAGACAATCTCAAGCAGGCTCTAAACTGCCAGTGCAGAGCCTGATGCGAGGCTGAACTCACAATAGTTGCAGATGCTGTAAAATACTAGTTGTGCTTAGTACCACTCTGAAATATTGATAGTTCTTAGATCTGCCAATAGATCTAGTCATTTAATGCCAAGGTAGTGTATGTATTCAGTCTCCCATAAAGAGTTGGATGCTTAACCAGACGACTGAACAACCCAGGAGTCCCTCACAATCAAGAATTCTTGAGGAATTCCTGACAGAGCAAAACCAGGTTACGTGTTTGTGGAAGACCAGCCATTGGAAATCACAGCTTGGAACATATTTGAAAGGCTAACACTAGGGAACACTTACTTACACAGCCATGCTGTGTACTTGCATGGTCTGTTTTAATCCTCATAATGATCCCATGATGCAGGTTCTGGTGCTGTCCCCAGTTTATGGATGAAGAAAACTGTGCCTCAGTGGGTTCAAGTATTTTGCTCAAGATCACACAGCCAGGCGGCTTCAAAGCCCATAATCTTGTCTCCTGCCCAGTCCTGGTAGTTCATCGCTGCATTTAATTCTTAGGCGGGAAGAAGCTTTCTTTTTTTCCTTTCCTTTCCACTCCACACCCTTTTTTAAAGTCCTGCTCGAATCTGGAGGCTTTGGAACTGGGGAAGACTGTTCTGGCACCACTCCTGGGCTGGGAAGAGCTAAGCTGCTCCATTCCATTGTAAGGGCGCCGTGGTCTGTCACCTTCTCTGGGTCAGCAGTGCAGGCAGGAGTCATCTGCCTCTTGCGGGGGTGGTCGCCAGGGGAACCCACGCTAATCTGTTTGGGCTTATCTGCACTGGAATGCAATTACCTCACTGCTTCTCTTCATCTCTCCTCTGAACACCATTTGCCTTAAAAATACTCTTTGACATTATATACAAACATTGGTGAGACACTTATTTGGCCCTGACCTTTGTACAGTTCCTGCTAAAATAGATTCAGCGACACACAAATGGGACTGAATTATTTATAGGCCCGAGGGGAAATCAGAGTTTCTTTTATTCCTATTGGAAGTGTGGTAGAAGGCCAAAGAGCGCCATATTAGCTCTGGCCCCTCCAAGAGGGCGTCAAGCTAGACTCAGCGATGCTTGTTAAGGTTAGGGGCAGGCTCCACTGCTGTGACTTGGGAAAGCGCCATCCACCTGGGCTGTTTTTCCTGTTCAATGCCTTGTCGGACACAGAGGTCTGCACCCTTCTTGACAAGAAGCTACGAGGATGAGAGTGGAGGTTTAAGGAGTATCTGGGAGCTCAAAACACCCATGAGGTTGGCCATTTATGAATGTGTTGAATAGATCAAGTGACACTGATGGAGCACCTGCTTGAGGCTAGGTGCTAGAGAGGGAGAGAGAAACTCATTAGCTCATCTGTCTACGCATTCAACAGATATTTGTATATAAGGTGTCTATCCTTGAGAAGTGCTGTTTCCAGCACTTGGGAAGAGAGTGTAACAAGACTGACAAGGTCTCCACTTGTGATTAAGACACTGTTCCTGTCCTCAGGGAGCTCAGCATAATGAGTGCTTCCTCCTCCTCACCATCTTCATCATCACCATCATCTTCATCATCACCATCATCATCATCTTCTTCACCATCATCATCACCATAATCTTCATCATCATCACTACCACTACCATCATCACCATCACCACCACCACCATCATCATCACCATCATCTTCATCACCACCATCTTTATCATCACCACCACCACCATCATCACATTCATCTTCATCTCCATCATCATCATTTATTGAATACTTACTACTGTCAGACACTGTCCTAAGTCCTTTACGTCTATCAATTCAGCTGATCCCCATGAGCACTCAGTGTGATAGGAATTATTAATGTCACATCCCCTTTTCATAGCACAAGGGCAGAGCCTGAGGAACACACTTTTTTCCTCTCCCTGTTCCTCCTTGATGTGTTCAGACCAGGGTGATGCCCCAAAGCATCTCAGCCTCATCCTCAGGTGTCAGTCCCCTCAGCCTTCAGGACTGCCAGGCGTCATATGAAGGTTATGATTTTCTACATGAGCTGTATGTGAAAAGCTCTAATAAGAGCACAGAAGGCATTCAATTCATTGTTTTCATCTGTTTGTTTCTCCTATGTGTGTGTGTGGGGGGGGGCAGAAATTTGCTCTGGTATCAAATTCTTGGGTGCGCTGTCCATTCAGGGACTCCTAGGCACAGCTGGACCCTGCCGTCACCCGGGTCCAACGTGTGCCTCTGAGCTAACCAGCCTGGATTATCATTTTGGACTAATTCCCTCTGACACCAAGTTTGGGCTTTCTTCCCTTTGGCCTTTTGGTGACTACAGATCAGAATGGTGGGAGTTTCCTTCTGGGGAAGTGCACTGCCTTTCCACCCACTTAAATTTCCCAGCCAGGCTTCATGGGGAGAGAAGAGGGCCAGCCCTGAGCTTTAGAGAAGTTTGTACACACCGATTTTAAGCATCAGTTTAGAACAGATATGGCGTGGAGGCTAATGGTGGGCCTCCGTTTCCTGGGAAAGGAGCAACATGAAGACACGGGGCTTGTGTCTTTCTCCCAAAGGAGGAGGAGGGCCCATGTTGTTTGTGTGGGTGTGGGGACCTGTTGGGACGAAATGCCATCACATCATCTCTCCGGGGACCCGGAGATAAGGGTAGTGGGCAGAAGGGATTCGCTCAGGCTGGAGCTTCTTTGAGGCCAGGGGTGGGGAGAATTATGCCCACTTTGCACCATTGTTTTGAGCATAAGTACCGGGAAGTGGGATCTTACTGGGAGAAGGTGTTTTGTGTGTGTTGGGGGCAAGGTGGTGGTGAACGGGGAGGTTGCTTTGGTGCTTCTGGCTCCAGTGGAGCCAGGTGCCAAAAATCTCCGCTCAGGACAATGGATCCACAAATCTCCGCCCAGGGCAATGGATCCACAAATCTCCGCCCAGGGCAATGGATCCACAAATCTCTGCCCAGGACAATGGATAAAGATACGAAAAAATATGGGATTCTGGAAGCATTGCTGCTGCCTGTGTCTCTTAGGGTTACTTCTCATCTGCTTTTCCCAGGAGACTGGCAACAAAACTCTTAATGCTTTTTGGAATAGGGACCCCTAACAACACTACAGCCAGGTTCCAGTGGGAAGCAGAAGGAAGTGTGTGTGTGTGTGTGTGTGTGTGTGTGCGCGCGCGCGCGTGCGCATGCGTGCACGCTGTGTGGTGGCAATGCTAAAATAATACCAAGATAAGAGACACCAAGCTGTGGGCAAGAAGCAGTTTCCTGTTCTTTTCTGTTACTTCAGTGCCCACCACAGTTTCTGATATATTGTAGGTATTCCATATCTATCTATCTATCTATCTATCTATCTATCTATCTATATCTTTTTGAGAGGGTGGAGACAGAGAGAGAGAGAGAGAGAGAGAGAGAGAGAAAGAGAGAATTGCAACCATGCCCCACGTTGTTGGTGCATAGCCTGATCCAGGACTTGATCTCATGAATCTGGAGGTGATGACCTGAGCTGAAATCAAGAGTTGGATGCTAAACCAACGGAGTCTATATATATGTATTTGAATGAATGATTAGAACAGAGCAATGGGATAACAGCACTGGCGAATTGGTATTTCTTGAACTCTCAGTACACGCTAGGGATTGTGCAAGATGCGAACTCCTTGGTAACCCTCTGAAGCACTGTTAGCAGCCCCATGTGACAGATGTTGAAACAGAAGTTCAGAGCTTTCACAGGACACGCCAGAGGTCCACGGAGCTAGTGACGGGTCTGGGCTTGCCGCCTGAGCTCGCCTGACTCCAGAGCTCTGCTTTCTTACTGCCAGGCTGTTTTGCATCTTACAATGCAGAATAGATAAACCCGAAAATAGGAAGGGGGTAGAGGCATGCAGCTGACGACCAAGGCAGCACTATAGATACTTTGGGGAAAGGAAGAGGTATGAAAGAAATGGTATCCCATTCAAATATTTCTGAGCATCGGTTATTTGGTAGGAAAACCCCCTAGAGTTCCCTCTCAGCACATATAAAATACAACTGTAGAGAGACTGAGGAGGTACAGGCAAAATAAAACCCATCTAAAAGCCCTTATCCGTGACTAGGAAGGGAAGAAGGAACTACCACCCTGGCGCCGCAGCCTTCCTTCATTCCGGCCCACCCCGTCGTGGGGTTTGTTCTCGTGATCAGCTCTGTTGGACGCTGGCGTCTCAACTACGACCTCCCTAGCCTGCCTGAAACACGAGTCCGTCCTCTCCTTTCTGTTCATCACTCTACCTGCCGCGGAGGGGCCCTGCAGAGCCTTTCTGGCTTGGGTGCAGAATGAAGGGCCTTGAACGCCATGGATTCCTTTTTAAATGTTTATTTTTGAGAGAGAGAGAGAGAGGGAGGGAGGGAGGGCGAGCATGTGCGCGCGCAAGTGAGGGAGAGGCAGAGAGAGTTGGACAGAAGATCCAACCAGGCTGCTCGCCATCAGCACAGAGCCCGACGTGGGGCTTGAACTCATGAACCACAGATCACGACCTGAGCCGAAGTTGGATGCTCAGCCGACTGAGCCACCCAGGGCCCCAATCCTTGGTGTCCTTTACTACCGTATTTGACTAAGCTTCTGCTTAATTCCTTAGTGATATTTCCAGACACATACATTCCTAATTAAAAAAAAAAACGTTTATGAAGTATGAGCACGTGGAATTGGTAACTAGGCCTTGGCTCTTTCTACACACACGGAAACAGTTTGGGGACCAGAACACATGTTTACAAGGGGGTCCCTCCCTGCGAAGTGTAATATTGGTGCCCACCTCTGGCAGGCACTAGTACTTATATAAACAGAGAGAGCTCAACTCCAAAATTTGAAAATGAAATATCAGGAGATTACGTGGCCGGGGAGATAATTTTGTTGCATGAATAAGATAATACTTTTCCTGTTAAGAGAGAAGAGGGATCTTGGAATTCCTGCAGAATATTGCAGAGGTCTGGAAAACTCCTCAAAAATCACCTGTTCTATTAACACTGCCAACAGAAAGCCAGAAACCTGGCCGTCTGTGATAGATATATATTTTTCATCAAGGTTGGATTGCTTTTTTGTTTTGTTTCTGCAGGGAAAACCTATTTCCAGTTTTATAAGAAAGTCGATGAAGAAGTTGGATTTACTCTACAGATCGCTTTCCTGAAATACATCTCTTTGCTAAGGCAACAACGTGCCTACATGGAGATGCATAAAAATCTGTTGCTCCAAAGTCAATATTACCAAAAGTGTCTAAAGCAGTATTTTTTGATTGCCACATCTTCTTGAAGTCGTTCTGGAGACCCACCATGGGCACCAGGGCACTCTTCAAGGGGACATCCCGCAGTGAACATGAAGCGAACATCTGGCTATGTTTAGAGATCAGCTGCTAAAAATAGCTCCATCTGCTGAGGCCAGTCACCCATGATGGGCACATGTCAGACTTCTCTTCAGTAACATCCCAGCTGGAAGCGTGCACATGACAACTCCTGGGATTCGACTAAGGGTCCAAGAACTAAAAACCCAGAGGAGACTGCAAACGTCATCTCTGGCGTTGCCAAGTGGATGGGATGCAGTTTTGCAGATGTGCTTGGTGTCCAGTGACTTGTTTCCCCCCACGATGGTGCCCATGGGTCCTGCTTTAACATTCAAATATAATTTGATTATATCTCATGATGTACGCTTGTTCATGGAATTTGGGGAATTATTTTCAGCTAGGATTCCATCAGCCAGTGAACTGTTTACTACTGGGATACTGTGCTTAGTACTTTGTGTACACCACCCCATTTAACTCCACCTCAGCCCATGCGATTTAGCCTCCATTTTACAGATGTGAAAATTGAGGCACCGAGGGATTACAAACTCCTCTGACCGCACTGTGAGTAGTGCTGCAGCTGTGTCTGGAACACATCTCCATCTGATCTTGGGAGCAAATGTGTTGGGTGTGGCTGCCCAGTGTTCCCACAAGTATCAGTTAAGTCGGTTGATGGCAGTGTTCAAATCCTCTATTTCCTGTCTACTTGTCACATTAATTATTGAGAGGATCTGTGACTATAATTAGAGATTTGTCTATTCTTGTAATTCCATCAGTTTCGCTTCATATATTTTGAGCTCCATTTTCAGCGGTGAAAGCTTAGTATTGTTATGTCCTCTTGATGAATGGTCCCTTCCATCTTTAGGGAATGAACTTCTTCACCCCTGGTAATGTGCTTCGCTCTGAAATTCACACCAGGTGGGATCTCAGCTCTCTTGTGACCAGTGTTAGCATGATCTGTCTTTCCCCATTCTTTTCCTTTTTATAATTTCATTCTTGTAGGTTGCATATTGTTATGTTTTTTTTTTTTTTTTTTTTTTTTTTTATTTCNCTTTTAACTGAGGTGTTTAGACTGTTTACATTAATGGGATTATTGGCATTCCAGGTTTTATCTGTCTTCTTGTTTATTTTCTAAGGATCTCATCTAGGGTTTGTTGCCTTTTTCTCTTTTTTTCTGCCACATTTGGGGTTTGCTTTGGTGCCCTTTATGATTTCATTTTATTCCCTTTGTTGCCTTATTAGCTGTAGTTATGTCATCCTGTGGTTATACTTGAGACGGCAGAAGAGCTAGCCTCTGAGATCGAGCTAGCTGTTTTCCAGCCCAGCCTCCAGCATGTCTTGTGTCACACCCCTCCTCTGCCAATGCCCAGCGCGTGGGGGGCCGGCTCTGGCTCCAGCACACGTCCGCCCCGTGCGGCTTAGGTGCAGCCGTTAACGTTTTGGTGTGTTCCCTCTCAGTCCCGTCAGAGCTCTTCTTTACACCCCTGACTTTGCTTTCAGTCACATGGTCCTAATTTTTTTAGTTCTAAAGTGACTTTTACCCCTGTGACATTTTGTCTCCCAGGTTACCCTAGATTCTTCCCGATCCTTCATTTGTTCCTCTTTTGTGGTTACGCAGACTTTCCTTTGAACTTCTAAGTTTAAGACTGCTCTTGTCTCCATCGTTTTGTGGTGAGCACAGAGAACTCATCTTCTGTTTCCTTGGTTGATTTCTCTTGAAGTTGATATTTTTTTAAAAAGTACCTTTTATCCTACCCCTTCCCTCTCCCCCTACCTTTCTTTCCGGGGTGGGGGGGGGTAGGTTTCATGATCTTTATTTACTCATTATTTCTAAATTTGGTTACACCCAGAGCTGGATCAGCCTGCAGCTCTGATTTCTTTTGTCATCTCAAGCTCTCTCATGCAGAAATCTGGCTTATTTTGTTACTTCTTGCCTCCGTGGGCGCCTTCCCTGCCATGTTTTGTGCTCACCACTGAGCTGCTTTGTTACTGGCCCCCGTGTGTGGTCACCAGGTGACAATCGTCACTCCCGTTCACCTCATGCACCTCCAGCCCAGAAGTGTCTCTGGCGAGGTCACAGGCACTTAAAATGGTCCGTCTGCTATGTTTCACCTTCAAGGTCACCTTCCTGACCATCTGGAGGGTCCACTGGGTCAACACGGCCTGTCTTGGGGCCCCGAGCACACCCTGGGCTTCGTCCCGATTAGAGATTGTGTATTTATTTTTGGATAAACCTTTCACATCCGTGACATTTAATATCAAGGAAATTGGTTTCCTGCTTGATGTCTGAGGAGGTATTTGTCGACATTCAGCCTTACCAAAAAAAATAATAATAATAACGGCCACAGTCTCTACCAAGTGCATTGCCTACATTATCTCTAATTCCCCAGCAGCCGCGCAGGGTAAATATTATCTCTGGCTTGCAGATCCGGTTTGTTCAGACCCTGCCATGTTCCAGGAAGGTTTCTAGGAGGGTTTATAAGGATTCATAAAGTACAGCATTGTAACGAAAAGGTAAAGTTAGAGAAAACAGTGTTTGAAAACCAGTTGTAGAAGTGGATTCTCACTGCTGAAGAATCGTGTCTGCACCTGGAGGTGTTAGGTGGCAGAACTGCGATTGGAACCTGGCCCTTGTGGGCTGCGTCGCAGGGGCCGCTCGGGCCTGCGAGTCCCTGGAACGAATAATCCCTGGGTCCCTTTACAAGGGCCGGGCAAACCCCGAGCGTCTGCTTTGGTGGTGGCATGCAGAGCCCGAGGGGCTTGGGCGCATACAAGGCAGGAACTGCCTCTGTCTTCAGGGGGCTCGTTGTCCAGGGGGTAAGGCAGGTGTTAAAGAAACAAATCTGTGCATAATAAACAGGTCCCTGGTGCTACGAGGGGAAAGAAGTGGATTCCCGAGACTAACACAGGGCTGACTGGGGGCAAGAACCGAGCTCTGGGGAGGGCTCTCTGAAGAAATACTGTGGGATCGGACTTTTTGGTTGGCATCTATTGGTTTTGCTTGGACCTTCGCCCTTCCTTGGGTAATAGGGCTTCTCTTGGGGAAGCTTGGGAACGATTGTCCCCCATGCTCAGACGTGGGAGCGTAACCCAGACCCGGTCCATCGGAATCCTGTCATCCCCTGGCCACGGTGCTGGTCCAGCAAGAGGCACAGGCTCTGGGAGAAGCCAGAAACCCTTCTGGGTTTGTGTCTGAAAGGAGCCTACTGTGGATGGGAAACCTCAGAGAGGAGCCACGTGGATACTGGTTGAAAGTGTGCTGCAGGCGGAGGGAGCAGCTGTGCGTGTGGGGTGAGGTGACAGAGAGCTGGATGTCACCAAATCAAGGAGGCCAGCATGGCTAGAACGAGCGGGTGTGCGGGCAGTACTGCTGTTGGGCTTTTGCACCGAACAAGGCTGCCTGGATACGGGGCAAAGGGAGTCGGTGGAGGTACACGGGGCCGAATGCTGTCCCCTGGAACCTCAGAGTGTGGCCTTGTTTGGCAGCGGGTCTCATAGATAGAATTAGTTCGGATGGAGTTGCAGTGGATCAGTGCGGGCCTTCAGTGTGATCACCGGTGTTCTGAGGCCCAGAGGGACACACGAGGGGCGAAACACCACGTGTCACGGGGAGAGGCTGGAGTGGGGTGGCCTTGTGCCCAGGGACGTCCAGAGCTTCCAGCCACAGCCAGGCGCTGGAAGACGTCAGGAGCCCCTTCCCCACAGAGCCTGCAGGGGGAGCCTGGCCCTGCAGACACCTTGACTTCCAGCCTCCAGAGCTGGGAGAGGATGTCTGTTGTTTTAAAGCATCCTGTTTGTGGGACTTAGCTGGGGCCCTAGGAATCGCATACCTCCCAGGCTCTGCGTTCCCCAGCGGGGTGTCTCGGGGGCCTCTAGCCACCCTCGTGGCCTCCAGCAGGACCAGCTCCCGCTACCCCGAGGGTGGCCGCTCGTCACTGCGTCCTGCGCTGGCCCTTCTCCTTCCTCCTTCACTTTGCCTCCTGCTATCACCTCCCGGACAGACTGCTCCTGCCCACATCCTTGCCTGGGGACTTCCGGGGAGTCCAGACTCCGATGCCGTCTAAGCCGGCAGTGGCCTGGTGGAGAGGGGCTCCGCGCAAGGCCGGGGAGGTTGGCCGGGGGCCCATCGCGAAGGGTTTGCGTGCAGTCCCGAGTGTCCCAGGAAGAAGTGGAGCAGGGAGTGACATCTGGCCTTCGTTTTCCAAGGATCCCATCAGCAGTTATTCAGGGCAGGGCTCGTGTCAGGAGGTGGATGTTTGCCGGAGACCAGTTACAGCGGCCCTCCTGCTTCTGTAATCCAGGCCCCCGCCCCCCGCGATGGTGCGAGGTGCGCGGGGGCCGTGCGGCAGGATGCAGTTTTCTCCCGTGAATCCTGGGGCCTCTTGTTACGTGGCACATTCTCTTAGGTGATGCTCAGTTGCCGAGCGATTCTCTGTATGCGTCGTCGCCGACCACAAACAGCTGTCTACCTTGTCTCCCGAAACAAGACAATTTCCTCCTGTTAGCGTGGCTCAGGATGGGAGGGAGAGGACTGAGTGTAACTTCCCTGCTGTCGAGGGGCCCGAGGGGAATGGGGTGCAAGGCAGGGGTGACCTTCGGACCTGCTTCCCGTTGCCTTTTGCGAAGACTCCTAATGGCAGCCCCTTTGGAATTCGTGTGTGATTTCCATCTGCGCAAGATGGGGCACGCGGGACACACTGTCCTGGAGACTGGAACTTAGCTGCTCTCAGATGGGAAACGGTCTGGTCCAGAGTCTAAATCTGGAAGGGGACAGGAAGGTAACGAGGCTGTGGACGGCGTGCCAGGCACACTGGGCAGTCAGGAAATCCATCCGTCTGTCCTCCTCTTCCTTCGTTCTGTCCTTTCTTCTTCCTTTCCTTCTGCCCCTCCCCCACTGTATTTCTGATGCCCGAATCACCTCTACAATATACCCGTTAAATGGCATCCAGCCTCACTTTGAATACTGCCAGTGACAGGGACCTCCCTTCTTCTCATTCCAATCCAGTTCAGCTCTGACGGTGAGTAAATGGCAGTTTTTAGATGCTGAGTGAAAATTTATTTCTCTGTATTTCCCACCTGCTGGATCTAATTGTGCTTCCCAGTAGAGCTACAAAATAAATTTCTCTTCCACAAGTGCTACTCAGACATATGGAGGTAGTGATTAAGTCCCTGACAAGTCTTTTTTGAGGGGAGGGGAGGTCAAAGAATAAGGACAATTTCTCGACCTTTCTGTCTGGTCTCCTACAAACCAATTCCAGTAGTCTTTATCTTTTTTGAAATGGCAGCCTTGACTCCAGATGTAAAACCTCACAGTGGGGACCAGGTATGGAATATAACCTCCTTTTTCCTAGACAGGATACCTCTGTTGATAAACCCAAGATAACGCAAGTCTTTAAAATTTATTTTTATTTCTGTTTTTTTGGTGGCAGCCACATTATACTGCTAGCTCATTTTTAGCTTAGCATTGACTAAGATTCTTAAATCAGGAGCTGAAAAGTCAATTACCGTCAGAGGCCAAATAGGTAAAACAAACGAGCACAACATTCTGGGTGAGGCTTGTGGTGACCTGAAGAATTCATGCCCCTTTCATCATGGGCAGCTGGTTGTTGCCGTGCTGGACATAGACTAAGTGTTAAAGATTAGGAACTTGCACATAAGAATCCAGACTTACAGCTTCTTTAAAAGGAAAAAAAAAAACCCTAAAGATCTGACAACTTTGTGCTCCTATTTCAGCATGACTGGACTGAGTCGTGGCTGCCGGAGGCCCTTGGGGAATCCTGGAGAAGCACCCAAGGGGGCGGGCCCTGTGCCTGCGAGCACACTGACTCCATCTGTCAGATAGGTTGGGCCAAACAGCGCCCAGTCTTCTGGTGCAGCAGGGCTCCAGTGCTGTTTCCTGATGTCATTTATGGGAGTGGTGACAAGGGGAGAAGCCCCATCCGAGACGTTCTGGAGTCTTCGCATCTTGCACTTTATCATGAGAAATTCTGCAGGCTCATTACTTTAGTATCTCTGGTAGAGAAGGGAAGGGAAGACACGGTAAACACTTTAAATATACGTTATAGGGGGAGAATAGGCTAGGGTGGAACTAAAACAGGAAAGAAGGGAGTAGGGGTGGGTGGGGGTGCTATTTGGATATGGAGGTCAGGGAAGGCGGCTCTGACCAGGTGACTCTGACCAGAAGCCTGAATGAAGGGGACAAATAAACCCTGAGGATGGCGAGGGAAGAGAATGTTCAGGCAGCAGGTGCAAAGGCCCTGGGTCAGAGTGCTGTTGGTGCTTTTGAGGGACAACGAGAGACCTGTGACCTCGGAGCTCAGTGAGGGCCCAGCAGTGCTGGAGGATGAGCAGGGAGGAGACGGCGAGGGTGGGAGGCCGCGTCATGTAGGGTCGGACGGGCCGTGGTGATGACTCCGGACCGCCAGTGTGATGCCAGTGTTCCAGGCATGTTCATGAGCTACTTCTCTGTGCCAGGCATCGTGCAGGGTGTTAGGGACACATCCGTGAACTAAATGGATAAAATCCTTGCCCTCAAAGGGCTTAAGTTCTAGTATAGGGAGTGTGAGCGTGTGTGTGTAGCACATAAAATAAGGAGCATATGTAGTGTGCGCACAGAGAAAAAGCAGGGAAGGGAGACCGGCATGATTTTGGGCCAGTGTTTCGGCCTCTCTGAACCTGTTTACTTATTTTTCTTTTGAAGTTTGTTTCTGTATTTTGAGAGAGCACATGCACACGAGCAGCAGGGAGGGGAAGAGAGAAGGAGACGGGGAGTCCCCAGCAGGTTCTGTGCTCTCGGCACAAAGCCCACCGTGGGGCTGGGTCTCGTGAACCCTGAGATCGTGACCTGAGCTGAAGTCCAGAGTCCGACGCTTAACCCACCGTGCCGCCTGGGTGCCCCTGGCCAGCCTTGTTTCATTCCCATCCCCAACCCCCATAACATATAATACCAAGTGCTCATCCCCATAAGTGCCCTCCCCTCCCCCCACCCCTTCAGCCCTCAGTTTGTTCTCAGCATTCAAGAGTCTCTCATGGTTTGCCTCCCTCCCTCTCCNGTAAGAAATTGCTGCGGTTGAGGTCGAAGAGATTGTTTCCTGCTTTCCCCTCTAGGGTTTTGATGGTTTCCTGTCTCACATTCAGGTCCTTTATCCATTTTGAGTTTATTTTTGTTTAATACTGGCCAGTCTCCTGCCAGTGCCTAGGAACTATAACTGTTTCCTCTTCCTTCAACCTCCTCCCACGTTTAGTCCGGGAGCCCTATCATCTCATCATCTCTAGACCCATCTGACTCTCCTCAGCCTCCCACCCAGCTGAGTCCAGGCCGTCTCTGACCTCTGTCCACTTCTCAAGCCCACCTGCTCCCCCCCTTACTCCCCGCCAGCCACACTGGACTCCCTGCTGGGCCCAGACATGCCCAGTGCTCTCTGTCCTCGGGGCCACACATTGGCCCTCACGTCCTCCCTGGTGCTGGGCTTCTCTTCAGGCAGCGATCTTTTACAAAAAAGATTTTATTTTGGAGGGGTGGAGATGTGACTCAGTGTGGGGCTTGAAGTCACAACTGTGAGATCAGGAGTCGCACACTGACCGACTGAGCCAGCCAGGTGTCCCCAGCCTCAGTTTACCCAGGTCTCTGCCTCAGGGAGACCCTCTGGACGAGCTCCTCACAACTGTTCCTCGTGGGCTCCAACCCCGTCCCCAGCCCTGATCACTCTCTGAGCTCAGGCCGTTTTTTTGTCTGGCCATTGCCTTGTTTACGGGCTTTGTTTTCCGTGAAGGAAAGACCGGGCGAATCGGGGCTCGGCCCCTTGCTGACTCTGTACCCACAGCGTCCGAGACCGTCCCCGGCACATGACCAGCCACTGTGAACATGTGCTGAGTGTGTGGATTTGCTGGGCAGGTTCTTGTGCCCCGGGAGTGGCTGTACAGAAATGGCACCAAACAATCGAGGCCCTGCTTCCTGGTTCTCGGAGGTCTAAGCAGAGTCGGCCAGTTTTGGAAGGTGGCCTTACTGCCTGTTGTGAGGATATGCAGAGGCGTTCTGGGGTTTGGACGCCTCCCCTCCCAGAGGGCAGCAGGGGAGCCTTAGCGGCGCTCTGGCCCGTCTGCTCCTCTCACTGCTTGCTCACCTCCTGTCTCCTCTTGAACACAGCTCCGGCCCCCAGTGCACACTGGGCTGATGAATTCTGCTCACAGCCCAGAAACAGCCCATCCGGCGCCCACTCCAGGACCACAGAGAGGAGTTGAAGCTGCAGATAGAATTCTCTTTTCCAAGGTCACGTCAGCTGTGGCCAAGACGCAGACAGCCCCCTCCCCACCCCGACCCGGCCCCTGGCCTGGAGACTATGCATAAGCGGTTACCGGTGTGGCATGTTAGCACCAGAGCCTCCCGTGACATCCACTGAAAATGCAGTGGCCCGAACTCTCCCTGCAGATGCACGTTCAAGGGATATACACTGGGGCCTCTGCTTTGAGTGGGCACCCCAGAGGCTGCTGATGTGCATGGTCCCCGGACTTCACGGTGGGGCACTCAGACTGGAGCCAGTTTGCAGCTCTAGGGTCCCGTCTCTGTTACTACTGCCTTCCAGCAAACACGGGAGACCAGTTATGCGTTCCGTTGCGACCTTGCAGAAGTGCTCGGCTGCCTTGTTAATTGGAGCTCAGCAAAACTGGCCCGGAGGTCGGGACACAAATAGTTCTGTGCAGTTTAAAAGGTGAAGTGAGCTTTGGTGTCAGGACTTTAATCCTCAGGGCTTGGGGGCGTGGTCCTATCCGTGTGGATCACTGGGAGCAGAGTGCCGTGTGGCACGCCCAGTTTTGTGAGATGATATTAACGACGCCCGACGCCGTGTGAGTTTCCCAGGCTGCGGCAAGGAATGACCAGCAGTGGGTGGCTTGGAACAACAGTCATCCTGTCACAGCTTCACAGGTTGGAGTCTGAGATGAGAGGTTGGTAGGGGCCTTTCTCCGGAGGGCCTCGGGGAGACCCTCTTCCACGCCTTCCATGTAGTTTCCGGTGTGGCTGGCTCCCATCTCTGCCTCTGTCACCAGGTGGCTTTATCCTTGTGTGTTTGCATGTGTGTCCAGATCCCCCTCTTCATTTTTTTCGAAATATAACTTATTGCCAAGTTGGCTCACATGCAGCGTGTACAGTATGCTCCTAGTTTTGGGGGTAGATTCCTGTGGTTCATCACTTCCATACAACGCCCAGTGTTCATCCCAACACTTTCTCAATGCCCATCCCCCACTTTCCCCTCTCTCCTTCCCTCCCCTGTTCCTTAAAAAGTTTTTAAATGTTTGTTTATTTTTGAGAGAGAGCACGAGCAGAGGAGGGGCAGAGAGAGGGAGACACAAAATCTGAAGCAGCTCCAGGCTCTGAGCCGTCAGCACAGAGCCCGACGTGGGGCTTGAACTCATGAGCCACGAGATCAAGACCTGAGCCAAAGTTGGATGGTCAGGTCAATCCACTGAGCCCTCCAGGTGCCCCCAGATTCCCCACCTTCTACAAAGGGCACCCGTGCCGGGTCAGGGCTCACCTAATGATCTCATCTTAACCCGACTCCATCTGCAACACCCTCATTTCCCGATGAGGTCCCATCAGGGGTTGTGACATAACTTCTTGGGGACACGAGTCACCCTGTAGCACACCGACCTGGGTGCGGGAGTGTGAGCAGGGCCACCTGGTGAATCTCACAGGCTGTACCCAACACTCGCGCTCAGCTCCTCCCTTTTAAAGTTGGGTGGAGCCACCCGCCACGCCCACCCAGGGTCTCAGCCGTTGGAATCCATTCCACCTGGGAGCTCTGGTCCTTAGATCTTGGCGTCTTGAATTACCTCACAGGTAATTCATTGTCAGTGTCTTAGGAAGTTTTGGTGGTTGTGTGATGAGCCCTCCCATCTGGGGAATCGAGGTCGTGTTTGGAACTAAACCATAGAGAGAGACAGGCTTTTCCAGAGACTCTGCGTTTCCAAATTCGGTCATCGTTCCCTGGGCTCTTGACCCCCATCCCGTGCCCTTCGCCACAGAAGATCCTGTGACCAGAGTGGCAGGAGGTGTGTGTGGTGAGGAAGATGAGGGACAGCCTAAGCCTCCCCGCACGCGGCCCTGTGTGATCTAGCCCTCGTCTGTTCTGTTACTCTCTATTACCGCTGATTGGGTTCATGCAGCACTGGCTCTGGAAGCATCCGAGCTTCTGCCCTAGGCCAGCTGGGGGGCCACCTGGGGCTGAGGCTGCCGTGAGCAGGACAGACGCTGGTCGTACGGAGCCTGCACCCTGTGCAGGAGCAGACGAGGAGCCAGGGCATGAATGGGCCCCCACTGTCACCTTCCCCCGTGACTTCTCGTCCTGAGAAGCCTGGTACTCCAACAGGCCGTGGCCGTGGGCCCCCCGCCGTCCAGACCTCGAGGGGACAAGAGACGTGTGAGTCTCCCGCACACTCACCCGGGTGTGGGGCGGGCTGTGTTGGCCCCATCCCAGCCCCGGGCAGGGGCTCTGCCTTCGAACCGCCTTTTCCTGAAGCGCCTGGCGGCAGACCGGGAGCAGGGAGCCAGGAATGAATGTTGTCTGCCTTGTGCTGTTGCACCGTCCGCTCTGTCTTCGTACTAGAACTCGGCGTGATTAATAAAATTCCGACTGCAGGGTGGATAGCAGGCAGGTCGGGGGACGGGGGGTCCCAGAGCTCCGACTCCTGTGCACTGTGCCCCTGCCAGGGCCGAGGCTAGGGTGCAAAATTTAGGGGGGGGTGCCCCAAACACAGCAATCAAAACAAGTACTGTTTTAATGCAATATTTTAATTAATTAATTAATAATAGTTTATTGTCAAGTTGGTTTCCATATAACACCCAGTGCTCACCCCACAAGTGCCCTACTCCATGCCCATCACCCCCCATTCCCTTCCCCCCCACAGCCCTCAGCTTGTTCTCAGCATTCAAGAGTCTCTCATCGTTTGCCTCCCTCCCTCTCCCCAACTATTTCCCCCCTTCTTCTCCCCCTTGTTCCTCCGTTAAGTTCCTCCTAATCCTCCTATATGTGCAAACATATGGTAATTGTCCATCTCTGAATGCAATATTTTAACAAATCCAAAGTAATGCAGAAAAATATACGATGAATAAAACATCAAAGTTAAAATTTTTTTTAATGTTTATTTTGAGAGAGGGGGGCACAGTGTGAGTGGGGGAGGGACAGAGAGAGAGGAGAGAGAGAATTTCAGGCAGGCAGGCTCCGTGCTGTCAGTACAGAGCCCAATGTGGGACTCGAACTCATGAAACCTTGAGATCATGACCCGAGGGGAGATCAAGAGTTGGACGCTTAACTAACTGAGCCCCCCAGATCTTCCCAAAATATCAGACTTTTAAGTGAGATCATATAGGCAAAAGCTCCTAGCTCTGGACCTGGCACATAGTAGGTATTCAAGAAACCAAGCCCAAGAATGGGAAAGTAGTAATAATGCTAAGTATTTCCAGTGTTCTTTTGAGGACTCTGCATATATTTGCTCATTGACTCTTCATAACAACCCTTGTGAGGTAGCTTTCATTACCCCCATTTTATAGATGAGGAAGACAAAGGCACACAGACACGAAATGATTATTTACATACTTGCAGTGAGCAAGGGCTGGAACGTATTTTTGGGAGGAGACACAACTCACCCCGTGGCAGATGTATTTCACATGTATGTACTTCCCCTGAAGTGGAACCGGAATGGAAACCCAGATAATCTGGTGCCAGCATCCATATGAGTCCCCATTCACACCATCGACTCTCACGGTGGGATAAAAGGGACCCCGAAGTTTCCACCGTTTCTCTGTGACTTTATTTTGGACTAACCTGAACAAAATAAGGCCAGTGGGGACATTTCCCAGAAATTAAATAACTGAAGGCGCCTCTTGGGGACCCAGTAGGTCCTGAATACCTGTTAGAAGTGGAAGAGAAGAAAAACCAGCTCCTCTTGGACGTGACATCATCCTAATCGATGCCACTGTTGATTTGATTCATTGTGAGTCCTGTGACAGTGGCTACCAGGGAGGACGACATTAGCCGTGAGAAGGAGTAGGGGAGGAGGGAGGAGGGCATGATCAATTCAGCCCCCCTCGGGTTTGCGTCCCGGGGAGAAGTGACCGTCTGTCTTCCAGGACAGAGCCTGCAGGTGGCAGGCCCAAGTGGCAGCCCTCCTGGGGAGGTGGCCTAAGGCAGTGAGGCTGGAAGAAGGCTTTGCCAGAGCCAGTGAGTCTGTGATAAACACCGGAGCATCCATCCTTTGGATTGAAGATCCCATTACGGCCTCTTTGGAAGTAGAGTGATAGGCACGGCCTGCAGGGTGGGCGTGACGCACCTGTGTCCTTCCCACAGCTCCATGCGTGTCTCCTTCGCAAGGACCGGCTGGTTAGTACGTAAGGTAGTGCAGCCTCCTCACCCGCTTGCTCTTCCGCTGTCCGTTTCACCCCCATGCCTGTAGGGCAGAGATGCTCCGGCACACGCGTGTCTTCCCAGCGCCATCACTGGGGACAGTGGGGGCGGTGGGGACAGTCGGCTGCCGGAGGCATTTACAGAGGGCATTGGCAGAGGCTAGGGCTCAGGCTCCGTCCCCTGAAGCGTCCACCCCCTGGTGTCTTTAAGAACGTGCATGCGAATCCTTTCCTGATTACATGACTAGGCTCCTTGAGGTGGACTTCACGTCTGTCTTCTGGGTGCCCCATTGCCTCTGGCTTGGGGCTAGGCACACAGTCGGTGCTTGCTGAATACCTAGGTCACGTGCTTGAAAGGCCACTGGGGGAGGGTTTGCACAGTGGAGATCGGCCAAGTGACGGATGGATGTCTTGTTTGGCTCTTACTCTGAAGAAATTGTTTCACCTCAGTTCTGCGATGTTGATTCTGTCCCTGCCGGTATCAGACCCCAGGGATCCCCGGTAGGGAAATCGCAGTGTCCTGCCCTCCAGAGGTCTGAGCGTGGGGTTCGGGACGGGGCCAGGTAGACAAGTGACCAGTACAGTGCAGAAAGCAGTCGATGGGGTGAGGGAGTGTCCCAGGACACCTGTGACAAAGTGCTGACTTGATCATCCCCACCCATTTGCCAACTGTGGCCACCCAGGGGTCAGGACTCTGAAGCAGAGGTGGACACGAATCAGCCTCTGGAGGGTACAGCCGCCCAGCCCGACCTTGCTGGGCATCCCGGGGTCACCTTGTCTGCACCTCCTGCTCATGTAACAAAACTGACACACACGCCTTGTTTAGAAGGAAGACTTAGGGAACAGACGTAGGGGCACCTGGAGGGCTCAGTCGGTTAAGCATCTGACTTCGGCTCAGGTCATGATCCCACGGTTTGTGGGTTTGAGCCCCGCATCGGGCTCTGTGCTGACAGCTCCCTCTCTCTCTCTGCCCCTCCCCTGCTCATGTTCTGTCTCTCTGTCTTTCTCAAAAACTTCTTCCGTAGTCCACCTCTGTTGACAGGGGCTAACATGTACAGGGTGCCTACAGCACCGGGCTGGTTCTGAGCGCCTTATGTATACAGCTGACCTCTGCGCAGCAATCCTGCAGACTAGTATGATTAGTGTTCCCCGCCCCATACAACCGTGAACAGGGAGGTGTGCAGAGGGGAAGTGAGTGGCCAGGGCCACACGGCAGCAGGTGGCAGAGGGCTAGGGTGGGAGACGACACTCTGGCTCATGCCACGGTCAGGTCACCTGCTGTGTCCCCACCCCGATTTCCTCCCACTGTCTGCTTGTCAGCCACGCCATTCACATGTCAGGACGGACCTGAGCAGCTGGGGCCCGGGCCTGGGGCTGCAGTGCAAACAGAGGGTCGGAGGGGCAGTAGGCCTGGCAGCCTGTGAGGGCGCTTCCTTCAGAAGTGGGAGAAGCCGAGGGACCTGTCCTCTTCCCTCGGGGACCAGCGGCAGCTGAAAGATGCTGGCCATTCCTGTGTCTGATGAGGGAGCCTCGGGGACAGCACTCAACAGCATCAGCTTTTGTTTTCTCCCAGGAGGGGCAGGGCCCGTCCTGTTCTCTCTCTGGACAAGGCGGGCTCTTTTTCTGGTAGAAGCGGAAGGTTGTCTAGAGTTTCAACAGCAGGAGCGGCAAACCTTTAAGCGAAGTCACTGCATGCAGGGCCCCAGCTGCTGCCACCCTTCAGGGGTTTCTAGTCTGGGTCCTGGGTGCTGGCGGGTGGCAGGTTCTCCTGGGTCCCACCAGCCTTGCCCCCTCTCATGGACCCTCTGGACGGCAGGCAGGGCGAGCTCTCTAGAATGCACATGTCAGGAGCCTGGGTGGCTCAGTTGGTTAAACATCTGACTCTGGCTCAAGTCATGATCTCACGGTTTGTGGGTTCAAGCCCTGAGTCAGGCTCAGTGCTGACAGCTCAGAGCCTGGAGCTTTGGATTCTGGGTCTCCCTGTCTCTCTGCCCCCCCCCCCCCCCTANTTAAAAAAATAAAATGCAAGCATGAATGTGCAGGCTTCTCCTGGGCCCAGGATCAAGTGCAAACTCCCCAGCCATGTTCACGGCCCTTCCCAAGCTGGCCTCCTCACCCCTTTCCCTTCCTCCCCTGACACCAGCCTCACGGAACCTCCCCCACACTTGGCATGGTTAGTCACCCCGTCCGTGTACGTCACTGCCCTCACACTTTTAGACTAGAAACCAGCTTTCAGAGGGTCACAGTGTAATTTGGGTGATACAGAGACAAAGCTACACACGTCCACATATCCACACAGACCTACACAAACACACAGGCACACCTACATGTGTGAGGTAGCAGGTCTTCTGCTTTCTTGCATGGGCAGGGGAGTATCCAAGGGCATGAAAGAGTGAGGAGGGAGTTTCTGAAGTCAGGGAAGGCTTCCTGGAGGTAGCAGAACTAGAAGCAGAGCGCTGAGCGAGATTCTCCATCAAGTGACGTCTTACTTGAACAGTGTTCAACGACTTGCCGTCTCTTGAATCAGTGCTGTTTCCTTAAAAAAATTTTTTTTAATGTATATTTCTTTTTGAGAGAGGGAGAGAGGAAGAGACAAAGAGATGGGGGGGGAGGAGGGGTAGAGAGAGAGGGAGACACAGAATCCAAAACAGGCTCCAGGTCCTGAGCTGCCAGCACAGAACCCGATGCGGGCCTCAAACCCACGAACTCTGAGATCATGACCTGAGCTGAAGTCGGATGCTTAACTGACTGAGTCACCCAGGCGTCCTGAATTTCCTTGTGCCTTCATGGGAAGGAATGGGATTGTGGGCAGTGGTTCAAGAGCGTGCCCCTGGCTATGCCAGCTGGCTCTGCCCCCCACCCTGGCATTCAGTCTTGGATTGGAATTCACACCCCATGGGGAATTCCTCCCAATTGGCTCTCGGTAAATCACAGGAAGATGGGTGGGCCTAGAAAAAAAAGTCAGAGACAAATGCCTGCTAAGATGCTGACTTTCCAGTGCCTTCCCGAGGAGCAGCAGTCACGTCTTGTGTCTCTTCAGCGTCTTCCATGGTCTATTTCTGTCTCTTGCTTAGAAATGGGAACTTGACTGCAGGTCAAGTCTCAGAGCACCTTCTACCAGGAAAAAAAAGCTCTTTATATCTGAGTTTCTTTTCCTGCCTTATACAAGTCAACTCCTAGGATTTGGCAATTTCTCACTGGGGCTGAGGCGGGGACCTTGACCTCTTGATGGTTCCTTCGTAAGCAGGTCATCACCACAAAGAAAGAGCCCACTATGTTGCAGCTTGCCATTCACCCCCTCTTGTCCTCTCTGGCTGCCACATCCCACATGAGCCGTTGCCCATGTGCCTCCGATGGCCTGGGTCCAGTCCTGCCTCCACCACCACCAAGCTGGGAGAATTTGGGTGATTCACTTAACCTGTCTGAGCCCGTGTCCACCCGTTGGTAAAACAGTGTCTACCACACAGGGTCGTGGTTAGGATTAAATAAAAACAATGAGCCAGGAAACTGTTAGCACAGCGCAGAGACAGTAAGTGGTGAGTATTATCATTATTGTTAAATGTTTGTTTCAATCCTAAACCGACTGCTTGGTGTAGTAGAAAGAACACAGACGCTGCAGTCAGACAGACCTGAGTTAGATCCAGGTTCTGCCATTTCTTAGTTGGGTGAGTCCCTTAACATCCGCGGACCTCAACTGCTTCATCTGTAAAGTGAGTAGGATGATCTGTAGCTGCAGGACAGACACGACTCTCCTCCCCTCGCTCATCACTTGCTCTGGGGAAAACCAGCTACCATAACCTGAGGACACACAAGTGTCCTCTGCAGAGCCCTGTTGCAGAGGCGAGGAAGTGAGCTCTCTGGTCCTGTGAACAACTCCATGAATTATCTGGGAAGCACATCATTCCCTGGTGGAGCCTCCACATGGTAACATCTCTGGTTCTCATCTTAAGCTGAGATCTTATGGGACACTCTGAGCCTGAACCACCCCACTAAGCTGCTCCCAGATCCCTGACCCACAGAAACAGTGAGAGACAATAAATATTTGTTATTTCAAGCTGCTAGGTTTTGAGGGTAATTTGTTACGCAGCAATAGATAACTAATACCCCCACCCATTAACTTTTGCTTACTTCTTATTGGTTAGACTGTGTCACATGGTTACTCTAGCCTCAAGGAATGCTGGGAAATGTAGTTTTAAACGAGGCAGGTAGTCAGTTTGCAAAGTGAGGGCTCTGTTTAGCAAGGAGGAGGGAAGAATGGATAAGGCATCAAGCAATTTCTTTCCTGCGGCTTTATTATATTTCTTATAGCCCAGAGTGGCAAGGAGTTGAAAATAGGTTGTGGATGATGTCTCCCTGTCTCCCCCCCCCCCCCTTGCTATTTTTCTTTATTAATTTGGGGAAGAGGCAGCAGTTCAGCCTCTGTGAAATGGGCGTGTTATTGCTTCAGGTGCATTGTTTTAAGCAAATTTTATGGACAAGAAAAGCATGTAGAAGTTTTCTTTCCCCCTGTAAATGAGTCTGTTACAAAGACATCTGCATCATCCATCAACCATTTAATTTCTTAAGAGAATGTAATTTAAGAACCTTTCTACTGGCCAATTGTGTGGCTGTGCATAGATTTGGAAGGATTTATAGTCTCTCCATTTTTCTAACTGGCACCTTCTCTTTCATTCCTTTTCAAGAGGAGAAGACCAAGATGCTGTCGTAATATTTCATGTCATATACTTGAATATCTGCCACAAGAACATCTTACCTTTTTTCCCCCTAAGTGGGGGAGTGCAATCCAGTTTTTATGTTCTCATAAAACCCATTCATCACACCAAGAGCTTTCTGTACCATTTTCCAGCTGGAAGGAAATGAACGTTCATGGAAGACCTACTGTGTGCCAGGTGCTTTACGTACATTAACTGCTTTATATGCACACAGTAGGTCTATGATGGGGGTTACTATTATGTTTACTTTGTGGATGAAATATATAGACTTTCTTGCCCCGGGGAGAGCTGAGGTTTGAATCCAGGAAATCCAGCGTTCTGGTTTCAGTCTTTCCGTGCCGCTAGACTGTCACTTACCCCTGCCCCCACCATTTGAGAAGGACAGATTGATCCTTCAGCAGTTCAGTTCCTGTGTTTGTTGGTGCCTTCACCCAGTTAAAAGAAAAGTTAATGCCAAAACTTTTAGGCACTTACGGAGTGCCTAACTGTATTTTAATATTTGATGTGCTCAGAAACGTATGAAGAATTAGTGTTATTTCTGAGCTGATTATTACATTAGGGCATGTCTTATGGCTTGGGAGCTGTGGCCTTCGGGACATTCTTGAGCTTTTCCCTCTAATTATCACTGTGTGGTTGTGAATGATGCTGATGTTCAAGGATCCTGTCAGGACTTCATTTTTATGTCATTAAAAAAAAAAAGATTTAGGAGACAGATCCGGTTTCTCTGAAGCTGTTGGCTAAATGATTAATGGTGGGATTCTGTGGCCTTATGGTGAGTGTCAGTTGCATTCCATCGAGAAGCTGACCTGTGCTCAGATCGAATTTGGGCGGCAGGGCTGTCTTCAACCAAGATTTTGTTTTGTGGTTTTCTTGTTTGTGTTTTTTTATTAAAAATTTTCTTATGTTTATTCTTGAGAGAGAGAGAGAGAGAGAGAGCATGAGCAGGGGAGGGGCAGAGAGAGAGGGAGACACAGAATCTGAAGCAGGCTTCAGGCCCTGAGCTGTCAGCACAGAGCCCAAAGTGGAGCTCGAACCTGTGAACCACAAGATCATGACCTGAGCCAAAGTTGGAGGCTTAATGGCTGAGCCACCCAAGTCCCTCTGTTTTTTTTTTTTTTAATTAAAAACTGTGGGTGAGATTATTTTAGATACATATTTAGTTGTGGGAGAGAATACAGAGAGATCCCTGTCTCTTCTACTCAGTTTCCCTCAATAGCAACATCCTGCAAAACTAGGACAGTATCACGACCAGGATATTGGCACTGATTGAGTCAAGATACAGAATACTTGTATCATCTCAAAGTTTCCTTCTGTTCTCCTTTCATGGCCATACCTAATTAAGGCATTTTGCAAGAATGAAGTCAACCCAGGAGAGCTTAGGCAAAAATTTAAAAAAAAAGGAAAGAAAGAAATTTCTTGGAGGAAGTAGTTAGTATCTGCTCTTGCCTGCCCAGTGTTTCTGGCTCCATCTCTTCCTCTTCAGTCAAGTGACTGGTGTGGCCGTCAGTCCATCACACACCTTGCCCCTCTTGCCACAGGGGCTGGTCAGGTGACCCTGGCCAGGCCAGTTACAGGAAGTCATTTGCCTGCTAACAGGGATTGGTGCTGGGTGACCATGTCTTCAATTCTGGCCTAAGGACACTTCCCTGGGACTTTCTGATGAGTAGCTGGAGAAGGGGTTTGCCTCTGGGGTCCGGGACCTAAAACGATGGGGGTTGCTGCTTGTAGCCTGTTTGTTACCACGGAGGAAAAGCCAGTCTGTAGGAAAAGAGCATGAAGCCCACACACAAATACAGATATTGGAACGGTGACAGGTGAGCGAGTGATGGAGATGATGACATTGTTTCCTCTCTGGCGCCAGTCACACCTGAGGTCACCTCCTTCTCTGTACTTATTGGTGTGGAAGTCAGTGAGGTCCACATTTTAAGTTGGTTTGAGTTCTATCACTTTCCGTGCAGAGAATGCCACAAATGCGGGAGGATCCCAGGAAATCTCTTCCGTCCTAGCACAGCAGGGCTCCTGGAGGGCCTGGAAATAGGAACGGAAGGCACGCGGACCCAGCAGGACTTGCTTCCTGGTCGTGTCCTGCTGCTTTCTCAGTATCGGGCTCCTTCCTTTCTCAGCAGCCCGGCTGTAAGAAAGAACTCAGGCTTGTGGCCGGCAGGAGGTGACGAGCCCCTCACCCTCTGCCGTGTGGCCCTCTCCTAGTCCAGATTCCGTGTTCCTGGGGGAGAGAAGCCACTTGGCCCAGTTACAGCCTGATGTCCAGCCCTGAGGTGGCAGGTACAGGCAGGGGTCAGGGCCGTGTGCTGCTGGCAGCCCTACCTTACAGAGCTGTTGGGGATCAGGATGAAATTTGCCTGAAAAGGGTGCCTGCCCTCGGGGTGCAGACTTCTCCGTCTTGGTCACACACATTAAAATCCCCAGGGGACTCTGAAAATATTTATTTTGAACACCATCCCCAGAGATTCTAATTTGATTGATCTAGCGTGGGGTCCAGGAATTGGTGTTTTAAAAATAATTCGCGGGGCACCTGGGTGGCTTAGTCGGTTAAGCGGCCGACTTTCGCTTAGGTCATGATCTCGCGGTTCGTGGTTTCGAGCCCCACATCGGGCTCTGTGCTGACTGCCAGCTCAGAGCCTGGGGCCTGTTTCAGAGTCTGTATCTCCCTCTCTCTCTGACCCTCCCCTGCTCACGCTGTCTCTCTCTCTCTCTCTCTCTCCCTCCCTCCCTCCTAGAAAAAAAAAATTCGCAAGGCGATGCCAAAAGGCGGTCAGGGTAGGAAGTCACGGGGTAGTGGGGCAGGTTTAAAGGGGATCCAACAGTAAATCTCAGCTCACCTTGACCATCTGATAGAGCAATTAGGAGCCGGAATGCACTCTTCTGGTTCCATTCTTTTCTCGGTTCACAGGAGGAACGCAGACAACCACGAATAAAAATGGCTAACTGGTACCCGCCCCCCCATCTTAGAAAACTCCTTTTCCGCACTGTATTTTAGCTGACCTGTGGGATTTGTGTAATTGTGGTGTTTCGTGGATTCCTGATGCTGGAGTCTTCTGTGTCCACCAGAACCTTTCAGGGCTCGTGGCATGACTGCAGGGACAAGTACCCCGGAAATGAACACCAAGGTTGTATTTTCAAGGTTGAGTCTCCCGTGTTGGTTATGTTAACACCCCTGCTTATTGCCAGGGGATGGTGGTGGTTTTGGTGATGGAGCACGGACTGAACCAGGGAAGGAATGGGATGGAGATTTCAGAAGTTGACCTGTGCCTCATCCCAGTTCCACTCCCTGGCTTGACCCATCCACAGCGAGGGCCTGTGGTGGTTGCTTATTTGATGTTTCTTTGACAGAGGAAGGACGGGAATGGTCCTGTTTTTGTTCTTCTGCTCATTTATTGCTGCGTAACCAACTCCCCCAAATGTAGCGGTGTCACGAACAGCTGGGCTCACACGGTGGGGTGGCTTCTCTCCGCACCTCCTCGATGTCTGGGGCCCTCAGCTATGTGACCCACATGGCTGGGATGGCTTGTCTGAGGCCACGTGTCTGGAGTGACATATGTGTGAGGCTACATGTGACAGATGGGCCACAGGTGGAGCTGGAACATCCACGGGGGGGTCTTCACACATGCGTCCGGAGCTCGGGCTGGACTGGCTAGAGCAGCTGAGGCCTGGCCACCCCTGCCCTCTCTCCACAGCCTCACTGCATGGCTAGCTTGAGTTCCATCGCAACAGGGTAGGCTCAGTACCATTGGACTTGTAACATGGTAGCTCCCTCCAGGTCGGTCATTCCACAGGTCTGCATGCAGAGACACACCACTGCTTACTTCCAAGGGAGGCTGCCAGTGTCTCAGAGCTGGGGCAGTATCACTTCCATGCTGCCCTGGTCAAGCAGTCACAGAGCCCGCCCCCATCTCTGGAAGAGAAACGTGTGAATGATTTTATAAGCCTTTTAAACCTATCTTTAGCACTTAGAAAAGGACTTTTATAAAACACTCGTGAGGTGCTTGGGTGGGTCAGTCGGTTGAACATCGTGATCTCACGGTTTGTGGGTTTGAGCCCCACATTGGGCTCTGTGCTGACAGCTCAGAGCCCGCAGCTTGCTTTGGATTCTGTCTGTCTGTCTCTCTCTGCCCCTCCTCTGCTTGTGCTCTATCTCTCTGAATAAATAAATAAAGATTAAAAAAACCACTCGTGTTTTTGTTGAATGAATGATTGATGAGGTTCACAACTGCCTCGTATACTGTGAGTTAGATTGGTCTTATCTGTGTTGTGTTAACTCGGTCCTCCAAGGGACCACCGTTCCTGAAGGATGGGGAAGATCTTGTGCCAAAGTAGAAGGACATGCTTTGGGGTTGTGTCGACCATGGGTCTGATACTCATTTGTTGTGTAACTTGGTGCAAATTACTTCACTCTGAGCTCTGATTTCTTCAAAATGAAATGAAGATGACTATGCCTGCTTCTCAGTGTTGTGTGAATTAAATAAGATACTATATGGAGGGTACTGAGTGTTCTGGACTGTCCATTGGGTTGAATACATGGTAGCCACTGCCCTTTCTCCCAGCTGTTTCACATCAAGGCAAATTAATTGGCTCTCTGAGCCTCTGTTTTCTTATCTGCAAAGTGGGTGTAGGGGTAGGGTTGCTGTGAGGATGAAGTAGGATGGAATTTGTCATGCTCTGAGCCACATCTCTGTGTACCCTCAGTTCCTCTTCTCTTCCTTTTTAATTTTTTTTTTAAAGATTTTTTTAAACGTTTATTTATTCTTGAGAGACAGACCATGAGCAGGGTAGGGGTAGAAAGAGAGGGAGACACAGAATCTGAAGCAGGCTCCAGGCTCCAAGCTGTCAGCATAAAGCCCGATGCGGGGCTTGAACCCATGAACCGGAAGAGTGTGACCTGAGCTGAAGTCAAACGTTCAACCAACTGAGCCACCCAGGCGCCCCCCTCTTCACTTTCTTACCTTGTTTTAAGTGGTATCCCACCTAAAGTGACATTGGCTATCAAGAATATAAGATGGAAACTTCTCTTAAAAGGGCGACAGTACCTGCCACACTGAGTTGACCAGTGTATTAGGTATTGGTTGATGTGTGACAAATGACCGCGAAGTTTGAAGCCTAGAACAGTAAGTATTCATTATCCTATAGACTCGGTGGGGAAGAAATTTAGGAGCAGCTTAGCTGAGTGGTTAACAGTCTCTCACGAGGTCAAGATGCCTTGACTAAGTCAAGTCATCCAACTGCTTGACTGGGACTGGGGGAGCCACTTTAAACGTGGCCCACGTACCTCATGTTAGTCCTGGCTGTTGGCAGGAGAGCTCCCCTGCCGCATGTGTCTGCCCACAGGGTTGTTTGAGTGTCTCACAACATGGCGGCCAGATTTCTCAGTGAGGATTCAAGAGAAAGCAAGGGGGAGCCAATACCCTTTTTATGACCCAAGGGGGAGCCAATACCCTTTTTATGACCCAGCCTCAGAAGTCCTATGCCATCATTTCTGCAAAATCCCACTGGTCACACCATACGGGAGTAGACTAGACAAAGGCATGCATGCCAGGAAGCAAGAATCACTGGAGGCCATCTTGGAGTCTGGCAGACATAACCAGAGTAACTAATGCTCATCACTTGTAGCTTGGCCTGGTGCAGAGCAGACACACAATTCCTTCCCTCACCCCTTGACCTTATTTAACTACAGTTTCTACATTCACATCTGTCAGACACAGTCAGAAAGAACTTCTGACGTCACTATTTTCTCTGAGACTCACAAATGTAGGAGCTTATAAATGTAGAAGTGTACTTTCTGTATTGTGGATTCTGTTTTCTTTCTCCCCATGAATATCTTCTTAATTCACAAGACCACTTACTGATTAACCTTTATTCTCTCACTGAATAGAAGATAATGTCTCCCCAGGAGGGCCTGGATTCGAAGAGTGGCTTAATTCTGAAAACCCATGAAAAGTAGCACTACAAAGACAAGGGTCATTTATGAGCATCCAGGGGCCCCATGTTGATTAGAAAAACGTTGTAAAATAATTGCAGGGCTTGAGGACAAGCCCTGAGATAAAGTGGGCCTGTGATGAGGACGTTGCTGAAATCGGCCTGAGGGGAGTATTTGATGGATCGAACCAAGCCTGTGAAAAAACAAGACATCTAGCTTCTGTTGACTGGAGCCCAAAGATACTGAAGGATGCATCTCACATTTACATTTCACAGCAAAGGGTACTTTTAGGTTGATTTTGATGAAGGAAGGAGAGAGAGAAAAGAGGAAGGGAAATGAAAAAATCGGGAAGAAGAGAACACCCAAAAAGCACATTGCTTAGTCATGTGGTAAATATCTATCTTGAATCTGTCGGTGCCTTGAGCTGGTTGGAAGTGATGCACAAGGTGATAAATGAGGTCTTTGCTCTCAGGGAGTCTCTAGGCAGGGAGATGGGGCTGGTCAGGGAGGGTCAAGTGGGACCACCGTCCAGCTGGAAGATCAGGATGGATTTCCCGAAGGAGGCAACGATGCCCAGGCTGAGTCTTCAACCTTAGCAGCCAAGAATGGAACCAGGAAGGCAGCTTGGGTAGAGGGGTCCGCAGGCACTAAGTACGGAGATGTGGATGGTAGGAGACATTGAGAGACATTGGGCAGGTACTAAGAGGAAGCCCATCTTATCTCTCTCTCCAGGACCCCCAGTCTTGTGAGAAAGTTGGATGTGGAAACCACCAGGGTGTTCACCTTGTGCCCTGTATTCAGTGCACCCACTCTTCTTATATTAGAGTCGTGTGTGCCCTGCGTGCCCCATGCACCTGTTACACGGTAGTGTCCTTGTTGATTTTGGCACCAACTAGTAATTGACAGGCCATCTGGAGACTGGCCAAGAGGCACCTCTCTCCTGTGGCCCGCAGTATGCAGTGCTGGGTTCTGATAAGTCCTTTAAGATGGTGAGGTTCCCCCCTTCTTCTCTGTTTTCCTCCCTGCACCCCTTTATTCTTCCATCCCTCCTTGCATCTCTCCTCCTCCCTCTCTTTCCTCCTTCCCTTTCTCTTTCCTTCTCATCCATCCATCAAAAGCATCCCTTCGCCTGTACTGGACATTCTGAGTAAGAGACAGGGTCCAGAAATGATGAAAGTAGAGGTGTAATGAGCAGGGCAGTTGGAAGAGTGGGAGGGAGACTCATTCTCATTTATTAGGGTGGGAGAACGAGACTTTCCTTTTCCTTCTAAACAAGAAGTAACCCTTTCCTCGCCATAGATGTCCATTTTTTCCATAAAAATTTTTTAGTGTTTATTTTTGAGAGATAGAGCACAAGTAGGGGAAGGGCAGAGAGAGAAGGAGACACAGAATGTGAAGCAGGCTTCAGGCTCTGAGCTGTCAGCACAGAGTCTGACACGGGGCTTGAACTCACGAATTATGAGATCATGACCTGAGCCAAAGTCGGACGTTCAATAGACTGAGCCACCCAGGCGCCCCCATTACTGCTATAAATTGATAACTTCTTTAACAGATGTTAGTCCTCACATGGGTGTTCAGGTAAACACACATTCCCTGGGTCTCTTTGGCTCTGGGTGGCAGGAGGGAGAGGCATTTTTTCCTTTAAAGAATCAAGTGGGGTGTTTGCCTTTTCTCTGCTGTCCAGAGGGATGGGAAGCAGGCTTTCTCATCTACTCCTGGTGCCAAGAATATAACTGGGTTTTATTCCTGATAAGGATATTTTAAGACATGCTAAAAACCAGTAATGAAAACTGTTTTCCTTTCCTTGAAGTTCTGCAGCTAAAACACTTATTTTTTTTTCCTGGCTAGCCAGACTGAATGCGATCGAGTTTAGAATTTTTTTTTGCTGTCTGTGTCATAATCATAGTACTGTTTAAACAACACATTCTGTGTTTAATTGCAGCAAACACAGATTCAGAGGCTTCACACGCGGGCAGAGGTGAGACTAAATGAATGACCTTGCCTCGGGAGGAAACGCATTTAGTGCTCTGTGCTGAGTTTCAGAAACGGAGCCCCTGGGAACCGGGAGATTGTGAGAGGTGGGGGCCTCCGAGCACTGAGAAGTGTCACATCAGCACTTTGTGTCCTCCTTCCCTGAGTCCTACCTGCCCAGAACACCTGTGGAAGCAGTTTGCAGTAGAGGGGAGCCCTGGGCCAGGAGATTTCAGGCCCCTCCCTCCTGGTGACAATAGGAGGGTCACAGCCTCCTGTTAAACAGGAGACACGGGGAGATGTATTTGCTCATGAACGTTCATGCAGCTGTGACATGCCAGGCACTGGGCTAGGTCCAGTGTGCGTGCAGGGGAGGGGATATCAAACCCAGGCAGCAGCTGAGTCTGAAAATTGCCTTTGCTCATGCTGTTCCCATGCCTGGAAAACCTGTTCCACCCCCACCTGGTGAGTTTCTACCTGCCTTCAAAACTTGACTTGGTATCATGTTCTGCCTGACGATTTTCCTGCCTGACATTATCCCTCCTGGAAGATGGCTCTTCCTCCTCCCTTTTTTGTGTCGGGTCATGGACCTTGAACCTTTCCCCTTCTCTGTCTCTGCCTCTCTCTCAGACAGTGCTGTTCACACCCTGTGGCACTTGTTTATCTGTTTGATAACATGTCAATCCCCCCCACCCCCTGCTAGGCTTTCATGGGCTTTTTGAGGACAAGGCTGGTCTCTTATTTATTTCTGTAACCCTATTTTTAAAACTTGGTTCCTGGGATGTAGCAGGCACTCAAAAATGTTTGTGAAAGGAATGAATAAAAGTGTAATTTTGGATTTGTCCCCTCCATTTCTGGATTTTTATGTCCTCAACTGCCCCAAATAAAACTTGTCGTGATAATCCTGAGGCTCCTGAGGCCCAACATTCGTTGACTTTACAAAGTGCCAGTTTACTAGGCACTGATGTCCCCAGAGGACGTGTACCATGGATCCATGAGGATAGGAGATTGTGTTCGGTGATGGAGAAAAAGGAAAGAGAAAGGTGGCCTACAGAGTGACCTGAGGCTTACCGATGCCTCCTGGTGCATGTCCAGTGTTGATCTTTATTAAAAAAATGTTTATTTTTAAATGCTTATTTATTTATTTTGAGAGAGAGGGAGTGAGTGGGGAAGGAGCAGAGAGAGAGGGGGAGAGAATCCCAAGCAGCATGGAGCCCGACATGGGGGCTTGGTCCCACGAACTGTGAGATCATGACCTGAACTGTAACCAAGAGCCAGACGCCTAATGGACTGAGCTGCTCGGGTGCCCCTGTCCAGTGTCCGTCCTGAGACACAAGGTGACGTCTCTGTTGCTGATGCCAGTGGCCTGGTGGCAGACTCAGTCGTCCTTTTAGGTACCTGGAAGGCCACCTTCCCAGACCCTTTGGAGTTGGGTGGGAACGTGCTCCTTGTAGAGGCTGGAAATGCTGTGTGGAGCTTCTGGGCTCAAGTTCTTTGCAGATGGAGGCTGCTTCTCTCTCCCTCTCCCTGCTGTAGCAAATGTTCCAGGCTGCAGGTTCTGGATGGTTCTGCTTCCAGCTGGTGGGGCCTCCGGCAACCTGGGTGCCTGAGTGACTACGGGGAGCAGAGTGCCCTGACGGCCCAGGGGCACATGGAGCATGACCGAGAAGTAAGATTTTGTTGCGTCAGACCACTGAGGTCTGGGGCTTTGTTACTGTAGCAACACCTGGCCTGTGCAGACAGACAGAGGCCCGAGGCTGCGTACCGGCTCTGGACCGATGAGCAAGAAAACCCTGAGTCTGGACAGGGGCATCCTCCCTGCTGCAGCTAGAGCGCTGTGAACCTCCTGGCTGCCCCGCCGCCACTCTCCATCAGCTCACCGCAGACCTGGGAGAGAGAGCTTCTGGCCCCTTGTGAGAGGGGACCAAGCACGTTGTCTGGGCCATTGCCATTCCCATAGGGAGTTTTGATCTGCCCCCTGTGAGTAGACTCAGAGACTATGGCCTGCCTTTTTAAGATTCTTTTTTGTTTTTAAATGTTTATTTTTGAGAGAGAGTATGAAAGTGTGTGTGAGGGACGCTGGCAGGCAGGGAGAGAGGGAGACACAGAATCTGAAGCAGGCTGCAGGCTCCGAGCTGTCAGCACAGAGCCCGACGCGGGGCTCGAATTCACGAACCATGAGATCATGACCTGAGCTGAAGTTGGACGTTTAACCAACTGAGCCCCCAGGTGCCCCAGACGGTGGCTGTTGTAAGCAGGCAGCAGCTTTATCTCTAAGTGTCTGTGGAATTGCCTCGCTTTCCTTTCTGAACAAGGAGGGGCTGGGCATTTTGTTAACAAATGAGTAAATCAGCCAGTTAGTAAATAAGGGTTCCAGAAAATAACACCAAACATCGGGGTCTTAGGGCTGGATCTAAGCTGGCACCCCAAATGGGAGTCCAGGCAGAGCCCTTGTAAGACCCCTGAGAATCACGAGTGGGGGAGCAGACTGGAGCCTCGTGCCTCAGGGGTCACGGGAGCAGGGAAGGCGAGGAAGGCAGCACCGGGGAGGGGGTCTGAGTTGACGTTCACAGCCCCACGGCCTGAGTTCAAGTCCCCGCTTCCCACCTCCTAGCTGTGTGACTTTAGGGAAGTTGCTTTAGCTCTCTGAGCAGAGTTTCTGCAGGCGTGAGTGTGTCAGGTGCTTGACCTGCTCAGCGGGGTGGTGTCTTTGTGGTGAGAGGGAGCGCATGGCCCTGCATCGACCCTGCACAGTCGTCACCCTTTCTCTTTACATCTCAGCCTCTTCTCTGTCACAAGTGCCTCGTGAGGGCTTCTCCGCGTTGCCAGTCCTGATGGACGTGCTCGTGCTGAGCTCCTCCCAGAGGACATCATCCGGGTGCTTCCAGAGCCACACCGTGATGGTCGGGGCTTGGAGGCTGCCCTCAGCCTCTGGATTAGTTAGCTATTGCTGCAGACACTGTTACCTCGAACTTACCAACTTCAAAATCGCCCTGAATGGTTGTTATCTCATCATTTCTGCACGCGGCTGAGCTGGGTGCTTCTGGCTCAGGGGCTCCAAGAAGCTGCAGTGTGGGGGGGACTGCAGACTCGGCCTCACCACCTGGCCGTTGGCCAGAGGCCGTTCTTTGCCACGTGGACCTCTGCAGAGGGTGGCTCTAACATGGCAGCTGGCCTCCAGGAGAGCGAGTGGGAGAGGACCCATGACAGCAGCACCTGTCTTCTGCAACCTGACCTCAGAAGTGGCATTTTCTCATTTTTTTCCTGTGTTCTTTTTTTTTTTTTTAATTTTTATTTATTTCTGAGATAGAGACACACACAGAGTGTGAGCAGGGGAGGGGCAGAGACAGAGGGAGACAGGGGATCCAAAGCAGTCTCCAGGCTCTGAGCTGTCAGCACAGAGCTCGATGTGGGACTTGAACTCAGGAACCGCAAGACCATGACCTGAGCCGAAGTCTGATGTTAACCGACTGAGCTGCCCAGGTGCCCATGCCATATTCTGTGCATTAGAAGCAGGTCAGTAATTCAGCACCGCCTTGAGGGGAGGTGGTTTACACAAGGGTGTGTACTCCAGGAGGCAGGAATGCTTGGGGGTCATTCTGGACTTACTTTCCCCGACCTGCTCCCGAGGGGACGAGATACAGGTGCCCTCTCACAGTTCCCCAGATCCATCTTCTTCCTTCGAGTCTCTTCCCCAGGGGCTTGGGCCTGGGAAAGGGGTGGATTCAAGGCTCTGTCAGAGACAGGAGCATGTAGTCCCCCCTCGCTCCCCGCCATCCTGATGATCTCGGACTCCTTGAAGGCAGGAAATCTCACCCTGATTGATTACGAATTCTCCTAAGTCTATTATTATTGCCATCATTTCTATGCCCAGAGTCTGTCAGGGTCCTGCTTGTGATGCTCACAACCTAGCATCTCAAAACTCAGAAAACGATTCTCTCACGTTTTCGTTGCTGCTACGAGATTCAAAAGCCGGCCTTGAAACTCAAAAGCTGAGAACTGATTCTTCTCCCTGTGCTGGGTTTCGGCTGTAATCTCCTTTCCCTGAAGCAGCAAGCACAGAAAATGCTAGCGTCCTGGGCTGTGGAATGGTAGGCAGGAGTTTGGGGAGGGGTCAGCAACAGTTAGCAGCTGTTAATGTGTGTGCATGTTACTTTGTTAAACTCAGGAAGTACTTCCTTGGCACATTGTCAAGAGCTCAGTACATCTCCTTTTTCCTTTTTGTCATCTCTGTTGGAAGTTGGGCAGATTCTGAAGATGAGCAGACCATGAGGTCAAGGTCGTGGCTGAGACTCCAGGGTCTCATGCAGTAACTGGTCACTGGACCCGTGTCTGCCTGCACGGGGAGCTCAGCTGACTGCTGGCAACACAGTGGGCTGGCTCGGTGACACTGAACCCCATCTCCTCAAGGTGGTGACCAGCCCGAGGACACACCTGTTATGGGCTTTTCTCTTACCCTGTCTCATTATTCTCTGTCCCCCATGCTCACTTCCTCCCACAGACGACTTGCCCAAAAGCCATTGTCTCAGGATTGACTTTCTGGGGTGAGTGGGAACCCTGGCTAAAGCTGTTTTCCATGCACCAGGGTCCTGTATGCAGCATTTTATGCATAATAAGTATCTTGGTCCCTGCAGTTTGCTCTAATAAAAAATCCCACTGATTGGGCTACTTATAAATGACAGACATGGATTCCTCACAGTTCTGGAGGCTGAGAGCCCACTTCCAGTTCACAGATGACATCTTCTTGCCATGTCCTCACATGGCAGAAGGGGTGAGGGAGCAGTTTCTTGGTCATTTCCGTAAGAGCACTGGTCCTATTCATTCATGAGGTCCCATCACCACCTAATCACCTCCCAAAGGCTCCGCCTCCAGGTAGCATCACTTTGGAGACTAGGTTTCAATACATGAATGTGGCAGGAAGGACACAGATATTTAGTGTATGGTAAATAATCCTACAGTCCTCATGACACCCGATGTGGTAGGTGCTTTTATGTCCACTTTACAGAAGTGGACACAGAGGCTCAGAGCTGAAATGACTTGGCCGAGGCCACACTGCCTGCAAGTGTCAGGCCTGGCTTTCAGCCTGGGTCAGTCCAACTCCATAAAGCATTGTTCTGAGCCTGCTCTCTGCGTGGAATCACATGTCCAGTGGGTTCCAGTTTGTGCTCTGGGGTGTTTTTCTCTGGGCTCTGGAGGACCCTCTCGCCGAGGGTGCTTGCCATGCGTGATGACTGCCTTTGTCCCACACCTGTGGCCTGCATCTGCGCCCTGGGAACTCATTCCTAAAATTGCAGATTCAGGACCACGGCCAGGGGCTGTGAGGCTCCCACCCTTCTGAATTCTAAGTAGTTTAAAACTCATTTGAGATTCAGTGGCTGCTGAAAAAGGGGGAAATGTGCTTGGCTTGCTCTTTTAGTTTTCTTTTCTTAAAGAGACTCCAAAGTTATTCTGGTAGCAAGCCCGAGGGCCCTGGACCAGCCAGTCCCCGTTGCGGACATAGGGCTGCTGCTGTCCGCTGAGGCTGGCTCTGTTTTGCCCTTGCAAAGACCAGGCAAGAAGCCTATTTTTACAAGCCTCTGTGTCCTGTTCTTCTGCAGCGTTGACCTCTGGGATTGCGATCTCATCCCAGGTGGACTTGGGATTCAGTCTCTGTCATCTGCCTTGAGGTGCCAGGAACCCTCCAGCTTCCCAAACGTCTCACCCCTGTGTGGTGCAGGGACTGGAATTGCATCTTTGCTGGAGGCAGAAACCAGAATATATGCAACATTGCACCAGCTAGGCACTGTGGGTTTTAGATGAAATTTCTCATTACACTCTTGTGTTCCCATTACAGAGACAGGAGCACAGAGGTCCAGAGAGGATGCCTGGCTTGCCTGAGACCCGTGAGTGCAGGGGTCAGCCTCTGGACTAGAACCCTCAGATTTTGGAGTCTAGCCACCTCCCTGTGCTGCCTCTGTTTCTAGTGATTCCTTCCTTTGGATGAAGCCTTGTTCTCTCCCTGGGAAATTATGACAAGGATTTGATTAGTGAATCCCCAAGAATTCTCTGATTAGGGAATGAGGGTCCCCAAACCAAGGCCAGTGGCTGGATCAACAGTCATCCCTGCGGCAGGCTCAGACGGTCCTTGCCAGCGCCTGGGTTCTGTCGCACTGCAGATCTTTCAAAGCATGCAAGACCACAGCAGCCACTTTCCAGGAAAGGGTGATGCAATGCAGATAGTTGATTCAAGCCTCGGGAGGGGGTGAGGAGCATTCTGGAAAGGACCATGCAATGCAGGCAGCCAATCCAAGCCCTGGGAGGGGGGAGGAGTGCTTTGGTCCCAGTGTCTGCAGAGATGGAGATACTCAGTGCGGTCTGCAGGCCAGCAGCACCTGCGAGCTTGCTAGAAGCAGAGACTCTCCTGAGGGCCCCACACCTGCTGCATCAGAATCTGCATTGTAACAAGGCCCCTGGGTGACCTGAATGCACAGTGATGCTTGAGAAGCTCTGAGCAGAGAGGCTAAACCAGCAAGCCTCCGACCAAGCTCTAGTCTGAAGCCACGCGTGTTCCCTGGAGCTCATGCACCTCGCTGAATGGCCTGGGGCTGAGTCTGCCAATGAGTTATGTGCCCCAGGTGAAGAATACTATGCTCCCTCCATTTTTACTCTGCTGTTTTGAGCTTAGGTACGTTGTTAACACTCACACGCATGTGAAGAGTCTTGAGACGTGCGAAGTGTTCTCAAACAGAGTGTTTCACGGAGAAAATTCCATTAAGCCATTTTAATCTAGGATTTAATTTTCTCTACAGCTCAACTAAACAGTTTCCATTTTTTCCATTAAAATCTTTATTTCTAGTACAGTTATTTTCATGGGATCAATTATTTTCTGTTTAAAATTTACAACAAACATCTGATTCATCCATCTTGTCCCTTATACTGACTTTCTGCTGATTCTAACTTCTGCTGTTTTAGGGTTTTCTGTTGGTTTGCTTGTGTGTTTCTTTTGTGGCCATTCTTTCTTCAAGTTCACATCTCCTGGATCAAGTCTTGTGGATTTAAATTTTGTCAGCAGTACTGGTTTTGTTATTTTTCCCCCCTCTGTTTTCAGCTTCTTACAAATTCTTGTGTGTGTCCTTTTAGCCCTGTTAGTTTTACTTGTTGATGAGTATTTCTGCCAGTGATCTATGGTGGAAATCATCACCAGAATGTGAGTGAGGGCAGGATTTCTCTCTCCTTCTTTCCTCCTTCCTCCTCCTTGGCCTCTTCCTCCTCCTTCCTGCCTTGTCTTCAGGTCCTAGCACAGTGCTGGTACATAGGAGTGGGTGCTCCATAAATATTTGTAGGCAGAACGGATACTTTTCACTCACAGTTGAATCAAAGACTGATGGTTTGCCCGTGTTTGTTGATAAGAAGTCTGTGAGCAGCACTAAGGGACAGAGATAGGCGGAGACCATCAGGAAAGCAGAGGAGAAGGTGGAGAGAGTCCATTCATACATGTGCACACATGCACGTGGTCATGCGCCTGTATGCGGGCACACCCACATGCCCACGTGCATGCATGGAAATGTGTGTATGCACTCAGACGTGCATATGCAAGCACAAGTCACACACATTCAGGTGCGCACAAACGTGTATGTGTGCACAGTCCTGTATCAGCTCACATTTGCACACACACATGCACAAATGCACACATTTGTAGACACACGTATGCACAGCATACACATATGCACACATGCACACCAGCGTATCCATACATAGACACGTGCACACAGACACTCACACAGTCTACCGGCACAGTGACCGCTAAACTCTTAACGCAGGGTAGAGTGAGAACAATGGAACAAAACCGGTAGGGTTAAAACCCGCTTAACACACTCCTCTTTGGGGTGCTCACCAGGTCCATCTTACAACTGGCGCTTCATGAAACGCATATCGAGGTGACTCCAGGGTTGGAAAACGGGTGACCACCTTTGTGCGACTTTATTCACAAAGGGTATGTGTGCTGCTTCTGCGGGTCAGAGCCTGTGAACGTCCCAAGTTGAGGGAGATGAAGACTGCTTGATCCTTTGTTTCACAAGCTCCCGGCCTCCTGGTGGGAGGTGGATGCGGAAGTTAAGCAATTAAAATGCAGCCTGGTTAGCGCTGTGCAGAAAAACCCTCCTGGCGGGTGGGGGGAGGGTGGCAGCCGGAGCCAGAGCAGGGGTCTCACGCAGAGGACGTTGTGGGTGGCAGCGGAGCCGTCACGTGTTTGTGCTGGATTCCTTTTGGTGTGTTTGGTACCTAATTATAAAATAACGCTAATGAACACCGCAGGGGAGGGGGGGCCGTTAAAAGGCAGGAGGGGGAGGATGTGCAGTTAGAAACTCTGGACGCCCATTCAGTGGGCATGAATGGAGCCAGGCCACCCTGTTTTTCTGAGCCTTGGTACCTCGATTCACAAACCAGGGAGTAAAAGTGTCTACCTCAGAGGTTGCTCTGAAAGCTAAATGAGAAAATGCGTCCAAAGGAGCTCTGGAAACCAAAACACCGCTAGCAAGCCGGTGTTGTTATCCAGATGGGGCTGCAAGGACGTGGGGTCCGTGCCTCCACCAGCCGGTGTCTGCTGCCGTGATGGTGTGTGACGGGCATGTCTCAGGTGTGGGTGGCTCACCACCCCGAGCATCATTTCCCTCCCTCCTGAGTGTGCAAGTGGATTGGGGTTTGGTGCTTCATGGCTGGATTCGGCTGAGCTGCCTCCAGACTGGGGATTAGATCCGAATCTTCTCTGCGTGTGTCCCATTCTCCTGAACCTGGAATTTTAATCTCCTGAGGCTGCCAGAGGTGTAAGAGGGCGAGCCAAACACACAAATGCTTTAGAAGCCGAACAGCCCACTAGCTGTAGTGGCCAAACCCAATTCAGTGCCTGGGAGACATACTCCACCTCCCTCAGCTGGGACGACTGCACAGTCACATGACCTAGGGAGGGCGGGAAGGACACTGTGTCACCTACTGCACCTGCCAGGCAGGACTAATGATGGTTAGGTGCCCAAGGTTGTCAGACTGGGTCCCCATTCCTGGCAGTTCTCTCCCCCTTCCTAGCCCCGAGTCTCTGGGTAAGTCAGCCCCCTGACCCTCAGTTTCCTCATCTGTAAGATGGACATGATAAGGGTTCCCATCTCAGAGAACTGTAAGGACTGTCTGATTTACTATAACAGCCTTATAACAGCCTTGTAATGGGTCCCTTAGCTTTTTTTTTTTTTTTAAGTTTATTTTGAGAGAGAGAGCGTGAGCAGGGGAGGGACAGAGAGAGAGGGAGAAAGAGAGAGAATCCCAAGCAAGCTCCATGCCGTCAGCACAGAGCCTGACTCAGGGCTCGAACCCATGAACTCCGGGATCATGACCTGAGCTGAAACCAAGAGTCAGACGCTCAACCGACTGAGCCGCCCAGGCGCCCCACAGGTCCCCTAGCTTTTACCTTGCACATCCCATCACCTCTCTCCACATGAGATGGAGACATCCTTTCATGCAGAAGCCATCCAGAAGGAGACCTCGTGGCCATTTAAGTGGATTAGTGGTTGCTAGGGACCAGATGGGAGAGAAGAAATGGGGCGTGATGGCTAATAAGTATGAGGATTTTTTATAGGGTGACGGGAATGTTCTGAAATTGATGGTGATGATTGTTTCACAACTCCGCGAATATGCACTCTGTCTGGATTTCCTCCCCCACACGCCCCCCCTTGTCCTGGGTCCTTTGCCTAAATCCCGTGACCAAACCTGTTCAAATGCGACTCCTGGCTGCCCCTTGCAGTCTCCTGCTGTACCTCCGCTAGTATTTGTAGCGATCTGACATGCTTTATAATTTAGTTGTGAGCAGTCTTTATCATCTGTTTGCTGCTGCCCCTGGGCCTCCTCTTCCTCCTCCCCCACAGCACACCAGGAGAACATAAACTTCACAAAGGCACAGCTAACTTTCCATTTGCTTCCCAGCTGATCTCCAAATGGTGCCTGGCACATAGCACACCCCTTCTACGTATTTGTTGAACAGCTGATGTCAACAGCATGATGCTTATTAAGTGCTTAGGAGCAGGCTTGAACGAGGGGCAGATCAATGTTCGTCTCTATCATCACTGCTTATTTCAAATCAGCTACTTAATTGCCAAATTTTCTGTCTGAAGTGACTCCGAGTTTGAGTCAAATATCCTCCCCTGGGAGTCCTAGCTTGCACGCACGTGTGGGATAGGCTCCTGTGGCGTCTGTAGGTGTGACTTTGCAGCCCCAGTTTCCTTCCTGCCAGGCATAGCCAGCCGTGACATTTATAAATCTCTGGGCTCTTAATCCCCCTGCTGATCCTCAGAGAGGAGTAGCGATCTGTTGCTAAACACATTGCCCCGCTTTGACCACAGGAATGAAGAGATACGCAGGCATCGATCCATGGCAATGCCATTGCCTCCATTCCAAAGAGGAGGACAGTGGGGCTCAGTTGTGTGAACTGACTGGGCCACAGCACCCAGCTGGGGAGGGGCTGGACCGGGCTAGGAAACATGCTTTTGGGGTCCTGGTCTTCCCACCGCAAAGCCCGAGGTTCGGGACAGATCTCTGTTTCAAGGCCCTTTCCTTACATTGAGCTGAGCTTGGTAAATCCTTTGTGGAATTCCTCCACATTCTTTGCTACCACCTGTCCTTTTTCCACATCAATCTTTTAAGGAGAATATTCTGGTACTGTCAGAGCAATTCCCACAGAATTAGGCCCAGAAGCCCCTGTTAGCATGCAAATGTGCTACTTTAGAGCGAAGACTGGTTGTACTTCACGGTGTGCAGCGTGGAGAGCTAAGCCGGGGCCTCCACAATCAGTCACCGTTAAATGGAATGGTGTGGTCATGGGTGGGTGTGTCAGGACCACGCAGGGCAGTGGTGCCCAGCTCAATGACAGCGTGGGTGTCGTCCAGGCCACAACGGCATTTTAAAGCCCCCCCCCCCCCAAAGCCCACCACAGTTTCAAGAGCCATCGAGAATAAGTATGTGGACACCGCATGGCGGCTGAGGGGAGCCTGTGTGTGCAAACCCACCATTCATGGAAAGACCGGAAGGCAAGAGTCTTTGTCCATTAGGTGATTGCATCTCGTGGGACGTGAAGTGGTCGAGAAAGCTCTAAAGGCCGGATCAGACTCTGAACCGTTGAAGATTCATTGGCCTGTATCAAAGAGCAGACCCCCTGGAGTAGGCTGAGGGGGCCACATTTGGGCGTCCCACGGGCCTCAGACCCCCAGGACTGCTCTCCTCTAGACCCTGTCAGCCGTTGTTGGCTGGGAGGGAGTTCATTTATCTTCAGATCAGTGCAGTAGAATGCGCTGTGTGCCCGCAGTGGGTCGGGGGTGCACACGCAGCCAGCTTCTCGCCCCCCCCAGTCATAGCCCCGTGACTTCCCTGCACGCTTGCCAGTACGGACTGTGTAGAAATCAGACTTTCTCTTCTGGAAGGAGCACTTCCTAAAGACGTAGAGACACGACACCATTTCCAGTTACTTTTTTGTTGTTGTTGTTCTTTTTTTTTTCTCCCTTTGCTTTTTTTTTTCTTTAAGCTCTCCTGAGATACTGGTCATGTACTGCAGAATGTCCCCAATTCTAAGTGTATCTTTCAGGGGCTCTCAGTATATTTACTGAGTTGGGCGGCCATTACCCCAGAAAGAGGCTTCATGCCCTTTTCTTTTTCTTTCTTTCTTTCTTTTTTTAATAAAATGTTTATTTATTTTTGAGAGAGGAAGAGAGACAGTGCATGAGTGGGGAAGGGGCAGAGAGAGAGGTTAGACACAGAATCCAAAGCAGACTCCAGGCTCTGCACTGACAGCAGAGAGCCTGATGTGGGGCTTGAACTCACAAATCGTGAGATCATGACCTGAGCGGATGTCAGATGCTTAACCAACTGAGCCACCCAGGTGCCCCCTTCATGCCCTTTTCTTGTCTCTCCTTTTCTTTCCTCAGCTGGAGGCAACTACTTGTCTGCTTTCTTTCTCTCTAGAGTTTGCTTTTGTGGACATTTCCTGTAATGCAGTTTTACAACATGGGGTCCCTTGTGTCTGGTTTCTCACTTAGCACAGTGTTTTTGCCGTTCCTGCCTTAGACACACTGGGAAGCAAGGTTTCCAGCATCAACATAGACTTTAATCTTGTCCTTTCCCTTCACAACGGCAGCATGATTAACTGACCCAGATCCAGTGAAGTTGAAGACTTGTCCCTTCGGCTTCCCTGCTCATTTCAGTCTTGATTGAGAGTTGATCCCTTGTCTTTAATATTGGTGCTTTTACTTTTTTTTTTTTTTTTTTTTGGTCTTCAGTCATGTCTTGGAGTGAGTAGAACATGGGGGCGTGTGGGTGGCTCAGTCAGTTAAGTGCTTGACTTCAGCTCAGGTTATGATCTCTTGGTTCATGGGTTTCTTTCTTTTTTTAAAATTTTTAATGTTTTTTATTTATTTCTGAGAGAGAGACAGCGTGAGCAGGGGAGGGTCAGAAAGAGAGGGAGACACAGAATCTGAAATAGGCTCCAGGCTCTGAGCTAGCTGTCAGCACAGAACCCAATGCAGGTCTCAAACCCACGAACCGGGAGATCATGACCTGAGCTGAAGTCAGACGCTCAATTGACTGAGCCCCCAGGTGCCCCTCGGCTTGTGGGTTTCTTAAACATTAAGAAAAAAAAAGAATGAGTAGAATGTGATGTAATAGCTAAGTAATAATCTCAGCAAGGACAGAGATGGTGCTGGACCCGCTGGTCAGCAAGCCGAGGTAACTTACCAGGTAACTTGTCGCATGGCATATGGAAGTCAGCATCTGACTCAGGGATGCGGACGCACAGTGGATGGAAGGACACTTGTTCAGACCTGGGAAGTGTGAGTGTAGGAGACTGCCTGCACGTGTCATTGTCTCTCCATCTTCCTCCTCCTTCTTTTTAAAACAAGTTTTTAAATGTTTATTTAATTTTGAGGTGGGGGGAAGGAGCAGAGAGAGAGGGAGACACAGAATCTGAAGCAGGCTCCACGTTCTGAGCTGTCAGCACAGAGCCTGACGCAGGGCTCAAACTCATGAACCCTGAGATCATGACCTGAGCTGAAGTTCAATGCTTAACCGACTGAGTCACCCAGGTGGCCCTTCCCCCTCCTTCTTCTGCCTTGTTCTGTGCAGGCCTTCAACAGATTAGATGAGGCCCACCACATGGGAGAGGGCACTCTGCTTTATTGAGTTTAATGATTCAAGTGATAATCTCACCCTGAAATAGCCTAAATAAAGGTCTGCAGGCAGAAGATGGCTGAGGGTGAGTTTAGAATTGCAGGTAGTTCAGGGTGTCTGGATGGTAAAGATGGGAGGAGCCTGGGGATGCACCTGAGGAGGAGGTGGAAGCACATTGTGAATATGATGCGACTCCACTGAGGAACGTGCCTTTATTGTGAGGGCAATAGGGAGCTATTGAAGGGTGTTCCATGCAGGTGTGATGTGAACAGATTTGAGGTTTACAAAGATGAATTCGAAGTGGGAATCCTGGTGCCTGGGATCCAGGGTGGCTATTCCAAGCAGCAGATGTGGGCCTCACAGTCCTTCAGAGCTGTGGCCAAGGTCTCCCCAGTAGACGTCACAGTTTGGGGAGGGGGAAGGCTAAGACTTGTGTGGAGGCGATCCTAGGCTGATGACCTGACAGGGGTCTGAAATTGGTCCAATTGCACGGCCTGACCGAGCAGCCTCCAATAGCAAATTCACATTTGCTTAGTTGGCAAAGCCTTCTTGGTACAAAGGGGTGTTTATGGTTTCTTTTATGAAAAGGGCATTTAGAAGCCCTGAGTTGAGAAAGCAGTGTATGGAGACGTGACATTCCTTTCCTTAGGATGTCTCTCCCAGTCACTTTATAGTTGGCTCTGTTGATGACGGAGGGGGAAGTGATCAGTATCTTTGGCTTCTGGGATCTGTGGCCTTTGTGAGCAAGGACATATCCCAGTAAATGTAGGTGATCTCACGGTTCTACTAAATGAATGGACAGAAGGCTCGCCAGGCAGAGTACTTCACATCTCCAAGCCTCAGTTGCTTAGCCTGTAAGATGGGAATGCAGACACCACCACCATCTACCTTGTAGAAATATTGTGGGGCTTACATGAGTGGATATTCCTAAAGCATTTAGAATAGTGTCTTGAATGTAGGAAGCCTAGAAGTGTTTACTCAGTAAAAATAAATAGATTTTGAACCACAGCTGGCTTATGGAGAGTGAGTTAAATACCAGCTGAGGGACCTTGGACCGTTTCCTCCAGCATCCTCCCTGGGAGATGGGAAGCCCGGACTAGGTGGTCTCTAAGACCTCTCTGGGTCTCTCAGCTCAGCCTCTTTTATCCCACTCTCCAGTGAAAGAGAGAAGCCTTGTTTATATGCCATGGAGACCGGTGATGAAATGGACACAGAGGATGTAATACACTTTGCCAGGAGACTGGGATTTGAGCCAGCTGGAGATGAGTGTTTCTCAGCCCACTTTTGTCCTTGAGAAACATTTGTGGAGCTTCAAAAGCACCCATGCCCGAGCCTTACCCCAGAACAATTGACACAGAGTCTCTGGGTGTGGGGCCAGGCACCGGTACTTGAAAAAGTCTCTCTGGAGGATTCTAATAGCAGCTGGAGTTGGATACCATGGGCTTGGATTAAAACCCAAGTGTGTTGTCTTCCAGCTGCAGATTTGTGAGGACGGATGATGTGGATCTGTAGTGGGATGGCTGGAGGTACCCCGAGCTGAGTGTTCCTCTGGATGGCGGCCACACACTGGACCATGTTGCACACTGCAGCCCATCTTACCTTCTGAGGAGAAGCTGTACATTACATTTCACCAATGAGGCTCTGACAGAGGACAGGTACTTCTCAAGGTTCTGGGGTCAGTAGGTGGTGGCACCGGGTCCATCTGACCCAAAGCTTCTCATCACCTCTCACCACTTGGGCGGACGGAGCAGAGGGAGCCCCTTGCGGGGAATCGTGCCCTTGACTCTCAGGCAGTTCAGGCGGCAATAAATATTTGCTTCTCTACTTGGACCTCACCGGAACTTGGGGACTAGTTGCTCCTAGTATGGGTTAATTTATTCCCTAGGTCAGCACAGAGTAAACCAGAGGTGCAGAGTGTGGTCTCTGGACCGCTAACATCAGTATCACCTGGGAATTTGTTAGAAATGCAAAATCTCAGGCACCATCCAGGACTTGCTGACTCAGAAACTCTGGGGGTGGGGCCCTGCACCTGGGTTAGTGACCCCTCTGGGGGATACAAATACTTGCTAAAGTCTGAGGACTGCTATGCCGGACCAGTGTTTCACACCCTGGCTGCAAATTACAATCATCCAGATAGCTTCCAGACATGCTCATGCCTAATCCGGTTGGGGTGGAGCCTGGGCACTGCTATTAGGGAAACGTCCTGGGTTAGATTTAAGGTGCAACAGTAGCAAAACAGCAAACGGCAATAACAACAACAAAGCATCCAATTAAATTCGAATTTCAGGTAGACAACGGATACTTTAGTACAGATGTATGCCATTGCAATAGTTGGAACAGTGCTATGTGTAACCAGTAGTAAGAACTATTGGACTTGGAATCTGAAGAGACTGAAACTTTAGAAAGACATAGAATTTAAATAGGAAATGCATGACTCTTATGTGTATAGCTCAGTGAATTTTTTCATATAAACAACTGTGTAACCACCATCCACATCCCTGGTAGCTCAAAGTATGGTCCGCAGACGATCAAAATCACTTAGGAGCTTGTTAGAAATTCTGAATTTCAGGCTCTTCCCCAGACCTACTGAATTGGAATCTGCATTTTAATAAGGTCCCCAGGTGATTAAAAGAAATTTTTCTTAATGTTTATTTATTTTTGAGAGAGAATGGGAGTGCAAATGGAGGAGGGGCAGAGAGAGAGAGGGAGACAGAATCTGAAACAGGCTCCAGGCTCTGGGCTGTCAGCACACAGCCTGACACGGGACTTGAACTCACAAACCGCGAGATCATGACCTGAGCCAAAGTCAGAGGTTTAACCCACCGAGCCACCCAGGCACCCCTGGTCTCTTTTTAGAGCCGCACTGCCCAAGGTGGTAGCTACTAGATGCATGGAGCTATTTGAGTGAAAAGTAATTAAAATGAAATAAAATATAAAGCTTTAAAAGAATTCTTCATTCATGGAAGCCATGTTTTAAGTGTGCAGTAAATACGTGGCTAGTGGCTACTGTCTTGCACCGTGCAGATACAGAACGTTTCTACCACTGCAGAAAGTTCTAGATGGCACTGCTGTAGGAGAAGTCACCAAAAGTACATTCTTTGGGGGCCAACAGGTGGGCATCAGGGCCTGCCTCAAAGACTACGTAAAAATGGCTGTGGGTCAGAGAAGCAAAAGTAGCAGATGTTCGGCAGAAATGCCTCCTGACTCGTCTGAACAAAGTAGAAGAAACCTCCCAAATCTCCTGTCAGATCGGCACGTTCCCTGGGCGAGTGTGTCACTGCTGTGCTGGCCGGAGTGCTGTGGCCATGTGGGGTGACGTGCCCGTAACGTCCACATTGCTGCCCAGTAAATCCGTTAGGACGGATGCGATCACAGCGAATACCTAATGAAGTGGCAGCGGCGGGACAGTAAATTACAGTGTGACACAGTGCACACTGGGTGGGATGCCTCCCCCTGCCTCTCCCTGCCTGTCTGTGGCTGGGGTGGGGGCAGGGAACACAGAGGTGTGGCCTTCGAAATGTCACAGTGCACAGAGCCTGACTGGGACCTGAAGACACTTGGGAGAATGTGGACCCTGGAGCCGGAAGGCCAGGCTGGGCCAGGGGAGTTACTCCCCAGGGAGTCAATTGGAATTCTCTGTTGCAAATGTTTTGTACATCCCTTTCTCACCTCTGTTTCGGTGACCAGGACATTGGAGGAAAACCCTGAGAGCCAAAAGTGCTTAGAACCATTGGTTCCAGGGGCGCCTGGGTGGGTGGCTCCGTCGGTGAAGCATCGTCTGACACTTGAGTTTGGCTCAGGTCCTGATCTCACAGATCGTGAGTTCGAGCCCCGTATAGGGCTCCGCACTGTTCGTGCAGAGCCTGCTTGGGATTCTCTCTCTCTCTCTTTCTCTGTCACTCAAAATAAATAAATTAGTTTAAAAAAAGATCATGCATACTGAAATAATTTTTTAAAAAAGAAGAAAAATTCATTCTGTTCTCTGGGTTCCAGTTCTGGATGTGTCACTGGACAGCACTGGACAAAAGGCTAGCTAGCCTCTCCGAGCCTCAGCTTCCTTATCTGCAAAATCCTTACCTCAGGGGTGGTGGGTTGGCGATGTCTGGGCTGGCACACACCGGGTGCTTAGCGACTGGGAAGTGAATAGTTTTAGACTCCATATATTTTCCGAGGACCTACTGTGTACCAGGCATGGGAGTAATGTCAAGGTGGGCATGGTTCTTGTCATGTGCAGAAAGCTGCAATTAGTCATACCTTTCGGAGATCAGGACAGGGATAAAGGTGTTTACTGGGTGCTATGGAAACGCAGAAATATGCATTTCTCCCGGGGAAGGCTTTAGCGGAAGTGGCCATTTGTGCCGGGTTGTGAAGTGAGGCGTGCCAAGAGGGCTGGGGGAAGGGCATTGCAGAGGAAGAATGGCATTCGAGATGGTACAGAGGTGAGAAAGAGCATGCTGTCTGCTTTCAGGAAACTTGAGCAGGTCTGGTGGGTCAGGAGCAGGAGGAGGGCTGAGGCCAGGGAAGAGGCAGGGGCTGTGAGTCCCAGTGAGGCTTCTGTGTTGGGCTGAGAGGTGTGCTGTCACTGCTTATTGACGGACTGAGTCAGTTCTACCCACGTATAACCAGTTAGCCTGAAGCTTAGCAGCTTAAAATATCTGTAAAGCGTTATTCTCTCACAGTTTCTGAGAGTCAGGAACTTGGGAAAGAGTCGGTTGGGGGCTTCTGGCTCAGAGTCTCTCATGAGGGTGGCATCTGAAGGCGTGGCTGGGGCTGGAAGAGCCACCTCCAGGCTGGTGCCCTCACGTGCCTGGCAGGTTCGGTGCCAGCTAGCGGCCGGAGAGCACAGGTCTTCGTCACGTGGGCCTCCTGTTAGGGCTGCTTGGGCGTCTTGTCGCATGATGATGACTCTCCCCAGAGAAGGTGACCACGACAGAGCAAGGCGGAAGCTGCAGTGTCTGTTGTGTCCTAGCACCGGAAGTCACGCTTGCCGTTTCTGCCATACCCTTTTGGTTACAGAGGCCAGCCTGTCCAGTGTGGGAGGGGGCTACACAAGCACGTGAGTGTCAGGAGAGGAGAATCACCGGGGCCATCTTGGAGGCTGACGACCTCCAGGAAGATGAGGAATTATTACATCCTTGCCCCCTTTATACCAGTGAGGAGAAAGAGGTGTGATGTCAAACGACTTACCCAAGGACCTTGCAAATAGATATGGGCAACGTTTTCTACCTTGCTGCCTTTGGATGAATGCGTTCATTTCCTTTTATTCAAATCTATTTCATCAGGATTCATCCAGGTGTGGCTGGAATAGTGGAGAACTCCGAATTCTCTGTGGGATTGGGAGCAGGGGGCACTAGGGAAATTAACACTCATGGAAGAAACCATCCAGTTCTCCTACTCAGAACCTACCAGGCGGGCACATACAAAGTGTTAGGTTCAGAGGGAGGCTGGTCTGTTCTTTAATGTTAGTTTTTTTTTAAAATGTTCATTTATTAATGTTGGTTTTCAGGAAGTTCATAATTTTTTTCTTTCATAGTTTATTGTCAAGTTAGTTTCCATATAACACCCAGTGCTCATCCCAACAAGTGCCCTCCTTCATGCCCATCACAGTGTCTGTTCATGTCTTCTCCCCCACGGTCCTCCATTAAGTTCCTCCTAATCCTCCTATACATGCAAACATACGGCATCTATCCTTCTCTGCCTGGCTTATTTCACTCAGCATAACACCCTCAAGGTCCATCCATGTTGCTACACATGGCCAGATTTCATTCTTTCTCATTGCCATGGAGTATTCCATTGTATAGATAAACCACATCTTCTTGATCCATTTGTCCATTGATGGGCACTTAGGCTCTTTCCATGTTNTAACAGTGTAGAAGGGTGCCCGTTTCTCCACATCCTCACCAGCATCTAGAGTCTCCTAATTTGCTCATTTTAGCCACTCTGACTGGCGTGAGGTGGTATCTTAGTGTGGTTTTGTTTTGTATTTTCCTGATGAGGAGGGACATTGAGCATCGTTTCCTGTGTCTGTTGGCCATCTGGATGTCCTCTTTGGAGAAGTGTCTGTTCATATCTTCTGNATTGGCACAAAAACAGACACATAGACCAATGGAATAGAATAGAGAACTCAGAATTGGACCCAAAAGTGTACAGCCAACTAATCTTTGACAAAGCAGGAAAGAGTATCTAGTGGAAAAAAAGACGGCCTCTTTAACAGATGGTGCTTGGAGAACTGGACAGCAACATGAAGAAGAATGAAACTAGATCATTTTCTCACACCATACACAGAAATAAACTCAAAATGGATAAAGGACCTGAAAGTGAGACAGGAAACCATCAAAACCCTAGAGGAGAAAGCAGGAAACAATCTCCTTGACCTCAACCACAGCAATTTCTTACTTGACACATCCCCAGAGGCAAGGGAATCAAGACCAAAAATGAACTATTGGGACCTCATGAGGAAGTTCATGATTAAGCCAGAAAAATAACTGACCTTATTGTCTATAGATATATAAATGGATCCCAACTCAGTAAACCCCAAGTTGGCGTTCTTTATGAAGGTCCAGCTGGCCTCATGGAGCCTTACTGTGCACTCTTTGCTTGTCTTCTGCCTTATCTGCTCTGATCAAGACATTCTGGACTCTGTGAATCTCACACTCCCCTGGTCTGTTCCCTCTTCAGCATCTTTGCTGATCCATCTGCCTGACATGTTCTTGTCCAGACACCTCCACCTCCTCAGTGAAGTCTCCCTTGCCGCTCTAGCTAAACCCCAATTGTGTGTGTGTGTGTGTGTGTGTGTGTGTGTGTGTGTGTGTGTCTTTTATTCGAGTATAGTTGTCACACGATGGTACATTAGTTTCAGGTGTACAACGTAGTGATTTGACAAGTTTATACATTATGCTGTGCTTGACACGAGTGTAGCTGCCCGCCATGCCGTTATGGCACCATTACAAGATCACTGTATTTCTCCTGTTGTGCCTTTCAGTCCTGTGGGTTATTCATTCTAGAACTGGAAGTCCGTACCTCTCTCTCCCCTTCACCCATTTTGCCCCCCACCCCACCCGCCTCCCCTCTTGTAAACATCAGTTTGTTCTTATTTATAGGTCTGGTTCTGCTTTTCGGCTATTCATTTTTTTAAGATCCCATTTAGGAGTGGAGTCGTAGGGTATTTGTCTTTCTAGGTTTGACTTACTTTACTTGGTATAACACCCTCTAGGTCCATCCATCCTGTCTGCTATCTATCTATCTATCTATCTATCTATCTATCTATCTATCTATCTATCTATCTATCTATCTATCTGTCTATCTCACATTTCCTTATCCCTTCCTCTATTGATGGACACTTGGGATGCTTCCATACCTTGGCTGTTGTAAATAATGCTATAATAAACATAGGAGTGCATGAGCCTTTTCAAATTAGTGTTTTTGTTTTCTTTGGGTAAAATGCCAACTAGAGGAATTACTGGATTGCAGGGTAGTTCTGTTTTTAATTTTTTTAAGATCCTCCATTGCATTGTTTTTCTCAGTGGCTGCATCAGTTTATCTTCCCACCTGTGGTGCCCAAGGGTTCCTTTTCTGTCACCTGTGTTTTGTTCATGGCTCCAAGCTCCAGCTTCTTGAAGAATGCTGAATGTGGAGTCAGCCTTCAATAATTATATGTTGAATGAATGAACAAATGAGCGATGAATACTAGTCAAGGCCTTTACAGTCTTCATTTCATCTGATCAGGAAAGTAGGTATGATTTATTACTATCCTCATTTTATAGAAGAGAGTCTGAGTCTGGAGAGACTGAGCAGTTGGCACACTCCACAGATGAGCTGAGATTGAAACCCAAGCCTGTTGTCTGTATCCCAGGCCCACGTGCTGTTTGTCCCTCACCACACCCAGGTGTCCCCTGGGACATTGGCCTTCTGCATCTAGGCTTCAGGGACTTTGGAATGCCAACTTCACATTCTGATTTTCCCCAATTGACCGAGTTGTCAGAGAGGGCACATCAGGAGGCTGTGGGAAGTGCCGAGAACTGCTAATTTTGCTTTTTCTCTCTTCATTCCACAATGCTGAGTTTCTTTTTGAACGCCCCCCTCACCAGGCCTTTAGTGATGACATTCTCCTCCAACATGTCACTCCGCACATGTTGTGGGAACCTTGCTGGCTAAGAGCCGTCAGGGGCAGCCGCCATGGGACACTCTGGGAGAGGGCCGGCGCCTCCTTTCTGCTCAGACACGACAAAGCCATTCAGTCTTCCAGACAGTAGTTGTGACCAAAAATAGCTGCACTGCAGTTTTCTTCACTTTTCACTTTTAAGGATGACAGGATTATATTCTAGAAAGAGTTTCGGACGGAGGGGCAAAGATGCTCCTAATTCTGCCAAATACCTCAAGAGCCATGTTGAATACTGAGTGTCCTTCAGGTTCTCGGACTTCTCCCTGTGACAGGACCGGGTGAAACTTTTGTCGAGCAGTGTTGAGGAGGGAGGCAGGAATAAAAGACCACTGACTCTGACTCACGCTCATGCCTACAACCTGGGACTCACAGCTTTGCCGCCTGGGAGTCAGGGCTGGTCTCACCTGGTAGGTGACTTCCCATGGAGAGGGTAAGAAGACAAACAATTAATGAAGAATTAGTAACCACTTTTCCCACCAGTCCAGACATTCATACCCACCATCTCATTTAATGTGGTCAGGCAGCTTTTGTTTATTACTCTCCCCGTTCTACACATGGTGAAACTGAATCTAGCGAGGTTAATTGGTTGGTCTAGTCTGTGGCTGAGCTGAGATTCCATGGTTGCCCTCGGCGAGGGGAAGCCCCCAGACTGCAAACCTCTGCTTCCCGTGTGACCCTCAGCTTCACCACAGGCTCATTGTCTTACGTCTGCATCCTGGCTTCTCTCTCTGGGGGCTTTTGTACGATGCTGATGCCTCGGGGCCCATGCTCTGCAGTTTTCATTTAATTGGTGTGAGTGGGGGCAAGGGTGATGGATTGCATGGTGCGTTAGCGTTGAAATCCACTGGGTTCCGTCTTTGCTGATGTGGAGCAGCCCCCTGGTGAGACGCAGAGCCTCCATCGGCTGCACCCTCTTGAACCCTGAGCAGGTGCCAGCTTTCACACCCGGCCCTGAGCTGTGGCAGTGCCGGCATGGAACGCACCTTACTCACTCCATCTTGCCCTCTGGAGCCCTGCTCAGGGGGACCCTTTGGGAATCGCAGTGGCCCCTGTGGCCTGGCATCACCCAGGAGTGAGACTTGATGGTGACAGAAAGAATGTGCTCTTCCTGCCTAAATGTTCACTTCATGCTTCCCCGAGTTAGGTGGAGCATGGAGGGCAAGGAGTTCGCTAGCAAACCAGACCAAGGACGTGATGATGGGCCAGCACGGAGAGAGCCAGGGCCCGCGGGTTGCTGGGTGGTCCCTGTCTGTCTGTCTGCATTTCACTGTGTCTCCAGTGGTTGGGATGGTGCTTGGTACACAGTAGGCTTGGTGTCAGTATTTGTTCACTTGATGATGAACACACCTGAAAGAAATACTTTATTGTTTTCTAAGAGTCGCTGCTGACCCCTTTAGACAGATGGGATATGCCCCTCCCTTCCCCCCACCCTGCCAGAGTCCAGCTCCAGCAGGTCCAGGGGTCCCTGAAGGATGGACGGTGTCGGTGAGGGAGGGATGAGAGAGACCAGAGACTTTCTGGTCACCAGGCAGGCATCTCTGCTCTGACTGGGGCTCAACTTTATTTTATAATTAAGTGTTTGGGGGACGGCACAGAAGTGGCATTTGCCTTAGACAATGATGTCTGATTACAAATTTCTTTGATATGTAAGAATTTCCCAGAACATAGATTTGTAGAAGACTCCTGCATAACCTTTATCAATAGTGATGGAGGTAGGTGATTTAGATGCTTATCCTATGGGGAAGGAAGGTATCTTTAGCATTCAGATATAACACAGTGTTTTTAGCATAGCAAAGGCCAAGTTAGTTCTTTGTGAGCAGGGGTCAATAGCCTGTTTGCTTAAGGGGAAGTATTAAGAAAAACAAGTTTTTCAGGAAACACAAATGTTTGCTCCCATAATTACAAAAGAAAAAGTTTCTATAAGTTCCTTCACAAGGTGCAATCAGCATATCAAAGCCAGAATAAGTCACTCCGAATACCAATTAACAGGGTGCCTTGGGGGTCGGTGCTCAAGCATAAACAGTTGAGTGGGGGTGGGTATCGGTCCTCATCTGACAGCAAGAGACCGAGCGAACTTGCCTTAACCTCACAAGGAGTTTTCTCAACTAGTGAGTTCAAAAATGGCTCCCAACANTTACCAACCTGGCACTGAGGGGTATTTGAGTTCGAGACCCCATGTGTTATTTCTTTTGTCTGGTTACCTGCGCTCCTTTACCAAGTGTGTAGTCTGGGCTCCTGTCCTCCATGGGCACTTGGACCTCAGCCGTCCTGTTTCTCAGCATCTCCAGGTGAAGGCTCCACACCCAACCCAGATGCATCTGACGCCTCTCACCTGCCCATTGTGGCAGGTGCTGCTGCGCATTTTGCCCAACAAATATTCCCCTGTCGTCATCATTGTTAAAGGAAGAGGCAATGTGTTCTGCCTCGGGAGATGAGCCTCAATTGGTTCAGTTTATCTGTGGAAATCTCCCTTCATTTTGCCTGAGATTGGTGTCGGAGTGGGCATGTGGCTCAGTTCTGGCCCGTGAGATCTTAGAAGTCTTCTAGGAGATTCTGGTGAAGGTTTTTCTCCTTCATAAAGAAAAGATTGCTTCTGTTTGGAAAGCTGTCATGTGGAGAGGTGATGCTTGCGACTGGGGCAGCCATCTTGTGACCATGAGGCAAGGGCTCATTCTCACACTGAGAATAACAGAAGTTAGGAAGATGCAGGGACCCTCATGAGACACTGACGTGCTTAACCAATCTCTAGGCCTCCTTATTATGGACTTTTTATTTGGAAGCCACAAATGCATGTATGGTTTAAGACAGTGTGGGACTCTCAGGAGTATCAGTTGAAGCCAAAAATATTTCTTGCCAGGTAGATTGTAAGCTCCATGAAAGCAGGGCTCCTTCTGATGAGTAAGCTCAGCGCAGTGTCTAGCACGTTGCTGGTACCCTATAAATATTCAATGAGTGGATGAATTAATCCATTTCAGACATCTCAAACTAATGAGGCATGAAGAAGGCCAAAACATCGCATTTATGTGCTCTGTATATGTCCAAGTATATAATCTACATAAATAAAATTCAGGTAGTCATTTCAGAATAGTCATGTGAAGTGAGTAACATATTTGACTTCATTTCACAGGGGAGAGTTTTGGGGCTCCGTAATTGGAGGAATTCCCTGCCTATATTCCACGCTATTGCCACCGCAGAGGAATAGTGAAGTCGGGGTGATTTGAGTCCAAAATCTGTACTCTGGCCCATGTGCTAAGCTCTGCTGCCTGCCATTCTCAAGGGAAGGCATAATGTCTGCAGCAAATGAGGTAGCTTCTACAGGTTTTGTCTTGCAAAATACAACAGATGACAGAACTATCCAGCAGAACTTGGTTCCCCTGAGCCCTGATTCACCAGATGCTATTTTTGTGCCATTTATGAGTAGAGCCACAAAAATTGGCATCATGGAACCTGACAGTTAGAAGGGAATTTTGGCTTCCATCCCTCTCAGCTGCCAGCCTAGGAACCCACGCCGTGGTAGCTAGAATGTGGACCATGGAGATCAGTGGGCTTGATTTCAAATTCCAGCATTGCCACTCACAAGCCGTGTGACCCTGGGTTTTCAAAGTCAGCCCTCGGAGACTTGGTTTCATCCTCTATAAAGGCAGGGTGGTCAGGGCGCCTGGGGGGCTCAGCCAGTTAAGCATCCGCCTCTTGGTTTCAGCTCAGGTCATGATCTCAGAGATGGTGAGTTCAAGGTCCCTGTCGGGCTCTGTGCTGACAGCATGACGCCTCCTTGAGATTTCTCTCTCTCTCTATCTCTCTCTGCCCTTCCATGGCTTTCTCTCTCTCTCTAAATAAACATAAAAAAAAAGACAGGGTGATCATAATGAGATAAAATGTGGGTTGTGCTTTGCAGCATACCTAGCACAAAGTAGGCACTTAATAAACATAAATTTCTGTCTGCCCCACTGTCCCATCTCAGTTCTGAGGTCGACTATAAGCACATTTTCACATTTATAAAAGTGACCGCATTTTACATATAAGGCAAGTACAAAGGATGTGGAAAATTCTATTGAAGATTTCATAACCCTTCTTTCTAGGTTCTGTGCCAGAGAAATCAGCCTCAGTTCACCCCACTGTAAGAATGAGCTAAAACCACCTTCCACCTAATGTACACAGTAAAGCAGGGAAATTCTATGACTTAATCAAAAGCTGCAGACTATCTTTCTATCTGCAAATGAATGATATTTAAATAGAAAATAGTGTTGAGCTACTTCATCGTCCACTCAGGTAACATGACCCCGCCCCCCCCCCAAAGAAAAACCAGCATGCCTTAGTAATTACTGTACACTTTTCTTAAATACCCTGTTTACTGATTGTCTTATACCCGGATAACATATGTAGATAATGTTATATTTATGAGTAAGTGCTCTTTGCTGACAACTTGAACATCTAAATCAGGCAACACAAAATCAGGTAATTGCAGAGCAACATTTATCGTCTGGCATGTGTGATCTCCAGGTAAATAGCCTAATTATGTGGTATCTGCTTGGTATCAATCAAAGGTGGGTGGCCTGATGTTTATCAGTTATGTTTCCATCATCTTTTCTTTCCTAAAATCGAAATTCAGATTTACCCTAAGGAATGGCTTCTAGCTTTGACAGCTGTCATCAAACGTCCATGTGTTTGCTTCTCTAGCTTCATGTTCTTGGAGCCTGTGAGTACTGATGAGCATGTTTCACTGAAGTAGCTATGTTTAAAAAAGACCGTCCAGCTCATTTTTGTGACTCTCTTCTTCTGATAACAGATCTGGCCAATGAGAGAGACATATGCCTTAGGTCTGACCAATCATTGAGCTCTGTTCTTCAGGCATCATCAGTGATTGGCTCAGTGGGTGGGCATGTGACCACAGCAGAGCCAATGAGCATTCTCCCCTGGATGTGATATATAGATACTGCAGGAAAGACATTCTTGCTTTTGGCTGGAAATATAGAGGAGGTGTAAGGTGCAGGCACTGGCAGTGAGCTTTTCCCCCACCGTGGAGAGAAGCCTGTCCATAGTGGAAGATAATGAAGCTAAGGAGAGGAGAGGGAAGTGATAAAGTGATGGGGGGAAGAGAGAGAAAGAGAGAGAGATGGAGAGGGAGAGGTTTGGGCAGTGTTAAGTCCAGGCCAGTCCTGTTGCCTGGGGGCCTCATCCCTGTAACTCTGCTTTTAATTCTTTCCAAAGTATCCTCTCCAAGCCACACGAACCAAGAAATTCTCTTTCCCTGAGGATGCTGTAAGTTTAGTTTTGGCCCCATTTCATGCAACAAAAGGAAGTTCTATCTTCTCTCATAAATTTCCCTGGTCAGTTTGAGGGTGAGTGGATGCTCTGTCCCCCTCACTGCTCTCTGGGTGTGATCTTCCCAGTGATATAGGGTCATTTTCTGAGGGTCCCTGGCCACTCCTAGGGATGGAGACTGGAAAACAGAAATAAGGCTGTGTCTTTCCTTATAAGTCTTGCTGGAATGTATCAGGGTCCTCACAAGTTTTCCTGCCCATTGACCCAGAAACTCTGATTCTTGGTCTTTATTCTGGAAACAATACAAAATGGAGTGAAGATTTACTTATAACAATGCAGAGCCGGGCCCTATCGTGTGGCATATGGCATTCAGCTTGTCCCATGAAGAATTTGAAATGATATTGTAAATATTTATGCTGTAATACTGAATGAAAAAAGTAGGGTAGAGGAAATGCAAGAAACACTCTGTACATGATGTAAAGAGCCCTAAGTCCAGGCCTGGAGGGAATCTTGCTGTTATTTGTTGGTGGCTGAGTGGTAGGATTGAAAGACATAATGTTATCTGATTTCCTTTCATTTTTCATCACCATCCAAACTTCTTGTAATGATGATGTGTTACTTCTGTAATCAGAAAAAGGGAATAAAGCAAAATAAAACAAAGCAGAACGAACCCTGGCTTGGCCACACTCTACCTTCTCTTTGGTTGTGTAGAGATGTGTGACTGCCTGCACTTTGGGCTTGGGAATAGGATCTAGGAGAGCAAATATCCTCTGTGACCTTTTGGCAAGCTCCTTGACATTTCTCTTTCTGGGCCTTTTGCCTGTACGTGGGGATGTGAATCCCTGCGTGATTGCCATTCAGAAACATAAGAAGCACAGAAAGGGCCGTTGATGAAATACTGAGCATGAAGGAACTGATTTCAGGAGCTGCTTTGCTGGAAGTAGCGTGTCCGCAGGAAGCTCCTTGGGCTGAGCAACTGGGGACACATTTCCAGGACGGGTTCTGAGGACGATGTCACAATAGCCCCCTGGTCTGCAGCATGCTGATTTCACAGACAGGGCACGAGCGGAGGACAGAGGGCCCAGATGACAGAGGGTGGTGGGATCACGGAGCCATCCTCAGCCTGGTCTAGTGCTCAGCCTCTTGGTCCCCGTTCATCCAGCAAACATGGACTAAAGCGTGTGCTCCGTACCAGGGATGCAGCCTGGCACCAGGAGACAGAGTGCTGAGCCAGGCACCCCTCATCAGGGCTGATGGAGGAACATGGCTCTGTAGAAACCCATTGATCAGACTGGTGCTGTCTGACAGAAGTATCAAGTGAGCTCCAAATATAATTTTACATAATTATGGAATTACATAATTCTCTGTAACTTAAAGTTTTCTTAGACACATGAAAAAAGTAAAAAGAAACAGACAAAATACATTCCCATAATGTGTTTTATTCAGCTTAATAGATCCAAAATATTATCTTCTCAACATAGAACTGACGTAAGAACATTATCTTTCATTCTTTCTTTTTTAAAATAGGGTTTTTAAAACAGACATTATTTTTTAGAGTAGTTTTGGGTTCACGGTGTTATTGAGGGAAAGGTGCAGAAATTCCCCACGTGCCCCCTGTCCCCACATGGGACATCTGTTATAAGTGATGAACCTACATGGGTGCATCATAGTCACCCTAAGTTGGTAATTTACCCGAGGGCTCATTCTTGGTGTTGTACATTCTCTGGTCAATGTCTGTTCTGTTGGACAAATGGATAAACAATGGCCTGTTTCCATCATTACAGTAGCACAGAGTAGTGTCACTGCCCTCAAAACTCTCTGTGTTTCACCTATTTGTCTCTCTCTTAACCCCTGGCAACCATGGATGTTCTTATTCTTTCCAAAGGTTTGCCTTTGCCAGAAAGTCACACGGCTGGAGTCCTACGGTACATCGCCTTTTCAGCTTGGCTTCTTTCACTCAGTGATGTGCATGTAGGTTTCCTCCACGTCCTTTCATGGCCTTTCATTCTTGTTTGTACTCAGTCTTCAAAAGCCAGTGTGCCTTTTACACGTGAGGCCCAGCTCAGCTTGGAAAAGCCACATTTCCAGGGTTTACAAGCCACACGTAGCCAGTGGGGCCAGTACTAGCCACTGCAGGACTGGAGGGTCCTCCGCGTCTCCTCTGAGCGTTGGCTGCCATGATGACCATGTGCTCAGAACTAAGAGCACACACCAGATGCCACCGTCGAGTGGCCCAGCGACGTGCAGGAGTATCCTGGCGCTTGGGAGCCTAGGTGGGAAGGTCGGCCGTGGGTCCCGTAGAATGGCAAGTGCTGAGGGTGCAGCCAAGGAATTATGGGAGGTGGCCAAACTGACCCATGGGGACTTGCTGCCTCAGCAGACAGGTTGGTGAATTTCTAACCAAGGGATATTGCCCAGAGAATCTCCACTTCCACGTGACAGGCTGTGTGATGTGGTAGGATACTCTGAACTAATGATTGGGGACCGATCCCCTCGCTGTATGAAATCAGAAAGGAGGGATTCCACTTTTTTCCTTCCTGATCTTTGGTGGACAGAATGAACTCAGAGATTCATGTTGTAATCCCTGAAGCCCGTGAATACGTCACCTTATGTGGCAAAAAGGACCTTGTCGAGGTGATGAAAACGAGGGTCTTGAACGGGGAAGGTGCTTCTGCATTATCTGAGTGGGCCCTGTGTGATCACAGGTGTCCTCACAAGAGGAAGACAGGAGGGTCCGAGTCGGAGAACGAGACACGATGAGGGTGCAGATGTGAGAGAGGCAGGGAGGAGGAAGGGAGCGAAAGAGAGAGAGAGGGACGTTTGAAGATGCTACATCACAGCACCTTCCTGAAGACAGGGGAAGGGCCTGCGAGCCCAGGAGAGCAGGCAGCCCGAGAGGCTGGAGAAAGCAGGCAAACCGACCCCCCAGAGCCCCCAGCAGGAATGCAGTTCTGTCACCACCTTGGCTCCAGCACACTGGGACTCGTTTCTGACTTCCGACCGCCAGAGCTGTAATGCATTTGTGTTGCTTTAAGCCACTAAGCCTGTGGTCATCTGTTATAGCAGCCGCAGGACACTAACATGCCAAGCAGGCCTTGAATGGTGGAGCATGGGGGCTGCTCAGGGCGCCTGGGAATTCGAGGGAAGAAATGGCAAGGCTTTATTTGCTAATTTTACCTCCTTCTGAGGTGACTGAGGTGGGTTTTCTGAAAAAGAGAGTCTCCAGAATGGGAATAGATGAAAGAAAATATGTCCAGTGGCTGGGGAGGGGTCTGTGGTCCCTGGCGGAGCGAGGGGGCGGCTCTGCGGGGAAATGTCATGGGATGTCCCCACAAGGGTGCCAACTGAAAGCAGAAATAAGAGCCTGCGTGGCCAGCCTCGTGGTCCCTGCAGACCTGCAGAGGACACCCCTGGCCAGTGCTCCTGGAGGCCCATCTGGGCGTCAGCATCCAAGGATTGCAGACATTGGGTTCTGTGGAGTCTTTTTTTTTTTTTTAATGTTTATTTATTTTTGAGAGAGAACATGAGCAGGGGAGGGGCAGAGAGAGAGAGAGAGAGAGAGAGAATGAATCCGAAGCAGGCTCCATGCTGTCAATGCAAAGCCCTATGTGAGGCTTGAACCCACTAACTGCGAGATCATGACCCGAGCCGAAGTCAGACGCTCGACCCACCGAGCCCTCCAAGCGCCCCTCAATGGGAGTCTTAAAGCAGGAAGAGCAGTGCAGACTCCGAAACCCACGTCTGTGGCGGGTCCCTGCCCCTCCTCCGCTTTCCAGGCACCAGGTAGCGGGAGAGTTTCACCGGGGGAGAGAGGACAGAACACCTAGCAGCTTCACCTCTCGCTGCCTTGGCACACGGGAGCCCGGAGCCTCATTCAGTCTGATTTGGAAAAAATAAATTCTTGTGACCCTTTTGCTCCCGAGGAGGATTGCCACACGAATTTTGACATTATCTTCTGCCTGCCAAGCTTCCGTCTTCATAAGCTGTGGCCAGGTGAGCTGTCCTGTGCTCACAGCTCTTGCCAGCAGCATTCGGAAAAGCCTAGGCTCACTGGAGGGGCTCAGGGGCGTCTGAACCAACGAGCTTGGAAGTCGGAGTCTAGTACGTCCCCCCAGCCTCCTGCACTTCCTGGCTGTGTGGCCTTGGGCAAATCACACAACCTCTCTGAGCTTCTGTTCTATTTTGTTGCATGGAATAGATGTAATAAACTCTACCGTGCTGCATCATCAGGTGTCCTGGGAAGGAGTCTGAAGTGGGCATTTGCATGCAGGTTTATTGTGGAATGTTCTAGAAGTCTGCACTTGCTGAGGAGTATGGGAGGTTGATGGAGCAGAGGGAGGAGCACAACCATTAGGCGGTTGGAGGAGCTGCAATGCCACTGGCTACCTGGAGCAGGGGTGCCCTGCAGGCTTGCCCCTGCAGGGGGCAGGACAGTGGGGCCAGGCACTGGGTTCAGGTCACCCCCCAGGAAGGAAACATGTGACCTTGGGGGGGGCAGTCCCTTCCACCCGGGGAAGAACTTGGCCGAGAGTTGCCAGCCTGCAGTAAGTACTCCTGGCCCCGAAGGAGAGAGAGGTGGGGCATACAACAGCACCGACTACAAGTACCAACCTCAGGGGTAACCGGGCGGGTCAGATGCACTGCCCGTGTTTGGCATAGAGCGTGCCACATGCTAGGGTCTCAGTGACCGAGGGTCGATGATACTGCTCTGATTATGGTGGTGGTTGTTGCATCAAGAGTGTGTGTGAAGACGCTAATGGAGAAAGGTGAATTCCGAGCAGCCCCGAGGTCTGGGAGACTGCGAGGGGATGCTGATCCCTGCAGAGTTCACTGGCCTTTGCAAAGCCTCTCGTCACCTCACCGAGGAGCTGACAGTATATTTGCATCTGGAGTCTGCAAACAAAGGAACCATTGCTCCTGGAAGGAAGGCCAGGCCGGCGCGGAGGCCTCCACAAAGCCGTTTTGCAGTTGAACCAGCCCTGGTCTATGCCGCTCTGGAGACAGAACTCTGTGACCGGCCGGGAAGTGCCGATCGGCTCTCTTTGGGGCACTTCTGCTCTGTGCCCTCGAACTTGCTAGGCCTGTGCTGCCCGGGGCCTGATAGATCAGTCCCAGCCTGAGCTCCGGGAAGCCCACAGCGGTCTTTGTCCCTCATTCTTGTGCCCTCGGGGCGGCCTTGATCCTCCCTGGAAAAAGTGCTGGGTCAGCAGGAGATGCAGACAAGTCTGCTAGAGCCATTAGGAGTTTGTCCTCAAAGCCGCCCCCTGTCACCCGCTCTGGGAGCTCCAAGGGGTCTGGCCTGGAGGATGGGCTTGTTGTCCGTGGGGATGTGAGGGCTGACTGTGAGCTCCGTGGGGACACACCTAGTGGGTTTAGTTTGTCATTTTATTCCCAGGATTATCATAGGGCTCGTCACAGAAGAGAAGCCCAGTGAATGTTTATTACAATGAACAAATGAACCAGCGAATGAGTGAGTCAGTGAATGAATGAATGAATTCCTCCCCAGAAGGTACTAGAAGTCCCAAACTCACCCTCCCGATCTTGGGGTCCTGGGAAGGTAAGCATGTAGCCAAGCATGGAGATAGGACTGTCCATGTAGTGTCTGCTGGTGCTTTGCTTCCCTGAACCCTGGGCCCCGTGGGGTTGTGTGTATTCTGGGGTCTCCCATGTGGGAGTGTTCTGTAGTGATGGAGGGGCAGAGTCCATCTCCTGCCAGAGGCTTGATGCATCCCTCTGCCTGGCCGCCCTCCCTCCTCCTCGCTCCTTCTCACTTAGATAGGACCCGATCATCCTGGGCCCGGCACAGAGTTGCCTCCCCAGGGAGACCTCCCCCAGCGCCCCCACAGCCCTTCGCCCTCTTTTGATTTCCCAGCCCACACCCATCTTTGCGTTCTTGGAGGAGGGACTGACTTGGATTGATCTCCAAGGCTCAGCACCCCACAGAGGACCCGAATGGAGCAGGTGCTCTTTAAAAGGTTTTTGTTTTCAAAAATGAATGAATGAGGTCAGAATGGTGTCAGGAAATCCCTCACCTGGGAAGTGTTCTTGAAAGGCAGGGGACATGGAGATTCCCCGAGGTATAGGTCGTTTGGACCACCACCCTGGAGAGACTGGGGTCTGGAGAAGCCAGGTGGCCTGTGAGTCACACTCCCAGGAATTCAGCATCACTACTGCAAGCAATTAAAAAAAAAAGGTCCTTCTCTCTGGCTCCTACTCTTTGAACTTAAAGAGTGAGTGGAAACTATTTCTTACGCAAGATCAAACAGACCATCTTCCCAGACGTATTGCATTTGATACTAGATAGCATGTAGCAGAGCGGAATCCTTCCCAGGAGAGTTGAGGCTGCTTAGGATAAATAGTCTGTTGCTGGGGTGAGTGGGAGGGGGAGGTCACAGCAGCCAAAGGAGAAAAGACAGCCAGCAGTTAGCAAGGGGAGACCAGAAGGGGAGAGGTCTGGGAGGTCCCAGACTTGTGTAGTTTCTCCCGAGCCTGGAGTGGGGTGGCATTTACGTGTGATTGCATATATAAATTTATTAAGTTTTATTTTATTGAGAGAGAGAGAGGGAGAGAGTGAGCGAGCAAGCAGGGGAGGAGCAGATAGAGAATCCCAAGCAAGCCCTACACTGCTAGCGCAGAGCCTGATGTGGGGCTCGAACTCACGAACCGCGAGATCATGCCAGAGCTGAAGTCCGGAGTCGGACGCCTGACCGCCTGAGCCACCCAGGTGCCCCGTGTGATGGCACAGTTGAGTGACATCAGTACTTCCTCGCGGAGCCCAGTTGCAGAGACAGCACGCACGCCTCACCTTGACCCACGACTGCTTTCTGTCCCCGTTCTTTGCACTGGAATCCACGGGCATGGGAGTTTCCGGGCCGTTCAAGTAATGGGTAGCTCACTGTCTGTTCAGCCCAGCTTCCGATGTGCCTTACCCTGTGCGTTTGCTTCGTGGGGCCTCTCCGTAAACCCTGAAGTCATCACCACCATCCCCTTTCTCACCCCTGCCCATGGCCCAAAGAAGGAGAAACAAACTTTGTTCAAGAACAGATGGTGAGGGGCACCTGGGTGGCTCAGTTGGTAAAGTGTCCCGACTTCGGCTCAGGTCATGATTTCACAGTCCGTGGGTTCGAGCCCCGTGTCAGGCTCTGTGCTGACAGCTAGCTCAGAGCCTGGAGCTGCTTCGGATTCTGTGTCTCCCTCTCTCTTTGCCCCTCTCCTGCTCGTTCTCTGTCTCTCAAAATAAAATAAAGACATATAAAGAAAAAAAAGAGACCAGACGGTGAATGGCACAGCTCCTGTGGTGGGCATCGCCCATGGACTGTGGCTCGAGCCTGGTAGCCGTGACCCCTGGTCTGGGCAGTCACTACAAAGCAAACGGAGATGAAACCTCTCTGCCTTCTGGACCAGGAGCAAGGCGGTGTGGCCGGTGGGGGAGCTCGTGTCCTGCCCTGTGCCGTCACCCGTCCAGCACTGCGTCCCTCGCTTTCGTTGTGGCCTATAGCTGCTGTTGTGGACTCTACCCACTAGATGCCACTAGCGGTCCCCGTCACACTTGCGTCGATCAAAAATCTCTCCCTGACGTTGCCCAGTGTCCCGGAGGGGTTAGTTAGGCAAACTGGCGCCGGCTGAGAGTTCTGCTTTAGAAAGACTTCTCCCAGGCCGTGAACACCCTGCCGTCTGTGCTGTGAACACGCTTCAGGGCCAGTGCCTTCCACAGTGCAGCGGCCAGGCTGCCTGAATGTGCTCTCATTGGACGATGCCCGTTCCCGACTTAGAACCCAGAACCGTCAGGCGCGCCGCGCTGGCCTCAGGACAAGCCCCGGGGCTCCGGCTGCTCCTCCAGGCCCCTCCTCCCTCCAGGGTCCTTTTGGACCACCCTTCCTGCGTCATGTGAGATGGCACCCAACACAGGTGCCTCTCGGGAGACTGAACAGCTAGGGCGTGGGGTCGCTGCTGCCGAGGCCGGTGTCCCAGTCCCTAGGCATGCCAGTGGCTTCCTCTGACACCGTGGGGCACTCTGGGGCCGCCTCCGGGCGTCCTGGGCAGGCAAACCTGCCGTATGCCAGAGAGTCCGTGTGCCAGAGTGAGCCTCCGTGGGTGAGCGATGGGGCTGGCTACACGGCCAGCCTCCTTGCCGCTTCGTAGGAGCATTCCGGTATGGTTTTCAGGCTGCAGCGGACAGAGCCCCAGGTACTCCTGGCTGGTCCTGCACGAATGTTGTCCCTGTTAGTTTCTCCCTGCCCCACCTCACTCCCTCGCTGCCCGGCCGAAGCTCCCCACTGCCCCCTAATAAACGAGCGGCACCCATGTCCTGTCTCAGACTTGAGTTGTACATTCATGGTTGAAGAGCATCCAGCGTGGAGCATAATGTGGATGTGACCCAGCCCATCCTTGTGGCTTATGAGCAGTGGCTCTTCAGGGCCCTCAGCGGTCCCGAGGACAGCCTCACCCATCTCCCATGGGACCCAGGCCTCTTCCAGAAACAGAGGGAACTTCTAGAAGGGAAGGCAGGCAGGTGTGGTGGGAAGGGAGAGAATGGAGCTGGGCGTCAGGTGGGAGCCTGGCCGTCTTGTGTGATTTGGGGCAAATCACTTTTCTCACCCCAGTTTTCTCCTCTCGAGGGCCATCACAGGTTTTGTCATCTGGACAGGGGCGGGGGGCGTGAGGGGGATTACTCTCCGCAATCGTGCCAGACCCACGGGCATGCCCCAGGAGGTGCGGCCCTTGCCTTGTCTGCTAAGTGGGGGCAATAACGCTGCCGTTGGGGCACCCAGATCAGGACCTATGTGACTGTGTTAATCTTTGCACACAGTACAAGGCAGGACACCATTATCACCCCATTCGACAGACAAGTAAACTGACAGCGAGGCGAGTCCCCTGACTGGCCCAGGGTTCAGAGCTTGCTTATGTGCAGATACACGTGCGGCGCTCTTTACCATGTTGTCACGGTGGTGGGGGAGGGGCGGTGCTCCTGGCATCCCCCTCCCCCCGGCTCTCCAGGTTCTGTGCCATCTCGTGTGTCCTCACCACCACCCAAGGAGGCCAGACATGGCTGTTCTCTCCACCTGCAGACCCACCCTCCACACTTGCCTGCCTCAGTTTCTGAGATATTCCCCCCTCCCAGTGCCCAGCACGGTGGGCCCGGAGTACTCCCGGGCCGTCCTCGGGGCTCCTGGGAATCCTGGAGCAGCCATCCATCAGTGAGCACATGGACGGGCTGAGTCTACATCACGCTCAGCCATCAGCTGTCCTTTAAATACGAACGTATAAATTGAGCCTCTTAGTTTCAAGGTGGTAAAACTATTTGTTTAAAATAGCTTCCGCTCAGCCCATCCTCACGGATAAACATAAATAAATCATACCACTTTTCCATGAATTATGCATTAAATACATATCTGTAAAGTTTCCCCGTCAATGGTAGGGCTTTGAACATATGGGCTTTTAATTGGACACTAAATCAATTTTCCCATCTCCATTGATGGAATTCAGAAAACACTCCTAGCTTTATTTCAAACGTCTGTCCTTGTTACATGATAACAAAATAAAACCCTCCCTCACACCCCTGTCATCTGGATCCTGCTGCTGCTGCTGCTGATTTTCCATAATTCAGATTCCAGCCTGGGTACCTGTGATCGAGAGATTAAAACGGTTCTCGGCAAGTGGAGTGCTGGAGCGGTCAGATAGCATCGGCTCAGACGTGGAAAAGTGATTGGATTAGTGAGCAGTGTGTACGCGGGGCATGAGCAGAGGAGCCATGGTGGAGGTTTTCTGGATGGGGAGAGAAGGAAGAAGGGCTCGGAGGTGGGGAGGGAGAGGGGTGTGTGTGTTGGGGGAGGTGAGATTGTCCCCTCCCTGCCACGTCCTTCAGCTCCCTCAGGTCATTTATTGGTTCCTTCATTCCGTGAGGCATTGGCTCCATTCCGCAGGTGAAAAAACTCTGGCTTCAGGAAGGTCATGGGAGTTTTTCCAAGGTAGTACCGAGTGGCAAAGCCAGGGTTGTACCTGCAGGGGTTTGGCTCCCAAATGATGAGGCCTTGATGGTCCATTTGGTGAAACCTTTTTGGAGCCAACAAGGGATGGGTGTGTGAATAAGACTCTGCCATGTACTGTGGTTTCTCAGGGGTCTCTGGGATATTTGTCAGTGAAGGTAATCAAGGACAGCCCTCTGGGATATTATCAAGGGAACACAGAAATCCCTGTAAGAGCATGAACAGTAGTAGTTTAGACTCTGTGTCCAACCACGAGGGAGAGGAGTGCTCTTTGGGTCCCTTCAGTTCAGAGACCTTACCGTGTCATTTAGGACATTTGACCCATGCGCCTTCATCCTTGGGGAGTGTCAGGATTGTGAGGAACAAGCCTGAGAGTCGACATGGTAAATAAAGGCCTGGCTGTGACTTCCAGCTTTGTGGCTGCAGGCAAGTTCCTACTCATCTCGAAGACTCAATTTTTAATCTGCAAAATGGGGGAATAAAAGTACTTACCATCTCTTATGTCATATATACTATGCGTATCCCCAAATTCATATGTTGAAGTCTGAACCCCCCAGGACCTCAGATTGTGACTGTGTGTGGAGAGGAGCCTTCAAAGAGCTAATTAAGGTTGGGGGCACCTGGCTTGCTCAGTCGGTTAAGCGTCCAACTTCGGCTCAGGTCATGATCTCACAGTCTGTGGGTTTGAGCCCTGCATCGGGCTCTGTGCTGACAGCTCAGAGCCTGGAGCCTGCTGTGCATTCTGTGTCTCCCTCTGTCTCTGCCCCACTCATGCTCTCTCTCTCTCTCTCTCTCTCTCTCTCGAAAAAAACATTAAATTTTAAGAGCTAAGTAAGGTTAAACAAGGTCAGATGGGTGGGCTGGTGTCCTTGTAAGAGGAGGGAATTTGGACACAGTAGGCACACAGGAGGCACACGTACAGAGAAAAATGCTGTGAGGTCTCAGCGAGAAGATGGCCCTCTGCAAGCCAAGGAGAGAGGCCCCAGGAGCACCTTGATCTTGGACTTCCCGTCTCCAGAGCTGCGAGGACATACATTGCTGTTGTTTAAGCCACCAGAGTATGAGATTGGGGACGGCAGCCTCAGAAGACTAATATGCCGTCTCCAAGGGTTGTTACGGGAATTCAGTAGGTCAGTGTACATACGACCCTGTCCTGGGGAGGCCCAGAGAGGTGGAGAGAGTATCTGGAGGTCACACAGCTGGTGAGTGGCTGAGTTCTGACTCTGAGCCCTCAGGCCCCGAGTTTTTCTGTCGCCCCACTGTGTGCATGCCTATTGCATCACTGCTGCCCACTCTGGCCTCCTAGCTACTCCCTGGCAGCCTTGAAACGTCCTCTGCCCTGAAGGTGGAGACTCCTGGAAGTGGTTAGCAAGCAGGTGCTCACAGAGGAACTGTCCTGGAGTGGCCTCGATGCTTATTTCCTCATTATTTTGATTCCAAGCCCCTGCGAATCAAGGACTCAGCAGGGCGAGGATTAGGCAGTTTTCTTGCTTCCTGTAATGGACTTCCCCTGAACTGCTCCTCCTCAGACGATTGTTTGAGGTCTTCAGATTCCTCCCACAGGCAGGCTGAGGAAGTCAGACAGCACAGCTTCCCGTTCAGAAACACTAGGCGTCTCACAAATCCAGGAAGGGAAAGGCAGAGCAAAAAGAGGAGTTGCTTCTTAGACCAGAGCTGGGGTCCTGCGATGCAGATCTGCTGTGCAAAAAGCATGCATCTGCCCCCCCCTTGATGCGCTCTTCCAAATCTCATCCCCCTACATCCTCACCCTGACCCTTGGACATGGACCCTGAGGAATCTCAGCATCAACAGTGGGGAAATAAAATGTCCCAGGTAACAGACCACGAGGTAAATTGCCTCTTGTCTGGCTTGGCACTTGCTAAGATGTAGGCTTATCTTTTATTTAGCTGTTTTGGAGAGGCAGCAGAGTGTAGAGGTTAAAAGGACAAGCCTTTTGGGATTCCCGGGTGGCTCAGTTGGTTAAGCGTCTGGCTTTGGCTCAGGTCACGATCTCACAGTTTGTGGGCTTGAGCCTTGTGTCAGGCTCTGCGGTGACAGCTTGGAGCCTGGAGCCTGCTTTGGCTTCTATGTCTCCCCCACTCTCTCTCTGCCCCTCCCCTGTTCACACTCTGTCTCTCTCTCAAAAGTAAACAAACATTACAAAAAATTTTTTTAAAAAAGGACAAGCCTTTTGAATCAGAGAGATGTGGGTTTGAATTCTGGCTCCTCTTTTTATTAACTAGGTAACCTGTGAGCTACTTGGCCTCTCTGAGCTGGTTTCCTTTTGCGTAAAATGCGGATAAAAAGAGAACTTAAGTCACGGAGTTCTTTGGGGGAGCGTGCTATATTTAAAGCAGGCAGAACAGTTCCTGCACATTGCGAATGCCTAGGAGAGCTTAGCCCGCCTCCTTTACGTGGGTCCTGCCAATCTGTGTCAGCGTGGTTATGAAAAACGCTGAGTCGAACACCCAGGTCTCAGTTCTGTGGCCACGAGCGAATTCTAGCTGTGTGGCTTTGAGCATGGCACTTACATTCTCTGAGTTTCCTTTTTTATTTAAATTCTGTCCGGTGGGGATACTGAGTTCGTCTCTGCTGCCTTGGCAAGAGATTGGCTCTGAGGGCACCGAGCGCCTAGAGCAGCTTCCAGCAGCCAGGAGAGGGTTCGTACAAGTATGTGGAATGACTGATGAATCCCATAACTTTATGCAAACATTTCTGAAACATGTCAGGGAAGGAGGAGTGGAGGAAACTGTAAGGTTATCTCTGTGGATCTCAGTGTGGCGGCTGAGTCACACCCGGAGTCCGATGGTGTGGCTGGAATCCCGAGGTAGTCGTTTTTCAAGCTGAGTCCTTGGAAACATTGCATAACCTTTCTGCGACTTGATTTCCCCAATTCTAAGAGCACACCACTAATACTTACACCGTGAGGCTGCCGTGAGGTTAATACACAGTAACTGTGAGGTGTTTCTCACGGAGCCTGGAGCACCTGGTGGAAGTGGGGGAGCTGCAGTTTGATCCTGGGTCTGTGTGATTCCAAAGACCTTGGTCCCTGTGCCTCAGTGCAAGGACAGGAGCTGGGGAAAAAGGAGGGTCAGAGAGCGGGGGCCAGAACGGCCCACGTGAAGGCAGCTGCTGGGGCCACTTGTATCACAGTGGAAAAGACTTCATTTGCTCTGAGCAACTGCCAGATCTGTGATATTTTAAATGCTTTCCTTTTTTAAAAGAGCCTATCAAGACTTTTGCAACTTCCTGACCTTGGGAAGGCTCCTGCAGAGTCTTGGGAGCACAGCCTGTGAGGGAAATCTCTGGTCTTCAAGCCTCAGTTGGAATTAGGGAGATAAGGTGGTCCTTGGTGTTGGCCCATCAAGAGATGCCTTCCTTTCTTTTCTTTTTTTTTTTTTTTTAAGAGATGCCTTCCTTTCTTGACTGCCTGCCCAGTTCTCACCTGCCTGGCCTGGCTGTCAGCTTTCCGCATGTCACTCCAGCTTGCTTGGTGTCCTTTTTGATTACTGCGATCTTTCCAGTATTCCACTATAAAGAACAGGGACAAGTCAAAGGTCAGGCTGTGGTTTCATGGGCTTTTTCCTTGGCAGTCTCTGCATGAGTGGATCCGTTCAGAGCATTCTGACAGTGCCATGAACTGCCTTTGGAATCCCCTGAATCAAATCAGTTGTTCTGATTTTCCCCCCATAACTTAGGAATCGAGATTTACAATGACTGAGGGCTGTGCTGATAAGGCACTATAACACTACCGTATAGTTTACCGTGACAGTCTTTTTAGATGCTTGTTTTAAAGGCATATATGAAAAAACCCCACATTTCCCCGTGTTCATTCAGAAATGTATACAGAAAACAGCGCTGCATCAAAAAATCTCAAAAAGGGATTTAAAGTCTCTGCATCCATTTCCAAGAGACTTTCTTTCTTTCTTTCTTTCTTTCTTTTTTTATTTATTTTTTATTTTTTTATTTCTGAGAGAGAGAGAGAGACAGCGTGAGCAGGGGAGGGTCAGAGAGAGAGGGAGACACAGAATCTGAAGACAGGCTCCAGGCTCTGAGCTAGCTATCAGCACAGAGCCCGATGTGGGGCTCGAACCCACAACTGTGAGATCATGACCTGAGCCGAAGTCCGACGCCTAACCAACTGAGCCACCCAGGCGTCCCTCCAAGAGACTTCCTTGAGCCACACTCAGAGTTCAAGTGCTGTGTCACCACCTGAATGCACTGGGCTCTCTAGGGGAGAGGGGCTTCAGCAACATCTGTGCTACAGCTTCTTTGTGTCGGGGACTTGGGCGAGCTCTGTCAAGAGGGTATTTATAATCCCCAATTCATTGTGGGGAGATTGGATTTTGAAGAGGGAAAGTGACTTGCCCTAGTCACACAGCTGGAGATAGAAGGACACATACTTGAACCCAGATGCAGAAGCAATGTTTCTTTGAGCTGAAAAGAACTGGCCACGTGGCCAGCTGAGTGGGCACTGGGATAGGGTTTCTGGCCATCTTTGCTGGCAGTGGCCTCTGGGGAGGAATATCATATAGATATGAAGCTGGTTAGCTCTGAGTGGGGAGCTGAGTTAAGCTCCCCAGAGACAGTTTTGAACTGCACGGGTGGTCACTGGCACTGAGTGCCATCTAGGAGAGCTGCCCTGATGTAAATGGACAGGGGGCCACAAATCCCATTCTTGGCCAGGTCTTGGCTCTGGGGGCAGCCTCATCTGGTCCACTCTTTCACAGGGAAAGAGGCAACGTGCTCCCAGCAGCTCACCTCGCATCCCCTTGTGCTCATTCCCTTGCAGTTCCAGGGGCCAGGGTCTCCCCTGCTGGAGCACTCCTCACGCCCCTCTGGCTGACCTCCACACAGACAGGAAAGCAGTGGAGATATGTGTTGTCTTCTTACAATTGGGAACTGATTCTAGAAGCTGTGAGTGGATAATAGGTAGGGGAGAGGGAGATATTCTTTGCTTTCTTGCATTGTATATAAATCCTGAGTAACTTGGCTAATCTAGTGGGAGTCCTCTGTGCTTCTTGGATTTTGATGTCTGTCTTTACCTTGGTTAGGAAGGTTTTCTGCTATGATTTGCTCACATAACCCTTCTTCCTCTTTTTCTGTCTCTTCATCTTCTAGGACCCCTATGATTCTGATGTTGTTCCTTTTTAATGAGTCCCTGATTCCTCTAATTCTTAAATTGTGTTCTTTTGCATTAGTCTCCCTCTTTTTTTTTTTTTTTTTTTTGGCTTCATTATTCTCCATAAGTTTGTCCTGTATGTTGCTGCTTTGCTGTTCTGCCTCATTCATCCTTGCCACCGTGGCATCCATTCGAGATTGCAGCTCGGTTATAGCATTTTTTATTTTCTCCTGACTAGCTTTTACTTCTTTTATCTCCTCAGAGAGGGATTGTAATCTATTTTAAATCCCAGCTAGTATTATTATTATCGTCATTCTAAATTCTGGTTCAGATATCTTGCTTGCATCTGTGTTGATTAAGTCCTTGGCTGTCTTTTCCTCCTGCTCTTTATTTTGGGATGAATTCTTTCATTTTGTCATTTTGAGGGGAAAAAATGAATAAGGTAAAAAAATTAAAATTAAAAACAACACACAAATCAAATAAATGATGCTAGATGCTAGGTGTGTTTTGGTGGTTATTGAAAGGAGCTTGATAGCTTAGAGGAAAAAAAGGGGAGTAAAAAGGAAAACATTTGAAAATTTGAGAAAATGAATACAATGAAGGAATAAATTGAAATTATGGAAGTAAAATAGAATTTGAAAAATTTACAAAAAAGTAAAAAAATTAGAAAACAAATGAATATTTTTCATAATAATTGAAAATAAAAATTTTTTTCTTTCTGTATTCAAGAAAAGAAATTTAAAAAAAGAAAATTGACTAGATGGACCAGTGAACAGACTGAAATATGATTGAAATTACATCGTTTCCCCCTAGAAGTTAAACTGAAGCACTTTATAGTCTGTAAACGAAGCTGGTGGAGAGACTTGTTTTCCTGAAGCTCGAGGTTGGCCCAGTTGGGCGGGGCTTAGTGTAACAGCTCCATTCTCCACTAGATGGCGCCGCTTAGCTTCCTGGAGTGGATGGTTGTGGCGCTTGTAGGTGTGTTTGCGCATGTGCAGGAGGGGTGGAAATGGCGGCACTCTAATATCAGAGCTCTGTTCTCCGCCATCAGCGATTGCCAGCCTTTGGTTTGTCTCTGGTTTTCATCCACTTCCTGCTTTTACACTGTGCGTGACCAAGCCGTCAGATTGCCAGGCGGCCCCTCCCACCTGAGGTTTATCTCGGAGGCAGCTGTGTTTCCCGACCCCTCACTTGAGGAACTGCCCCTTTGACCTGTTCCGCCCTCTGCGGGAGGGTCTTTCCGAGCAATGGCCGGTGCCGGCCGCACCCAGGAACGTTCTCGGGACCCGCGGGACCGCGCTGCCGCTGTGCCCAGAGACTGCGGCCGGGTGCCAGCCCGCCCCAGGAAAAGTTCACACCATCACGTAGCAGCAGCGATTCAGGGATTAAGGAAAATCACAACACCGGCTGGCACCAGGCTTCCCCCGTAACGACCTTGTTCCGGCACCGGCGAATGTGGTTGTTCTCTGGGTTCCGCTGGGGCCTTTGCCCGTGGGGGGTCCTCCCGGCAGGGGAGCCGCCTCTCCCCGTGCGGCCCGAGCACCCCGGACGTCACTCAGCTCCTGGGGATTCCCCTTCCCACCGGAGCACCGCCAGGTACGGAGCTGCTGGGGTTCAGACTGGAGCCCCCCAGTTTATAGAGTCTTAGTGAAATTTAAACCCTCTCCTTCATGCTTTCTCCCTTTTTACTTCAGCCCCTGCGGCTGTGTCCACTTTTCCACTTTCTCCCCAGCTGCCGTGGAGGGGAGGGTGCTTTCCCGTACTGTCCCCGCGTCTCCGTCCTCTCTCCGCAGACAAAACCAGCTCCCTGCCCTCCACGGCTGGTCTCTCCCCCAGTTCACTCCTCCACGCCGCGCACCTGCTGAGGCCTGTGCTTCGGGTTGTGCAGATTGCTGTGTTAATCTTTAGAGCAGTTTTCTAGGTGTGGTTTAGTGTTGATCTGGGTGTATGTCATGGACTCCAGACAGAAAAAAAGTTTCCATGCTGTTCCTCTGTCTTGGCTCCTCCCGAGAAAATCCCAAGTAACTTGGAAGCTGTCATAGGATGCCAGAGGAGAACGCACGTGTCCTCAGCACTCGGTTTGGGAGGCACGTACAGGAGCAGCTGGGGCTGTTCTGGGCCTAGAAAGCTCAGCTAGACGGTGCTGTATACCGTCAGAAGAATGCTTTGTGATTTCCTTTTTTTTTTCTTTTTTTTGAGAGAAGTGGGGAGGGGCAGAGGGAAAGAGAAAATCTTAAGCAGGCTCTTTGAGGAGCCCAAAGCAGGCTTGATCCTATGACCCTGGGATCATGACCTGAGCCAAAATCAAGAGTCAGTTGCTGTGGTGTGTGTGTGTGTATAATATATATATAGGTACGTGTATGTATATATGTATACACACACAATAGAATATTTACATATGTAATGAAATATTTATGTTTATAAAGTTTTTATATATATAGTGAAATATTACTCAGCCATCAAAAAGAATGAAATCATGCCATTTGCAACTATGTGGATGGAGCTAGAGAGTATTATTCTAAGTGAAATAAGTCAGAGAAAGATATATATCATATGACTTCACTCACAAGTGGAATTTAAGGTACAGAACAGATGAACATGAAGGGAAGCAAAAATAATACAAAAGCAGAGAGGAGATAAACCATAAGACACTCTTAAATACATAGAAAAAACTGAGGGTTGTTGGTGGGGTGTTGGGTGTGGGAAATGGGCTAAGGAGGGCCCTTGATGGGAAGAGCACCAGGTGTTGTATGTAAGTGATGAGTCACTAAATTCTCTTTCTGAAATCATTATTATGCTGTATATTAACTAGCTTGGATTTAAATTAAAAAAAAAATAACAGTTTCAAAAAGAGTGGGTGCTCAACCGACTGAGCCATCCAGGTGCCCCTTGTCAGATGTTTTAAAAACAAGACAAGGATTTGAGTTGTTCCCTTAAGGTTACAAGTATCAAATTGTTCCTACCTCTCTTGTTATTGACTTGATTTTTTTATTGTATGTAAGTTTTTCAGTAACTGGATTTGGGGGCATGGGGAGACATTTTGAGATGATAAATCAAAGTGGTCAGAAGTCCTCTATGAAATCTTTGTAGAAGTTTCCCTAGAATATGGTGAAGAGCTTAGCTTCTGAAGATCTGGTCTGGAATCCCTGTTTTTCCACTCACCAGCTGTGAGTCTTTGGGCCAAATACTTAATTGCTCCTGGCCTTAGTGACCTCATCTCTAAAATGGGTATAATTGCACATAGCTCCTGTGATAAACACAGGAAAGAGGAGAAAAGAAAAAAAAAGTTTTAAATGCTTAGTACCTGGCATATGGTAAAGTGGGCATTAGATGTCAGCTATTATTATTATTTTTTTTAAAGTTTATGTATTTACTTTGAGAGTGAGGGGAAGGGCAAAGAGAGAGAGGGCAAGAGAATCCCAAGCAGGCTCCTCCCTGATGGCACAGACATGGGGCTCGACCCCACGATCTGTGAGATGATAACGTGAGCTAAAACCAAGACTCAGACACTTAAGCGACTGAGTCACCAGGTGCCCCCTAGGTGTTGTTATTTTTGATACTTTCAAGGACTCAGGTTTTAGAGTCCAGATGGATCTGTGCTCCAGTAAAGCTTTGTCATTTTCTTGGCCCTGGAAAGGCAAGTTAATAGTCCACTCTGAGCCTCAATCCCCCTGCTTATAAAATAATAGCAACGATAAATATGTAACTTGCAGGGCTCTTGGGAATTTAAATGAGAAGCAGAGCTCATCACATGCTCAGAAAACCGCTTGAAGCCTGGAAGCACTAAATACATAGTTGGTATTATTTCCCTTGTACCCTTGGTCTTGCTGGAGAAGAGGCGCCGTGTACGCCCACGGTTTTAGGCAGTGCTGAAGGCCAGTACTTGTGCAGAAGCTATGAAGGTGACTGGTCGGTGCCCTCAGCACTGCCTGAAGAGCCCTGGAGACCTGGCCAGTCCAGGGTCCTCGTGGTAGTAGGGATGACAGTGTCTGTGAAGGACAGAACCCGGTCCCTCAGTGTGGCCCCAGGAGCTTGGGGGGAGCGTCATGGGTCTGAGGCATAGAGCTGGGGGAGGGGGCGTCTGCCATCTTCCTGTCATTGCCAGTTACTGCAGCCCAAAGTCACCTTTAAAGGGGAGTAAGATGCCCCCAGGAAGTGGACTGTCAGTGCTGTGGAGCAGAGCAGAACATCATAGAAGTACAGACGGGGCTTTGGTGGCTCCCTACCAGCTGCGTATGGAGGAAGCCACATGACAGAGTGAGGTTTAGTTTATCTTCAAGGGGCACGGGTCCAACAGGCCTGCTCCTGAGCCATTATTTCTGAAATGCCCTTGAGGATATTGTCTTCACAGCTGAATGTCTGAACGGTGCTGAGGGTGTTGGCCAGGCATGCGTGTGTGCATGTAAACACAGTACTTTTCAGTTCCGGCTCCCTGGAGTCTCTCCTCTCGGCAGGATCCCTCAGGGGCCCCTTGGCAGCTGGCTGCTGGTCCTTCTCTGCACAGAGCTGTCAGTCTCGAGGTGGCTCAGGTCTCACAGCGTTTCACAAGGGCCCTCCTGCCGTCTCAGGGCAGTCGCATTGAGGAGGCTCCAGAGAACCATTTAAAAATGGAGAAACAGAGCCAGACTTGCCTTAGGTTCTTCATCTGACATGTTTCCAGAAACCACCAAAGTGGCTTCCGCCTCAAAGGGTAGTAACCGCGCTGATAATGGTTGCCGCACAGCGGTGCTCCCCCCGAATCACAGGGCCACCCTGAGACGGAGGGTCACTCACTTCGGGCCTGAGCCTGCTAGAGTTGAGTGCCTTCATCAAGGAAGGTGTCTGCCCCACAGAAGTTGAGAGACGGAGAGGGAAGACAAACGTAAATGAGTTGGTTCAAGAGAGCAGAGCAGTAGTTTTAATAAACAAAACAAAATCTCCTAGGATGGGGTGCTGGGACCAGCGTCTGAGATCTTGGGAGGGCAAATGACTTTACAGCAATGATGATGGTGATTATTCACTTATCTGTTCACTTAGAAAAGCACGTGTTGAAAACCTGCCTTGTGCCAGGTTCCGTCCTCAGTCCTGGGGTTGCAGGCACGTCCTGACCTTCAGGGTGTGGCAGGGGAGACGGTCATTCAGCAAATGATTTCACCATTGGATGTAACTATGGGGAAGTTCATGGTGCTCCGAGATGACACACAAAGGAGCCGAGTCTTGGTTGGGAATTGAAGGGAAGCAACATTTAAGGTGAGCATTTCCTAGAACCATGGTCACCACCATGTGTCTTTCTCCCCATCTCCCTCCCCATCCCTCCTGCCTCACAGGTGAGGACACGCAGAAAGGGACATGTTAAGTAGGCTGACCACGAGGGTGCAGGTACTCAGCCACAAGGTAGGAGATGATGGATCCTTATTGGGTCTCATTTCCATTGTTTATTTATTTATGGGTAACATTTCAGCAAGTCCTTGGTGTTTCCCTCAGGGATGTACCTTCTGAAGCGTGGGACTTCTATCTATTTTGTCCCCTGATTGACTCGAAGGCCCTGAGTGATGCCAGGTACATAGGAAGACTCACAGAATGAATGAGTACCGAATGAATGGATGAGGAACCTCCGTCCAGACTTTGTGTGTGCTGGTGGCCTGTAGTCGCTGGATGCCAGGAATGCTGCTAAATGTTCTGTGTGTACAGGGGGCTCCTGATACTTAAGTTATGTGGCACAGGTTGTCAGCCTTGCTGGGCTTGAGCAACCAATCTAGAGAGATTCCTTATTTTTCCTGACCTGTGAGAAGGCTCTCTCCCATCACGGGTCCCTTTGGAGAGTGCCCGGAGAACAGTCCCTGCATCCTCGCTCTGGCCTCTCTGCCTCCCGAGAGAAGTCAGTGACGCAGAGACAAGGGCAGATGAGAACATGGACAGAGAAGGTTCCTGAGGAAATCCAGGACTCTTTGGGGCTTTTTCAAACTGACCCATCACTGACCCATTTCTTCCTCTTTTCTCTGCATAGAGGGGCAGCTATAAGCCACATTTATTGGGATGGCGCTGGGTTAGATCTGGGGTGCAAAGAATCATATTTTATGGGCAGTTCTTAGGGACAAGAATGGCTCAGAGTTTATGCCAACTTGGAGACGTGGGTAAAACTACTAAGAAATAAAACTGAACAGTCCACAATTGGTCATCGTGTAAGGTCTAGAGAGGTTATCTGTGTTTGGTATTCTAGAATTCTGTCCCCACATTTTGATGTGCCAATGGTTTCTTACACTAGTGCTAATTCATCTGTACCTGCCATTATGTTTGAGGTTTTGTCACTATGATCCTAATGAATCCGAATGTCACCTGAGGAAGCATGCACCGTCATTGCCTTTACAGATGAGGAGTCCGGGCCTTAGAGTAGGTAGGCAGTTTCCCCAAGGTCCATGGACTGCAGAGCTGAGATCTGAACCTGGTCCTGATTCACTCCAAGGACTAAACTTAACTGGCTGCCTCAGGGCTGCATGTGGCCATTGAATATTTTTGTTTGACCATTAGTTTTTTTTTTTATATTATTATTTTCTAATAGTTAAAAAATTGAAGATTTTATAAAAATCTGATCTCTTAACTCATCCTCAAAAAATACAAACATCTGCTGACGCTGCACATTCCCATCTGGCAACACTTGGCTGACACTGAGGTGCCCTCTGCTGCGTGGTGCTGTCTATCGTTTATGCAGTCAGCTTGGCACCTGTGGGGCCTGGGACTCCACCCTTCGGTCAGAACCACGGTGGCTTGTGCGTAGATGGAGTTAGAGGAGAGGGAACAGTGCTCGCATGCATCATGAATTTATTCCCTCTGGATCCTCCATCTGTGGGCAACATGACCCAATCTGACCTTGATCTTGACCAACTCCTTGGGCTAAAATGATGGGAGACTTCATTTGCCCATCACTGTGACTTAGAATGTGTAGAGAAGGCAGGAGTTAGGACCTCCTTAGAAGCCAGAGAAAAGGCTCAGGCATTCTCTCCAAATCTCCCTTCAGCTTTTAAAAAGTCCTGAGTTTCAGAATTCCTACGTGTGTTGTTAAGCTGAGTGTCAGGTCTGACTATCGCAGCCATAATTCTGGTGCCCAGAGGGAGCAAAGCCAGGTAAAGAGCCCCCCACCCCCGCCCCCAGCCCCTTGGCAGAATTCTGACCTAACAAGGCTTATTTATGTATCTGTGTGCTAAAAGTTACAATAGCGTCATCTTTCCTGTACATAAATAATGTGAAATTTGTGTTAGGTCACTGTGCATGCCTTTTAGTCCTTGGGGAGGAGAAGGACCAAGGACTCAGCCTTACACAAATATCAGAGGACACACATCTCTACCCTTCTTGCACTTAACATGGCATTCGGCCCAGTCTCAGGAGAACGTTTTTACATACTGTCGTGGATTCAATGTGGCTGCCAGTTAAAGGCCATAAACTCACAGCTGGATGACAATGATGGCGGTGGTGGTGACAATGAGATCACACTCCCACCGAGAGCACCTGTTACATAGAAAACGCATCATCTTCAGACTTCATAACAAACCTCAGCAGTTGGCTTTACTGTTTACCCTTTGCAAGTGAGGAAACTGAGGCTCTGAGAGTTTACAGGCCTGTGGTCACGAGAGAGAGAGAGAGAGAGAGAGAGAGTCAGTCATAGTTATTATTGGAGAGAGAGAGAGAGAGAGAGAGAGAGAGAGAGAGTCAGTCAGTCTTAGTTATTATTCAAATGTGGTTTTATTTGCTTCCAAAAGTGTCCACCCTACCACATATGTAAATTCTCTGGCAATTTAAATTAAACTATCTGGGCTACCCAAGAGTACAATTTGGATGAGCTCCATCTACCTCATTTCCTAATTATCCAGTGAAAATCTGAGTCCAGGAGATTTCAAACATCATTGTATAAGGTTTGGGCAGCTTCATGAAGTGTAGGCTTAAGAACTCATTTGGCATGAACATGGAGAATTCGGGAGCGCGTGAGTGGTGATGGCCCATTTCCCCCCTCCCGAGGTCACCCCTGACAACGCGTGAGCCCCTCTCCCCCGACGGCACCTTAATTAGGCAGAGCACAGAGAATGCCTTCTGAAACCTGTGAGATGGTTTAGTGGCTGCTCTGTATTAAGAAATGTTAACCTTTTATCCAGAGAAGCTCAATTAGCGCAAGTCAACTAGTGGTTAATAATAATAATAATAAAATGGAATGATCACTGAATGAAAGGCTTTTATTTTCATTTCACAGAAATCCTTTGTTAAATGTGAAGAGGCTTTGCTTTATCTTTAATTGAAGAGTGAGCAAGTGCCCTGAGTGTATCTCTTAAGATGATAGGGAAGGGGAGTGGGGGAGGGTGCTTTCTGAAGTCTTTGCTCTGAGGCTCAGGATGGAAACAGGTGCTGCCTGGATTCTTCTTCCTCTCTGTTTCCTTCTCCTGGTCTGTTTCTGCATCACCACACATGCCCTCTCTCTCCAGGGCTTGGGGCATGACCACACATAAGGAGTCTTGGCTCCTGGATGCTCAGTGGAATGTCACAGGCTTGGAGTAGCAAGGTCTAAAGAGAGAGAGCAAAAGAATAAAGGGCTTGCTCAGTCCCACATGAGTCAGGAGCAGAACTGAGATGGAGAGACGTAGAGACCGTGGGCAGGCAAGGTGCCCTCTGGCCTAGGCCTGGGGGAAGCCAGGAGCTCCCATTACCTGACCACCTGCTCTACGCTGGGTATTAGGCAGCTTCGACTTGCTGGACTTGACACACCCAACAAGCCATGGTGCAAGGTGTTATTATTCATAATTTACAGATAAGAACACCGAGACTCCTGGATCTCCAGTGTCCCAGCTAATGAAAAAGTAGAGCTGGATTCAAATTTAGGTCTTTTTCTGTGACTTGGTTCCCTTGAGCCTTTCAAGGGATGCCTTCCGTGACTGGGTATGCCGTGTTGTAGTGGATGATTCTGCTTTTCCATGGGGGCCTGAGGGAGAAGGAAGAGAAAGCAAGGAGGAATTTAAGGGGCAAGCAGGATGGAAGAAATGGACAAGAGGCCCTGAGACAGAGGCAAAAGGAGACCGAGCAATAGATCTACGTCCTCAGGTGTCAGCTCCTGAACTTCATGGGAAGGCTCCACACTGAATGCTCTTAGATCCAGCTCCTCATTTAACTCAGCAAACCTATGATCCTGGTACCATTTCCTCACCAGACATGAGCAGAATGAAGCTCTGGATGAGATAGTCATTAAGTAGTAGGGTTGGAATCTGGACTCAGAAGACCCAACCCCCACACCCATAATCTCATTATTTCATGTTTCTCTCTCCTCTGCAAGAAGAAACCTGGTTTTTCCAATGGAGGTCTCCCCAGAAGGGTTCTGGGCACAGTTGCCTCAAGACTCAGAAACAATCCACATTTTTATTCATTCATCACATACCTACAAGGACAACACACATTGCTGGTGAGGATGTGGAACCCCCTCAAAACTCTTGCGCATTTTTGGTGAGGACATAACATGGTGCCAGCTCTTGGGAAACAGTTCTGGAACTTTTAAAAAATTTATTTTAGAGAGAGAGAAAGCATGAGCCGGGGGAGGGTCAGAGGGAGAGAGAGAGAATATTACTTTGTTTTTAAGAGAGAGACTCTTAAGCACACTCCACGCTCAGCATGGTGCCTGACGTGGGGCTTGATCCCTGGGATTATGACCTGAGTTGAAATCAAGAGTCAGAGATTCAACTGACGGAGCCACCCAATTCTGGAAATTTTAAAAATCAACGCTAAACATATGTTTAAAACCATATGATCCAGCCATTCCATTTCTAGATATCTGCCCAAAAAGAAAGAAAAACATGTTGTTCACAAAGAGACTTGTAGAAGAATATTCACAACGGTTTTAGTCATAATACCCAAAATTTAAAACATCTTAAATATCCTTCAGTAGAAGGAGGTATAAACAAACTGTGGTACATGCACACCTTGGGATGCTACTTAGCAATAAAAGGCATAAAGCACCGATACATGGAAAGACATGAGTGAGTCTCAAAAACGTCATGCTGAGCCACAGAAGCTTACAAAAAGAATGCATGTACATAATTTTACTTTTTGTGAGATTCTAGAATGGAAGAGACTAACCATAAGGAGAAAGATTCTGAGTCATGGTTGGGGGGGACGGACTGGGAGGGGGCACCAGAGAGTGTCCTGGGGGATTATAACATCTTATTTTCTGATAGATGAATGTGGTTATCAAACCCAATGTATGCGTTTGCTAAGGGTGCCTAGTAGAGCACCCTGGACTGGGTGGGGGTGATTGGTGTCCATGGAGGCTGGCAGTCCAAGGTCAAGGTAATCGTGGAGGCTGGCAGTCCAAAGTCAAGGTAATTATGGAGGCTGGCAGTCCGAGGTCAAGGTAATTGTGGAGGCTGGCAGTCTGAGGTCAAGGTAATCGTGGAGGCTGGCAGTCCGAGGTCAAGGGGTCCTTTAGCCCTCTCTCCTGGGCTAGTAGGTGACCGTCTTCTCCCTGTGACTTCATAAGGTCTCTCCTCTGCAGATGTCTGTGTCTTAATTTTCCCTTTTTTTGAGGACATTGATCATACTGAATCAGAGCTCATCCATATGACCTCTTTTTAACTAAATCATCTCTTTAAAGACCGTGTCTCTGTGTACTGACATGTCTGTGGTACTGAGGGTGAGGACGGTTCAACATATGAATTTGGGGGAGACACAATTGAGTCCATAGTAACCAGCAAATGTACTGTTAAGATTTGTACACTGTGCTGCATGTAAATTTTCATCAAAAGAAAATAAAAACTGAGAAAAAGTATTGAAGCTACCGATGTGTATACTGAGGTATTTAGGGGAAGGGTGCTGATAGCTGCAGTTTACTGCTTCAGAGCAGGAGATTGGTTAATGGATGGATAGATAACAGGATAGTCATGTGATACAGCAAATAGAAAAACTTTTTTTTAAACTCAGGAGTTTACTTAAAAAAATTTTTTTTTTACTTTATTTTGAGAGAGACGGAGGAAGAAAGTGGCAGAAGGCCGTAGAGAGAGGGGACAGAAGATCTGAAGCACGCTCTGAGCTGACAGCAGAGAGCCCGATGTGGGGCTTGATCTCATGAACCGTGAGATCATGACCGGAGCCACAGTTTAATGTTCAATGGACTGAACCCCGCCAGGTGCCCAAAATATAATAACATTTTAAATGTAGACTCTAGGTAGTGAGTATGTGGGTTTTCACTTTAAAATTCTTTCAACTATGCTGTTTGAGAACTTTTGTAACGAAATGGAAAAATATTTATGGATCATCTGACATGCGACAGGCACTTAATTAGGTGATAAAAATTGAAAAATGAACAGTACAGATAGGTTTTCTGTCTTAATCCGTTTCAGGTGCTATAACCATAGACTGGGGGGTTTATACACCAAACACGTCTCTCTCACAGTTTTGGCGGCTGGAAGTCCAAGACCAAGGTGCCAGAAGAGCTGGTGTCTGGTGAGCACCTGCTTCCTTCTGGCTGCGTCCTCGCATGGCAGAAGGGGTGAGGGAGCTCTAGGGGGGGGTTCTCTCTTAGGAAGGCACTAATTCCATTCATGGGGGCTCCACCCGCATGAAGTTGTCACCTTCCAAAGGACCCCCCCCCCCCCACCACCNTTGGGCATTAGGACTTCAACATGTGACTTTGGGGAAGACACATTCAGTGTGTCCTGGTCTCGGTCCTTGTGAGGCTTGCATTTTGGGGTGATTCATTAGCTGCAGTGGCTTCCAGGGATGCATCCAGTGATTCGTTCATTTGTGAGTCACTGGAACTTGGTCCGGCCTCCACGTATCCCACGTGCTTCACGTTTGCTTGCTCAGTGAACATGGGGCTGTTGGTTCTCTGCCTTCCCTCGGATGATGGATATCACTGCAGCCTCTAGTTGTGCAAAGATGAATCACTTCGGGTCCAAGTGCTAAACCACAGAAATAACAGCAATTTATTTACACCCGGAAGTCCCTTGTGAGAACTCATTCACTATTTATGATGTGTAGTGATGAACGTTCAAAGCAAAAACCGGAGTGGCAGCTTTGTCTCATTACCATCTGCGCATTACCATAAAAGCACCCGAAATGGAAGTGCTCACTGGAAAGCCAGTTTGGTAAGAAATCACCACGGCACAGAATTTATCATGGAGAAAAATGGGCCTGCCTACAAAGCTGCCAGAGCATCTCCAACACTGGCAGCACAGTTCCAAAGTGGAACAATGGGATTTTTCAATACTCTCAGATGACTTTCAGGCCTATGGTCCAAATCCCAGGGAGCAAAATGTTGCGCCGATTCAAGTCATAAGAATAGAAAATAAATAATCCTGCTGGTGTTTGTATTTAGGGTATTGGGAAACCTGGACCAGGCTGGAAAAAGGTCTTTGCATTATGAAGCATGGGTTTACTGTGATGTCGTAACCTATAGTTTTGAACCTGCTTTTTACCAGGAGAACTTAGGCAAGTTATCTTGTTTTTAAGTCTGTTTCTTTACCTATAAAATGGGGATAAAAGTACCCATTCAGAATGTTTTAAGAATTTGAAACAAGGCACAAGAGGATACTTAACACATCCTTATTCTTAGTCTGGCTTGTCATTAGTGCTTAGAAAGTGGTGGCGATGATGATGATAGTGATGACAACAATGATGATGGTGACCATGATGGTGATGATGACAGTGATGATAATGATGATGATGATGGTAATGATGATGACAATGATGGTGACAGTGTTGATGGTCATGATGACAACGATGATGACAATGATGACAACAATGATCATGGTGATGATGATAGTGATGATGACAATAATGGTGATCATGGTGCTGATGGTGACGATGATGGTGACGATGGTGATGATGGTGATGATAATGATGGTGACGATTATGGTGACAAAGATGATGGTGATGATGGTGACAATGATAATGATGACAATGACAATGATGGTAATGATAATGGTATGATGGTGATGATGACAGTGATGATGACAAAGATGATGGTGATGATGGTGACAGTGATTATGATGACAGTAACAGTGGTGATAATGACAGTCACGATGATGGTGATGATAAAGATGACAATGATGATAATGATGGTGATGATAATGATGACAATGATGATGGTGATGATAATGATGGTGATGATGACGACAGTGACAATGATGGTGACAATGATAATGGTGACAGTGACAATGATGATGGTGATGATGACAATGATGGTGACAAAGATGATGGTGATGATGATGGTGACAATGATAATGATGATGATGATGGTAACGATGATAATGGTGGTGGTGGTGACGATGAAGACAAAGATGATGGTGATGGTGACAATGGTGACAGTGACAATGATGGTGATGATGACAATGATAAAGATGACAACGATGGTGATGATGGTGACAATGATGATGGTGATGGTGACGATTATGGCGACAAAGATGATGGTGATGGTGACAATGATTATGACGACAGTGACACTGATGCTGGTGATGACAATCATGACGGTGATGATAATGATGACCGTGATGAAAATGATGACGGTGATGATGATGATGATAATGATAGTGATGATGGTGACCGTGACATGCTGATTACAGCTGCAGTGGTGGTAAAGAAGAGCAGGAGAGTATGCAGATGGAAGTGCCTAAAGCAAACCAGGAGGCAGCTCTGCAGTCTCTCAAAGGGCTAAGTGGCTTGGAACCTACCAAGCCACATTGGACATGGGAACTATTTTAAAGGCTTGAGTTTAGGCTGAAGAATATCAATAGAGGGAGACCATCTGATAGCTAGGTGCATGTGGTTTCTCCCCCGTCAGTCGTCAGTCTGGTTTGCCCATAGATTGCTTCGATCCACTGAGGCTGCATGCCATTGGTTAGGACCAGAGCCTCAACAGCTTCTGTGAGTTTCCCGACTCTGGTGAAGGAACCCCAAGCTGAGTTCTAATATTTTGCGTTTACAGATACTGCCAAGATTTAATATTATTTGGGCACGTCTACCTCCTTAGGTTTGAGAGCAAGGGCCGTCCGTGTATTACCTATTAATGCAAATGTTAATACTGAATTATTTTAATATAAATATTAATAATTATTAAAATCTTTATTCCCTTTTCATCTCCAGCACTTAGACAATTCTTTGGTGTCCAGTGGACGTTGCATCAAATTAGAACGGTCTTTCTGATACTGATTAGTTAATATGTATAATAATTATGTTCTGTTTGGAGCTGCAGATGTTAAGAACATTGGGAAACTTTCATCTCTATGCAAGGGTGCAGGAGGGAAAATGAACAGGCCACTCTATGAAAAAATTACATGTTGCCTGTGCTGTGATTTGCTCTATAGCAATGAATCTTTGTAAAGCTCTGGTGAAGTCATTGTTCCAAATGTAACCTGATAACTTTGTTTGCCATTCACCTTCCAAAGCTGTTTATTTGCTTCTCAAAAAGCCCCATTTCTTCTAGGGCAAATCTGGCTCAAAAGGGGAATTTTCACTAAGATTGTACTTGCAATAACTTTACAAGTTTTCCCGATTTCTTTCCAATTATAATAACCTCCAGGGCAAGGAGAGGGGGAGTTGTTTATGATGCTGTCATGTCTAAGGGCCTCATCTTTGTCTTATGTTCATGACTTAATGAACATAATTAAGTTCATTAATGTTCATGACAGCATCACCAATACCGAAGCAAGACCCTTCTGAAAGATTCCACCCAGTGCTCCACAAATCATGAGGTTTTCCAGTCTGATTGGCTCACACAGGCTCTGTGTCTGGCCCTGTGTGACTGCTGGGCACTGTTTTCTCTAATTTTTTTCAGGTCATCCCTTCCCCAACCTGAGGTAGTGCCCTCACATTCAGGTACTCAAGGCCTGAGGGGCCCCTCTGTGTATCACCTGGGGAGGTCTCTGTTCTCTGATCTGTCCTGCAAAGTCTGGTTCTCTTGGATTTGTGAACTCACAGCTCCATCTTTTGACTGAGAGTCCCTGAAGACCCCCCGCCTCCCGCCGCCCCCAGCCGTATCCTTGAAAGTCTCCTGAAACAGTAAGAGCCCTAGGGCTGACCTTGTTTGATTCTGGCCCCATAGGGATCCTCAGATTGGATTGTCTGCTGTCCATGGTCTTTAAAACCATTGTTTCTTATACGGTGTGTGGATTTTATGGTTACTTCTGCCACAAGCATATAACTGATCTGTGTTATTCCATCTTGGCCAAAAGTGGACTCAGGAGTAATAGTATATCAATCTTTCCCAAGTTGTAAATCCTGGCACATTAAGGGGTCAATAAATATTTGTTGATTTGGTTAGGTTTTCAATTTTATTTAGACAAACTGCTTTGTAGGTTGTCTTCAGAAAGCATCCCACAAACAGAGTCTCTGAAGGAGGCTGGAAGGAAGTTTCAAGGTCAGCGTGTCCTGTCCTCTGGGGAGCTCATAGACATAGTGTGATGCCAGGGCCTGCCTTCTGTGATAGGCTTCTTAAAAACACGCTGAGGCATCTGGTATAAAGCACTTGCTTCCGTTCTTGCCTTCACTGTCCTCATCTGTGGGATGGGGGAGAAGAGATGTGGAGGCAGCATGGCGTGAGCTATGATGTTAAGAACACCAGGCTCGAATGCTAGTTCCGCCACTTAGTAGCTGTGTGACCTTAGGCAACGTACTTAGCCTCTCTGAATCTCTGTGAACCGAAGAGGGAAAAAAATGCCTCTTTGGAAGGATGGGCAAGGGTTTGAAAGAGGCAATGTAATTGCCTTATGTTATGCCTGGAGCATGGAAGGCGCTCAACAGATAGCTTCCTTCTGGTATTAAAATTAGATGAGGGGAGCCTTGAACATTCTAGGACTCAGGAAGCAGGCAGACTGCCTCTGTGTGCCCTCCTTGTAGCTACTGAACAGGGCAGAACTGAGCTTGTCCCTGTGAAAAAACCACCTAGTGAGCACAGAGAGGGAAGTCGGGGCCCCTTCTCTGGATGGCAGGAATCTGGGCACAGCCCAGCAGCAGGTCATGTTCAAAGCCCGGTGAAGGATGCTCCCTCATCACTGACCTTCATAACCACATCAGCAGAGTCAGGGAGCTTTAATAAGCTCATTGGGATCTGATTGCTCCTGAGTCAGCATTCCTGGGCCTGGGGTGGGGGTGGCTGGGGACATGGCGGAGCTGCTGCCATTGGCCTGCTGGAACCTTTCTCTGGCTTCAGGGAAATGAGCCCTTTCAGCAGTAACCTGTGCACTGGAGGACCCCAGATTGATAGAGCCGTGAGACTATCATGGCAGCTACTGCGTACCGAGTTCTTCCTGCGTGCATTTCCACATGCAGCTACTGTATAATTCCTTTAGCAAGCATTACCGAGCCAGACCTCATGGCTACCCTGGGAGAAGTCAAATTGTGTCCTCCCCTCACTTCAGATCCCTTCAAACCCTTTAAAAACTATCCATTATTCTTGGAATCAAATCCAAATTCCTAACCATGCCCTAAAAAAGTCCTGCGTCATCTGACCCTGCCCCAAACTAATTTTCTCCTCCCTCCCACTCTGTGCTGCAGCAACACTTTCCTTCCTGAGTCTTGAATGCCCAGCTCTTTCCTAACCAAGGGTCTCTGCATTTGCACTTCCTCTCCCGCCTGGGGTATTCTGTGTGATTTTTGTGCATCTGACCTAGTTTCATCCTTCATGTCTTACTTGGATGTTTAATTGTTTAAAGAAGTCTTCTCTGAGTATCTGAAGCTGCCTTTTGAGAGAGAGAGGAGTGAGCGAGAGAGAGCATGGGGGAAAGGCAGAGAGAGAGAGAGCAAGAGAGAGAATCCCAAGCAGGCTGTCGATGCAGAGCCCGATGCGGGGCTAGATCTCACGAACCAAGAGATCATGATCTGAACTGAAACCAGGAGTCTGGTTCGTGCCTGCCAGTGCACCTGCCCTTTCTATTACAGACAGGAATGGTGCGGCTCAGGCCGTGGAGGGATCACAGCTGCCAACACTATAGTGTCCGCTTTCTATAGCAGTTTGTGAAATAAAATGGGCAGTGCTTTCTCCCTCCTGACCGCTCCCATATGGTACTAAAAATAGATCTTGGCCCCAAGTACCGTCTCCCTGACTCCAGGACTTCCCTGTGTGTGGGGCCGCCACTCTGGAAGCCCCACCCTTCTGCACTCATCAAGCCACATGCCTCTTCTCCCCCTTCTACTTACTGCTGCCACGAAGGGTCAGCAGCTCATACCATCACTGCCAGAGGTTGGGAGGAAAAGGCATCATTCCTCCTCCTCCTGATTCCCCTGGGGCTGCTGGGCTCTCAGGGAAGGTCAGAGAAAAGAGCACTGGATTGAGATCAGAGAAAACCAAGTTCAAAGCTCATAGCTTTTACTCACTAGGGGAAGGAACTGGGAACATTAACTTTACCTTTTTGGACCTCTCTGAGCTCCTTCATTTGTAAACTAACTTGCCTTACTAGGTAGTTAAAGGAAATGAAAAAACCATACATTTGAAATCTCCCAGTGTATGCTGTACTGAGAGCGCAGGCACGAATGGCTGTCGGAGGCACACAGGTTCTGGTCTTGTGGTGACTTGGGCTGACTGGGCATTACTGACTTTCCTAGCACTTGGGGTAAGTTCATCTGCAAAGCTGGGAGAGCAATAGAGCCTTTGTCGTTAGGTTGTTGTATCAATTACATGAGCTAATGCAGAGAAAGTCCTTTTAATTGCTTCTGGGATAGAGTGGGCCCTAAACAAATATTTATTTATTTATATATCTATTTATTTATTTATTGGAGAGGGAGAGAAAAACAGGGTGAGTGAGGGAGAGGGGTAGAGAGAGAGAAAGAGAGAGAGAAAGAGAGAATCAGAATCTTAGACTCCACACTCAGCTCAGAGCCTGAGGCAGGGCTTGATCCCCCGTCCCTGGGATCATGACCTAAGCTGAGATTAAGAGTCAGATGCTTAACTGGACTGAGCCACCCAGATGCCCCAACAAATATTATTATTCTGGCCAATACCAGCATTTTGCAAAAATGTCAAAAAATGGTGTTTTGGGTTGTTCACTCTGATTGTATTCCATCTTGTCAGGATGCCAACATCTGCCCACACCGCTGGGCTGGAAGGAGATTTGCATGATGGGGACTCATTCCCCCTCACCAACCCTGGACCTCAGCCCTTAGGTACTCTTCACTTAGAGGGCGTTGTTTCTCAGAGGACACTTTGTCTCCCCAAAAAGTAGACCCCAACCTGACCATCAGAGAGGTCCTGATGTCCCAGGTCCCAGGAACCACACCACGGGGCTGCCAGCCCACAGCACTAGGGCTCAAAGTAACCTGGTGGGGGAGCGCCTGGGGGGCTCAGTCAGTTAAATGTCTGACTTCAGCTCAGGTCATGATCTCAGGGTTCATGGGTTCAAGCCCTGTCTTGGGCTCTGTGCTGACAGCTAGCTCAGAGCCTGGAGCCTGCTTTGGATTCTGTATCTTCCTCTCTCTCTGAGCCTCCCCCACTCACACTGTCTGTCTGTCTCTCAAAAATAAATAAAAGATTAAAAAAAATTAAAAATTTGCCAGATGGATTTGATAACAGATTGGAAACGCATTTATGATGAAAGTCTGTCAGGAAACTGGGAACACAAGGGTAGGTACATCATCTATTTGCTAAAGGACATCTGTGAACGAGATAAAATTAATGTAGTATTTAATGGTGAAATAGTAAATGCCCCCCCCCCCCAATATTAGGGAGAAGAAAAGAGTGACCAGTTCTACTAAATATTTTACTGGATGGAGGAATTAGTGCAAAAAGGCATCAAAAACCAAAACGAAAGGTGTAGAAATTTGAAAGGGATAAATAAAACTTTTTTTTTTTTCCCCTTCAGATGGCATGATCATTAAGGTAGAAAATCCTACAAAAAAGTTCTGGAATTAATCAGTTTAGTGAGGAATTCAAGGTCAAAATACAAAACCACTTGTATTTCTATCTGCTAATAATAAGGAATTATAAAATGAAATTTAAAATACTAGTTTATTATTTTTAAATTTTTATTTATTTTGAGAGAGAGTGAATGAGAGAAAGTGAGAATGAGCAGGGGAGGGGCAGAGGGAGAGAGAGAGAATCCTAAGCAGGCTCCACACTGATAGCGTGGGGCTCAAGCTCACAAACTGAGATCATGACCTGAGCCGAAATTAAGAGTTGGATGCCCATTTGACTGAGCCACCCTTAAAATACTAGTTTCAGTCTAGCATAACGTATGTTAAATAACTGGAATTAAAATAAAAACTTAAAAGTCTTAATATTATAAAAAAGCTAAGTTTTGCTCACAGCTATGTGACCTTATGTATTTGTCTTTGACATCTTTTATCATCACTTTGGTTAAATGGATAATTATTATTTCATAGTAAAAAATACTGGTTTCAGTAACATCAACAATAAAATGTTTAGGAATAAATTCAATGAAAGATATGCAAAATTTCACTGGTACAACTAATAAGCATTGTTTAGAAAAATAGAAGGAGGAGAAAGAGGAGGGGAGAGAGAGATCATGCCCACAGATTGGCATATTCAATATTATTATGGTGGTTGACTTTCAGGATGGTTTTCAGGGATCCCCACCTCCTGTTGAACATGTCCTGTGTAAGCTGCTTTCTCTAGTATGAGCTGGACTGAGTGAGTTATTTCTAATATATACAGCAAAGGTGAGAGGATGATATTTATGAGATGAGGTTTTGGAAGACTATGCTATCTATTTCCTTCTAACTGAGCCCGTCTCTCTTGATTCTTTTTTTAAAGTTTATTTATTTTGAGAGGTAGGGGGAGAGGGGCTGAGGGAGATGGAGAGAGAGAATCCCAAGCAGGCTCTGCACTGTCAGCACACCGCCTAATGTGGAGCTCGAACCCAACGAACCTCGAGGTCGTGACCTGAGCCGAAGTGAAAAGTTGGATGCTCAACCAACTGAGCCAGTCAGGTGCCCCTTTCTTGCTTATTTTGATGAAGTTGTCTACCCTGTTGTGGGGAAGACCTACATGGCAAAGCACTGAGGGTGGCCTCCAGCCAACAGCCAGCAAGGACTAGAATCAGGCCAGTAACTATTGAGTGGGAATGGATCTAGTCAAATACAGAGGTGACTGCATCCTTGTAGGAGGCCCTGAGCTGGAGGACCCCGTTAGATCATGGCCAGATTATTGACCCACACAAACTGTCAGATTATGAATATCATTTTAAATTTGGGATAATTTGTTGCACAGCAATATATACCTAATAAAAGCATCATGTTTGTTCTCCCCAAACTTATCTATAGATTCAACATAATCTTAAAACCCAAGCAGGCTTTTTTGAGTGCAGAAGACCAAGAATAGCCAAAACAATTTTGAAAAAAAGAAGGGCAAAATTGGAGGAATTATACGACTTGATTTCAAGACTTATTATAAAATGACAGTAATCAAGTCAGCACAGTATTGGTGAAAAGATAGAGTCCAGAAATAACCAGCATGTATATAAGCAGTTTTAGACAAGGCACCCACATAATTCACTTGGAGAAGGGGATTTTTTTTTAAGGAATGGAAAAGCAGGATATTTTGAACTTCAATCTATGCCTCACACTGTACACAAAATTTCACTTAAAATGTACCGATGGACCTGAATGTAAAAGCTAAAAATATAAAACTTTAAGAAGAAAACAGGGGAAAAATGTCATGACCTTGTGGTAGGCAAAGGTTGCTTAAGACTGAACACAAAGAACACAGACTATTAAAAGGAGGAGAAAATGTTGGCAGAGCATATATATGATAAAGGATTTGTATCCAGAATATAAAAAGAATCCGGACAAACCAATAAGAGGTCAAAAACTCAATTAAAAAATGGGCAAACGATTCGAAGAGACACTTCAGTAAACAAGATACACAAGTAGTCAATAAACACAGGATGAGGTGCCCAACTGTCTTGTTGGAAATAAGCAAATTAGAACCACAAGATGCTGACCTATTGGCATGTCAAACATTAAAAATACTGACCAAACTGGGGCACCTGGGTGGCTCAGTTGGTTGAGCGTCCCACTTCGGCTCAGGTCTTGATCTTGTGGTTCATAGGTTCGAGCCCTGCCTTGGGCTCTGTGCTGACAGCTCAGAGCCTGGAGCCTGCTTTGGATTCTGTGTCTCCCCCTCTCTCTGTTCCTCCTCTGCTTGCACTCTCTCTCTCTCTCTCTCAAAAATAAAGATTTAAAAAAAATACCACACTAAGTGTTGGTGAGGGTGTGGAACAGCAAGAACCGAATCTTATGCTTGTTGTACATGATGGGAATGTAAATTGGGTACAAGCACTTTGGAAAAAACTTGTCAGTTAGTTTAATAGTTAAACAAACATTGTCATAAGACTCAGCAATTTCATCCTTAGCTGTTTACACAGGAGGGATCAAAATGGAAGCCCACAAACAGACTCGTACGTGAATGTGCATAACAACTTTATGTATAATAGTCAAAGCCGCAAACCTTTCAAGGTGGGTGCAGAAACAGATTCTGGAGCAGCCCTCTACAGTGAAAAGGAACAAACTACATGCAGTGACATGGCTGGATCTCCAAAGTACGCTGGCCTGAAGAAGTGTCACACTGAGAAGTAAATACCGTGTGATTCCAGTTATAACAAGTTCTAGAGTGGACGAGACTCGTCTCTACTGGCAGAAACAACATCAGTGGTTGCCCGAGGTGGAGGGTTGGGGATTCATTGCAAAGGGGCACATGGCGACTTCCTGAGGTGCTGAAAAGGTTGCCTGTCTTGATTGGGGCGATGGTGACTGATGGGGAAAATAATTTAAATTAGAATCTCATGCCAACCCAGAAAACTTCTCCACAGAGGTAGATGAGAAGGAAGACATTTTCACGGTTGATTGAATAGCCAATAAACCAGAGTGCGAGACGCATCACATGCACCCTGTAAGAGATTGCAAACAAACAAGTAAACAAAATCTCTTCCTGTTGTGTAGCCATCCAGATACTGCCCATGATGTAGATGTTCTCAAGATAAATGAGAACTCTGCTCAAGTAAGAGGACCTGATAGCACCATTTGTCACACACCGTCCATCCTAGATTCATCTGCTAATTGATGTGGCCATCTGTGTGTGCTAATTGGCTTTATCCAAAGGAAGAATGCGCTTCTTATTTTGAGCACTTATGACAGAAGGGAGTTGTGCAACTTGGAGGCAGGCTCCTAGCCTCCCACAAGAAATGGGGAGCTAGAGGCACCGTCTTCCTTGATGATGTCTATTTCAGAGAGGTGGTTCCCATGTTCGTGAGAGAGACATCACCGGTTCCTAAAGCTGGCAAGAGACTTACTTAGTCCAAGGATGTATGCGTGTTTCAGAGTCAGAGAACTTGAACCTACGAGCTTTCCAAAATAAATTTACACTCTAAGACAAGGGACTGGGGAGAAGTCACTTCCCTTATTTCTAACACGGAGAATTAAGCCTGTCGTATTTAATTTGTATTTGCCCTTATGTGGCATAAGTGTGTTTGTCCAAACTGTCAGACTGTACACTTCCACATTTATCATGATGAGCACAGTAATGTATAGAATTGCTGAATTGCTCTATTGTACGTCTGAAACTAACAACACTGTGTGTTAATTATGCTGGAATGAAAAAAATGAAAAAGCAAACTGTACACTTAAAATGTGTGCATGTTTGTATATGAAAGTTATACTTTTAAAAAGGTGATTTAAAATATGCCACAAATTTGGGGCATCTGGGTGGCTCAGTCAGTAAAGCATCTGATTCTTTTTTTTTCTTTTAATTTTTATTTTTATTTTTATTTTTTTTAATTTTTAATTTTATTTCTAGGAGAGAGAGTGAGAGAGACAGCGTGAGTAGGGGAGGGTCAGAGAGAGAGGGAGTCACAGACTGAAACAGCCTCCAGGCTCTGAGCTGGCAGCCAGCACAGAGCCCGACGCGGGGCTCGAACCCATGAACCGCGAGATCGTGACCTAAGCGAAAGTCGGACGCTTAACCGACTAAGCCACCCAGGCGCCCCTTTCTTTTAATTTTTAAATGCTTGTTTATTCTTGAGAGAGAGAGAGCGTGAACAGGGAAGGGGCAGAGAGAGAGGGAGGCACAGAATCTGAAGCAGGCTCCAGACTCTAAGCTGGCCGTCAGCACAGAGACCAATGCAGGGCTTGAACTCACAAACCATGAGATCATGACCTGAGTTGCAAACAGATGCTTAACCGACTGAGCCACCTAGGTGCCCTTGGGTCCAACTCTTGATTTCGGCTCAGATCACCATCTCACGGCTCGTGAGTTCAAGCCCCGTGTCAGGCTCTGCACTGACAGCTGGAACCTGCTTGGGATACTCCATCCTACCTCCCTCAAAAATAAATACTTGAACATGCCACAGATCATCTGGGGCACTTGCATGCTTTTACCTAGAGTACTTTGAAAAGCCTTCTATGCTTATCTTGAAATTATCCCAGATTCCTCTGAGTTATTTTCCCTGTCATAACAACATAAGAAAAATTAGGGCTACGTATAACTCCTGTTAAAGAAATCCTCTTATGTTTTTGTGGTAGTGGGGCCCAATTCCTTTAAATAACAACAATAAAAGAACAATTCAGAATGAATCTTAGGGTAAGGAATCTTTAAAATAATTTAATACCTACCATTTGATGAAGCATGTTGTAAACTAGGAGTCTCCTTTTTCTCTTCCCACCCCTCCCCCTAATGTTATTGAGCATCTACGCTTGTTTATACTTTTGCTGGGAGCTGAGCATATACTGGTGAACAGCCCAGATAGAGGCTCTGCCCTAGGGGAGCCTATCGGCCAGCCAGGTAGCCAAGGTAGCCAGTTATTAAAGAGACACTTGTTCGAATACTTACTTGGTTGTATTGCGCTGAATGCCAAGAAGAATGACAAGGTGCAATGGAAGTGTATTGAGAGAGAGAGAGAGAGAGACAGACAGACAGACAGATAGACACAGACACAGACACACGGAGACCACCCTGGTGAGTCTGGAAATCTCCCTGCAGACTGGGAGAAACAACCTTAGTCTTGATCTTGCTTACCTTTCCATCTTGTCATGCTCCCCCTTTAACTTTCCTCTCACTCCCTGTGAATCCGGACACCATGCTTTATTTTTCTTTCTTTCTTTCTTTTTTCTGTTCCTTGGACATTTGACTCTGTTCCTGACATGAGCCTTTGCACATTCTGTTCTATCTGCAACACCCTCCACCTCTTTAAAAGGTGGGCTTTGCACTGCCACTGGATCTCTTCACAAATGCCCCAGAAAGGATTTCTCTTTCCACCCTGTGCAGAGACCTCCCTCTGTCACTCTCTCCCCGCCATGCCACTTCCTTGAGCCAGATGATGTCCACGCTACCATGCACAGACCAGTTTGGAGTCTGAGGAGTCTGAGATTCTGAGGACTTGCCTCCCTTGGAGAGAGAGGAGAGAAAGGCACGAGGCTGGCATTTTTGCCAGCCGTCATTGCGATTGCAGGGAATGACTTTGGACTCTCGTTCTGTGGGTTCTGTGGGGGAACAGCTCTGCTGGTCTGCCGTCAAGAAAAAACTCATCTCTACACTTGTGTCAGACGCTGAGCCAGACGCTGAGCCAGGCGCTTTTCTTAGACTGTCCCCTGTAATCCTTAGCCCATCTCTCCCTCGCCTGGAGAAAGCCAAAGGTCAGAGAGTTTCAGGGATTTGCTTGGGATCCCACAGCAAGGAAGTGACTGAGCATGGATATAATTCCTGGCTTGTCTGATGCTAGAACTTTCTTCTTTCTACCATAGTCCACAGTTTCTTTAGAAGTTGTATTTTCAAATTGATGGGCAGTCTTCCAGGAAATATGGAAAATAGATGGAAAACGTCTCCTGAGGTTTATCAAACACTGTCACATCTTTGTCTCCATTGTCAGGACAGTCTGTGGGGTGAGCTTGGATAATGGGATCGGAATTCCCCTTTAAAGCTCACCTGGTGAGAAAGCCACATAACCCTTCCAGTCTCGAATTCTTCACCTGCAAAATGGGACTGTTAATATCTATTTCAAGATTTGCAAATGTTAAATAAAAATGCAGGTCTACCATTAGGCACAGAGTGAGCTGTGGGTGGGCATTAGTTACCATTAACTTCTCAGTTAATGGCTATCATTACTGTTAATGGTTGGCATCAATTCTACGCTCATTAGCAGAATCTCTTAGCCGACATGCTGGGCTAGGAGGAACTTGGGGACGTGGGTCAATGGAAGGTGAGCTAGAGTAGCCGTGGACACCTGGATCTCAGTAGCCAGGTTGTAGGATGGCTCAGTTTTTATTTCCTTCTGGCTTCCAAGGGTTGGAAAGAGACCATCACACGAATGAATTGTGATGTCCTTGTATTACATTTGTAAGACTGCGATCACTTCTGGCCCAGCAGACACCACCACAATCTGTCTGCCTGAATTCATTGGCAAAAGGCTGGTTTGTTCTCATCTTTTCCATCGGAGTCAGAGGCACCCACAGATTAACCTGGCATTGTCTCAGAAGAAGCAGGAGTGACTGATAAAGACAGGGACAACATAACCATCTCTATGACCCGACGTGCCTCTCGTCTCTTTTCATTTGTCAAATGAATTAATCTGGATGTGTCTTATAAACACACAGTAATGCTCACTCAGGGCTAAGGTTGGGGAAGATGGAAGAGATGTCCATTCTTCTGGCGGGAAGAGGGGACCTTGCCAAGTTTCATGCTGTGACTAATTCTTCTAGTCTTTTATTCTTCTCTGATTGTTAAAGGATGTTCACTGTCTTAGATCCCCTGAAAATCTGGAAGGATGGGATAGGGTGTCCACTCCTGGGAAACCCATACAGGATAGTGAAAACAAGTAGAAGCCTCTGTGTGTTCTTTTTAATAGTGTATCAGTTCATACTAAGGCTGAGTCGCAAGGAAAAAAAAAAGAATTCATATACTTGTAGTATGGCTGAAAACTTAAGATGCTTGTCCATATTTTACTTGGTCTGCTTAGGGGGCTTAAAATTTTGTCCTTGTTTCTCTTTTTTTACTTAAAAAAATAGGGAAAAGTAACAATGCCAGTGTGTCCATCAACCCAAAGCACCCCAACCTACTTGTAATATTTTTATTATATTTTTATAAACAGGATTTAAATGTTTAGTAGTTTTCCAGTGTTTCAAAATGTAAAATTTTTATACAAAAATACAGATTTCTGAATTGAAAAATGGGAAAATCCTGGACAAAACCTGGTTTGCATTATTACATAGTAACATTTTCTGGAACTGAGCCAACTGCTCCCATTCACTAGGGTATGAACTAGGGCTTGCCATAGTCCCCACTGGCCTCTATTGTCTTTACACACAGCCTGCTTATCTGTCCAACCCTTGCAGGTATTGTGTTTCTGACTCATTTTCTTCTGTGGTCTTCTTTCCCCCTCTTTCCCTCCCTGATGGTGTCCCTGGTTTCTTAATTTTTCTGATCTTTTCCCTGCTTCCTTCTCTCAACCTTTTGGCCAAGATGTCAGTGCTTAAGTTGCACCCAGTTTCCCCTTGGCTGGGCTTGGGGGTGGGTGGAAGTCTGAGAGCCTTCAGGTGCTGTGTTAGAAGAGGAAGAGAGAGTCTGTCCATTTCAGCTTTGGGAAACGACTCTAAGACCAAGCTTTCCCCTCCCATGGATCCCAGGCTCTGTCTTCTCTGTCTTCCCCAGTGCGTGTGCACCTTCTCATCTTAGTTGAAGAAGGTCAGGATCCCAGGATTCAACCCAGTGGGAAGAATTTTATTTACTGGGAATGGAATGAGTTGGGAGTGGGGAAGTCTCCATGTTACAGTATAAACTTTGGAAAATATGAAAAATATTGCAAAGTGGAAAAAAATTTTTTAAAAAATTGTGTTTATTTTGAGAGAGAGAAAGAGAGCAGGCAGGGGAGGAGCAGAGAGGAGAGAGAGAATCTCAAGCAGGCTCTGTGCTGTCAGTAACCCTGATGTGTGTGTGTGTGGGGGGGGGTTCGATCTCATGAACCCTGAGATCATGACCTGAGCCGAAATCAAGAGTCTGATACCCCAACCACCTGAGCCACCCAGTTGCCCCATGGGAAAAAAAAATTCTTAAACACAATGCAGAGTGTTGGCCACCCCTGTAATTTCCTCCACTATATTTTCATTTTTTCCCTCTATGTAGTTGAGGACGAAAGTAATACAATTTTGCGTCTTCATTATTTTGCTTGTCATTGCTGAATAAGTATTTCTCCGTGAAATTAAAAATGCTCATAAACATAATTTTAATGACTGCACGACCATTTATCATATTAATGTGTCCTCATTTGTTTAACCAGCACCAAATCACTGGACAGTTGGGTTGTTGTTTCCTGGTCTCCATATTGTAAATAACATTGCACACACAGCTGTGTTTCAGAATATTTCCTTCTATTTTCTAGAGGGTGTATTTCTGGATTGAAGAGTTGGACACTGTAAAACTTCTTGTTACCTTTGCCTAACTGAGGCTCACATTTTGGTATTACAGGTGTTGTGATATTTTGGTATCGTCCCGAAGGGTCTAGATGAGTAAGAATGGTAAAGAGAGAGATGCAGGCATTGGGATGATTGACGAGGGATGTTGGATCTTTCTTGAATAGAAAGTAGAGCCAGATTCTGAGGTCTACCATGGAAGTGCCTTCCATTCCTGGCTAAACGATTTCCTGAAATTGGCTTCTTGTCTATTCTACTGCACAGTGTTAGCCAGAGCAGGCCTGTCACATCGTTTCTGGAGTCATTCCTTGTTTCTGCCTGGATCTTGACATAAAAATTCTTCCTTCCTTCCCTTCCCTCCTCCTTCCCTTCCCTTTACCCCTTTCCCTCCCCTTCCCTCCCCTCCCCTCCTCTCCCCTTTTTCCCTTCCCTCCCCCTTCCCTCCCCCTTCCCCTCCCTTCCCTTCCTTTCCCCTTCTCTTCCTCTTCCCTTCCTCCTTCCTCCTTTTTTTCCTTCTGTATCTGCTTTAGGTAATCACCATGTGTTGAGTGCCCACAAAGGACCAGGCGCTGAGCATGGCTCTCTGCGCCATTATTCATTCAGTCTTTTCCACAACAGTACCGGCTGGCTATCTTCTTGCCAATTTTATGTGCAGGGAAGCTGAAGCTTAGCAAGGGTTTCCAGTGTGTGGAACGTGATACTCCTGGTGGATGGGTCAGTGGACTGGACTCAGCTCTTAGCTCCAACCCATGCTGGCCCACCAGTAAAGCAGCTCATGGATCTAGCCTGCATTGGGTTAACTGATGGAGGGCTGCCCCTCATCCTTTGAGTGCTGTGTTACCCATGGGTCTACTGGAGGGGATCCTGTCTGATCTCCTTGAGAACACAGGCTTGGAATCATCATTTCTGCATCCTCAGTACGCAGCATGTGGTAGGGACTTTTAAATATATATGAAATAAGTTCTGCTGCAGTAACTCAAAACCCCACCTCTAGAAGCCTCTTGATTGATTGATTGATTGATCGACTGATTTGCATAAAGTCTAAAGCTTCCTGCTCAGCACGGTGCATGATGACTTCTAGAAGTTTTTCAGCTTTTTTGCATTCAGTACCAGGAAGACCCAAAATGCTGAAGACCCATAATTAGTGAGATCTGAGGAGCATGACCATGAGCGATACATCTGCATTCTCATGGGTGCACCCCCTTCCTAAAAACAGGAGATTCTGGACGGGATTGGCATTTGCAGACAGAGACAAAATCCTACGTAGGGAGCATGCAGCAGTCAGTGATGGCTGACATGGTTTTATAAAGCGCTTTTAATTTTCCTCCCAGATTTCTCTGCTTAGGAAGGACAGACTCTCAACAGGAGAGATGGTGCAGCGAATGGAGTCAGGTAGATCCCAGTGTGCCTGAGCAACCGCCCTTGCAATGAAGCCAGCTTTAGTGCCAGGCTCTGTCACATCCCAGAGAGTCACCTTGGAAAGTGTCCTGATCTTTCTGAGTCTCAGTTTCCTCGTATCTAAAATGGTGACAAAATCCATACCTTCAATTACTGTAATAAAGATTTGAGATAATGGATGCAATTTATTTAGCAGGGAGTCTGATGTTAATTATTGATATTACTATCATTGTTTCTATTTATCATCTATCAATCTATCATCTATCTGCCATCTGTCTGTCATCTTTCTCTGTATCTATTTATTATCTATTATCTGTCTGTTATTTATCTTTCCAACTATCTACCATCTGCCTACCACCTATCTATCTAACTACCATCTATCTATCTGTCTATCATTTATCATCTATCTATGCATATTTTTCACACCATTCCTTTGGGTGGTTTGTCTTCCAGCATTTTCTCTCCACTTAGTGGAATTTTCTGCAGAGGGACAACCTCTATTGTCTGCAAGTGTTAAAGGCAGGTTTTCCTTTCCTTGCTTCTTTCCTTTTGCTGGCACATCCTTATGTGTGATGTACGGAAATGACAAATAAGTAGATAATATAATGTCATGAGCTGATGGTGTTATGGACAAAGATCAAGGCAGAGGGATAAAGGAGGCTGAGGGTGGTATTTTACTTACTTTATTTTATATTTTATTTAAACCCAAGTCAGTTAACATATTGTATAATACTGACTTCAGGAATAGACCTTAGTGACTCACCACTTACATGTAACTCCCAGTGCTCATCCCAACAAGTGCCCTCCTGAATGCCCATCACCCATATAGCCCGGCGCCCCTGCCCAACACCCCACCAGCAACCCCCCGCTTGTTCTCGGTATTTAAGAGTCTCTTATGGTTTGTCTCTGGGTTGATATTTTAGATTGAGCGATCAGGGAAGGCTTCTTAGATGAAGTGGCATTTGAGCAAAGGCTTGCATGAAGGGAGGGAGCAAGCCATGTAAGTATTTGCTGTGAGCATGTTCTGGGTTGCACAGAGACACTGAAGCAGAAGTGGAATGGGTGGCTTCCAGAAATATCCAAGGGGTAAGAGTGGCTGCAGTAGAGTAATACAGGATGATGTCAGCAAGGAAGGTGGGGGCCAGACCCACTGGGGTCTGCAGGGCATGGGACGGGCTTGGTCCACGCGTGAGGAGAGGCCAGTGAGGGCTTTGGGAGGGAGGAGGGAGAGGGATGGGATTTGGCTGGCTGCTGAGCGGGCAGAGGTCACACAGTGGCTCTTCCAGAGATACCGGCAAAAGATGAGGGGTGGCTTGTCCTGCAGTATTGTGATAGTGATTGTAAGGAGTGGTCAGGTTGGGCATGTGGTTTTTGTTGACTGCGTGTGCATGCGTGCTGGCTTATGTGTGTGTGTGTGAGAGAGAGAGAGAGGGAGAGGGAGGGGTGGCTGGACTTGAGACCATGTCACAGGAGAAGGTAGGAACTGTTCATCCACAGCTAGAGCCAGTCTAGGGAGACTTGATATTCCCATAAACCCAGCAAAATAAAGAAACCCATCAAACTGGATCTTCTCCAAAATGTAATATAAGTTCAGCAAATGGATAAGCCAAAGCTACTTCTGTTTGTGTTCTACGGGAGAACAATTATAGCCAAACACCTTGGAGAAAGCGATCCAGTCTCCAAGTTTGCTAATTCCACTTCTAAAATGGCTCTAAAGTCTTTGCTCACTCATGGTGGGGGATAATTAAAACTAATGAAGTGAATTTAGGGGTGTGCATCTGAGACTGAGCAGAGAGGATCTGACAGGGATTACAGATGCTGTGGCTCCTTTGAAGGTAGTTGTTGAGCGACCCTCCTTCATTTGTATTCATGAAGATCAGGAGCCTTTTCTGTGAGGCTGGCAAACATTTCAGAGAAGCCATCCACATGTTACATTTCAGAATTCTCCATTTTAAGAGTTCTAGGATTTTACGTACCAGTTACAAATGACTAAGCACAGGATGTTATATGTCTTACATCCTTATTCTGAGGAGTGAATTTAAGACAGGAGAAGCTAGATGGGAGGGACTTGAAGGGGAGAAGAAACCCACTTATGTATCTGAGGTATAAATATTTACCGAGCACTTATGTGCCAGACCCCAGTGTGTGCCAGATTGTGTTCAGGGTACCCAGGAAATGTGAACAAGACAGACAGGGCCTCTCCTCACACACACTTACATTCTTGTTGGGAGAAACACAGGAAAAATAAGAGTTGGTGACAGGTGCCTGCAAGAATAAAAATAGGGAATGCATCAGGGAGCTCGGTGGTCAGGGAGGTCCTTCCAGAGGCTGTGATTTTTAATCTGCAATTCAGTGACAAGAAGAAAACAGGCAGCTACAGAGCAGAGGGGGGGCCTTTGATGGGAGAGTAGCAAGAAGCATGGGTCCCGATCGGGCACCGGGACCCGAGCGCACGAGCCAGGAAGCCATGGCGGATGGAGAGTGAGTAAGCCCAAGCGTGGACAGGCTGATGGTGGGTTTGGGAGGGGAAGGAGTTGGGGTTTTATTACAAATGTAAAGAGAGGCCAGAGGCTCTCTCATTGGGGAATAACCAGATGTGTTTTGTTTTCCAAAGCTCTCTATGGTAGACTGTAGAGCGGTGGGAAAATAGACTGTAGAGGGGCGGGAAGGCCAGTGAGGAGGCTCCTGTAGCCGTCCAGCCGAGAGGGGATGGGGTAGGAGTGATGGAGAGAAGTGAGCTGTCCGTCACCGGTTTGAAGGTGGGGTTGCCATGGAAACAACCTCAGTGTCCATCCACAGATGAATGGGTAAGATGTGATCTTGACACACACACACACGTGCTTATGTGAACGTTATTCAGCCATTAGAAAGAGGGAAGTCCTGCCATGTGCAACAACACAGGTGGACCTTGAGGGCATTATATCAACTTATTGTGGCGAGAGAAGTCAGAGGAAGACAGATTCTGTATAATCTCACTTATATGTGGAATTTAAAGAGCTGAATCTAAAAGCTGAGCTGGTAAAGGCAGAGGGTTGGGGAAGTGTGAGGCAGAGATGTGTGTGGGAAGAGGAGAGGTGTTCTATAAAAGGATGGACTTGGAAGTAGTAAATAAATAAATTCTGGAAATCTAATGCACAGCGTAGCGATTACAGTCAACAATCCTCTACTATAGCAGTCAAACTTACTAAGAGATTAGATCTTAATTGTTCCCACCACAAAAAGAAATGGTAGTTACTGTGGTGATCGAGGTGTAGCTAATGCTACAGACACCATTGTAATGACCACTGCAGTGTACAAATGTATCAGATCACCTTGAAATGTATCAGGTCAATAAGTGCCTTAAACTTATACAATGTATGTGATAGATATTTTAAGGAAAGAAAAAGGTAGAGTTGCCATGTTCTGCTGAGGAAAAAAAGAGGAATCAGGATGGCTTGTAAGTTTCTGGCTTGAGTTGCTCAGAGACAGGGATGCATGTCTATTTGNAGCACACTGGGAGGGGTGGTTCCAGCCCCCTGGTCTGGCTGACTCATGACAGGTGCCAATAAGACATGCAAGTGGGGAAATTGGAAGGAAACGATGATGCAGAGTAACAGAGACAAAGGGAGTGGAGAGGAAGGAGACAAGGCAGAGATGCTGAATTCTGTCCGATTTCTTTCTTGTGAGGCCTGGGTCCCTTTTCCCCTTGTCTTCACGTTCCAGGGCACAGCATAGGGATTCAAGCTGTCCCTTCAAATGCTCTAGCCTTATTCTCAAACAACAACAACAAACTTTAGCTCTTTCCTGGTTAACTCAAAAAATGTGGTTTTGGTACCCTACAACCTGGGTTCAGATCCAAGGATTGCCACTTAGTAGATGTGGGATGTTGGGCAAGTAATATAACCTATCTAAGCCTCAGCTTCCTCATCTTTAAAATGGGAGCAATAAGAAGGTGTATCTCATAGGGTTACTTAGATGGTAATATTAGCCTTTATTAAGCATCTCTTGCATTATCTGTGTCATTGCATATAATCCTCCACACAGCCCTAGGAGATAGGGGGCTGTTTTTTTTTCCCATTCTACAAGAGGAAACTGAGGCCCAGAGAGGTTATGTGACTGATCCAAGACTCCACATCCAGAAACGAGGAGAGAGAAAGTGACTTTTTCAAATTTATGTCAGAAGTCCATGTCTGAGCTGATCTTCAAAACTGGGCAGTTCCTCCTTGTTAGTACAGAATAAGGGCTCAAAACACAAGAGTCGCTTGTTTTTCTTCGTTCGTGTTTTTGTTCCCAAGCCATATGGAAAATCCATTTACTGGTTTGCTTCCCCATCAGGCTCAGTAATTGCTTGAGGTCAGGCGCTGTGACTCATTCACGGCTGTGTCACCCGTGCCCCACACAGGGGGTGGCGCTCAGCAGGTGTGTGGGGGTAGATATTGCTCAAACGAAGAAGAATCACCACCGCAGGACAGCCGAGCACAATTCCTTCATCCAGCCACAGGGACGTCCTCCATGTTTCAGAGAACGCCCCCTCCTTTCCCAGATGGGAGAGAGCCCTACTGGTCGACAGCAGGTGAGGTAGACAGGGGAATAAATATTCCAGCAAGTTCTTCCACCTCTGGGCCTCACCCTTGGTGAAGAGAGTGCCTCCTCAAAACAGGAATGAAAGCAATACGTTGCATATGGCATGAGCCAAAGGCCCACACACGCGCTAAACATAGCACAAGGGATGGAAAGACTCTGTCAGGCAGAACAGGAAACTTCTAATTCATTCTGCTTCCAGCAAAGGAGACAGTGAGTGTGTCGTGGGCAGGGCAATGACATTGAAATATGGCCCATAAGAGCTGTTCTAATGGGAAAGTCAAGAAACCCAATGGCAGACTTTTCGGGGAGGTAGGCGGAATGAGGTCCTTGAGGTGAGGTCTTATGGTCTTGGCTGTGTCTGTTTCAGAACTGGGGGTTGGCCTCAAAAAAAATCCTCTAGAGAGATGGTTGTTTAATAATAAGAGGAATAGAGGTGGTTTATAATCACTTTGCAATCACTACACGCATCCTAGACTACATATCGCTTCATGGGAAAAGGTGGAGCTGTGTCTGTGGGCAGCTCTCCTCTTCGAATGTGAGTCTGTGTGGATGGTGCTACTTGTGGGGGGTCTAAGGCAGGGAGGGGCAAAGTTGGGGCCTTACCACTTTTCCATGTCTCCCGAGACCCTTCAAGCACTTCAGAGAGGAAGCAAATTGTCCCAAAGCAGAGAGGAGAGCTTATAAGTGCCGGGAGCCTGGCGCTGATCTTACAAGAGCTCCCGGTACTTGGTGATGTGGGAGCACAGAGCCATCAGGGAGGGGTGCACAGCCCAGAGATGCACCTGCTCCTTGGAATGGAAGGGCTAAATGTCCCTGAGGCCACCTGGGGGGACACGCAGCCACCTGGTACTTGCTATGCTCATCTGTTGCTATGAATCTCAAACTCCTACGTCAGCCTCGTGTGTTTCCTCCTACACCCCACTGAGCCCCTTCCAGTCTCGTCGTGGGGGGGAGGGAAGAGGAACAACTCATGTGGTTCCTTGGGGGACCCCAAATCCATTTGGCCTGGATTCTAAGCTGCCCCTTGTCCTGCCTCTCTTCTCTCTCCTGACTCGTATCACCAACACCGCTGACTTAAAACCGATCTTGTAGAACTTTGTTGTACCTGGGGAGTTTAGAATCCAGTTCAGATTCCCATCCAGCACTTGAACTTGGTGAACTTGAGGCAAACACTCACATTTTTCCCTTCGCCTTTTGACTTTAGAATCTGGTTAAGGTTCCCGTTCAGCACTTGGACTTGGGGAAGTTGAGGTGAGCGTTCACCTTTTGCTTGACTACCTCTAAGAAAGGATTCTTAGCCAGTGTGATTTTGATGCCCCTGGGACATTTGGTGGCAGAACCTGGACATGTATTTTGGTTGTCATGACTCAGGAGGATTGCTGCTAGTGCCCAGTTGGCAGAGACCGGGGATGCCACTGACCCTCCTACAGTGCACAGGGAAGCCCCTTCAAAGAATTATCTGGCCCCAAAGTCAGCAGTGCTGAGGCTGGGAGGCACTCCTTGGGGGTGGAGCTCACCACCGATCACCGCCACCAGGAGCCACCTCCTTCACTTGCAGATATTTCTAGTTAGTAAGAGAAGGGTAGGTGTATAAGAGGCAGGTGGCTCTGATACAAATTTATAAAGAGAAAGTCAGGAACACACAATTCTGGGTATTGGCAAAAGGATGTAAGAAATTTCTACCAGCGATGCGAGAAGGTTGGAACAAGATTGCCCAAAGCTATTTGCAAGGCAAGTATCCAAATTACACCGAATCTCTGGGAACAGTTGGTCCCAAGAATTGGAAGTCAATATCTAAAATCAGAAATGCAGTGGACATTAGAATTAAAAAAGCAGACACAGAAACAATGCAGCTTTTCCTGGATGATACACAGGAAAAGGAGTGCACAGTGAAATAACGCATCTATCTCTCAAAACCAGGGCTTGGAGGTGGGGGCTGCCAAGCAGGAGATGGCCAATGGACATTAGCTGTACAGTAGCCGCAATTGCGGATTTATTACGTGTTACGTGTCCCTGATGTTCTTCCCTTCTGTCTCAGGTGCCGTCTTTGTTGTTGTGTTTTGGTGAGTGTAAAATTTATTAGGAGCAAATGAGATTTCCTCCGTTCCTGGTGGGGAGGCCATCTTTAACAGGACAGAATAAACATACTGAGGGGTCATTAGCATGACAGCAATAACTACATTATGCTCACAGAGAACGTCAGTGTTAACGAGAAAGGTGTGTTTTGAAAAATCCTAGTTTACAAATGATGGTTTTTCCTTTTTTCTTCTAAATATAATTTTTTATTAAATATAATTTATTGTCAAATTGGCTAACATACAGTGTGTACGGTGTGCTCTTGATTTTTGAGGTAGATTCCCGTGGTTCATCGCTTCCATATAACACCCAGTGCTCATCCCAACAAGTGCCCTCCTCCATGCCCATCACCCCCCTCCCCTCTCCCCTACTCCCCATCCACCCTCAGTTTGCTCTCAGTATTTAAGGATCTCTTATGGTTTGCCTCCCTCCCTCCCTCTCTGTAACTATTTTTCCCCTTCCCCTTCCCCATGGTCTTCTGTTAAGTTTCTCAGGTTCCACAAAGGAGTGAAAACATGTATCTGTCCGTCTCCAACTGACTTATTTCACTCAGCGAAATACCTTCAAGGGTTGTTTGTTTATAGACCAGTGACCTCCAAACTTGTTTGATTTGACACCCCAGTAGAATTTTTTGAGCCTTCTCCCACAATAGTAATGATTATTTATTAATTGCAGACATGTGCTACTGCATTCATACAGTATATATCTTATAAAATAGATACATAAAAAGAAATTTAAAAGGAAATAACAGATATTTTCATTATGCACCCCAATAAATTGTCCCACCCAACCCCCACTCCTAAGGTGGCTGCTCCTCAGACTTTATACGTAGAATAGGTCATTTAACCCTCATAACAACCCTAAGAGGTAGGAACAATTGTTATTCACACGTCACAGGTAAAGAAATGGACAGAGGCACAGAGAGGTTAAGTAAGTTTCCCAGCATCACACAGCCAGCACATGGGAGATCAAGGATTCAGGCCACAGTAGACTGGGTCCCAGATGTCGCTTCTAACCACTGTGCTGACGGCTCTCACTTGAGGCCAGAGAAGGCTTGAAGCCTCTTCCTACCACAAAGGAAGGAATCAGGCATGATGTTCAGAAGCTGAAGGCTTTAGGGGCTTTCTTCATGACAGAGCCGGAGCCTGGCAGTGGAATGAGATCCAGGAGACTGAGGGTAAGGGAAGCAGAGAGAGGCAGAGGCAGAGAAGAGGTAAACCCCCAAAGGTGACCTCGATTATGCTGAATGATTTTTTTTTTTTTTTTTTAATTTTTAGAGAGAGACTATGTGACCAGGGGTGAGGAGAAGAGGGAGGGAGGGAGAGAGACAGAGAGAGAAACTCAGGGAGGCTCTATGTTCAGTGTGGAGCCTGATGTGGAGCTCAATCCCATGATCGTGGGATCATGACCTGAACCCAAATCAGGAGTCAGATTCTTGACCAACTGAGCCACCCAGGTGTCCCTGAAAAGTGTTTTGAAGGGAAAGGCAAGGGACATCTTTATCCACTGTGCTTCCCAATGGGACAGGATTGTGGATTTGACTCTACCCCGCCCCCCAACACCGATAGCCTGACTTTTTGATGTTGTGTTTCTCACATGGTTTTGGAGTGCTCCCAACACCTGCCTGCTACCACGGAGAATTCCAGAAATCCCGCTCGCGGGTGGGCAGGGCTGGGGGAGGGAGGGAGCAAACTCGAATTGCCTGTACACATCGTTATGGATCCTTTGGGTGTCTTGAGTGACTGTCCAGCTGGAGTCATAGCAGATGGGGTCCTGGGTCCCATGTGGTACAGTCCACTCCTGAATCAGGAATCTGGAGAAAAGAAGGTACTTGGCTGACACATTATTATGCAGCCGGGGGTGGGAGGCAGAGTCGAGAGGAGGCCCAGATCCCTGGCCTGCCTGCCTCCCGGTGTGCAAACAGATCAAGTTTGAAAAGCATCTTTTAGGTCCAACATTTTACAGGGGTGAGCTTGGCTCAGGGCCAGTGGGAAGGCACCTATTTTTTTTCTCTTAAGCTATTAAACCACAGTATGAATGGACTGAAGGTCTCAGTTATAGGCTCAGTTGGGTCCCCTCAAAATGCACATGCTGAGGCTCTAATGCCCAGGACGTCAGCCACTGTTTAGAGACAGGGCCTCTAAAGAGGTAACTAAGTTAAAAAGAGGTCCTAATCCAAGCTGACCTGTGTCTTTATAAGAAGAGGAGATTTGGACACGGAGGGGCCCCAGGGAAGCACAGAGGGAAATGATTTGAGGATAAAGTGAGAAGGTGGCCAAGTGCAAGCCAAGGACAGCAACCTCACCAGAAACCATCCCGGCCAGCACCGGGTTCTCAGCCTTCTAACATGCAGAACACTGAGGAATAAATGTGTGCTGCTGAGCCTGCCCCCTCTGTGGTGTTTTGTTATGGCAGCGCTGGCCAACTAATACAGTCCCTCTAACTTCTCATGGCAAGGACAGCAATAGGTAATGCCTACATTCGTTTTTTAAATTTTTTAAAATGCTTATTTATTTTGAGATAGAGAGTGTGCATGGGGGAGGGGCAGAGAGCAAGGGAGACACAGAATCTGAAGCAGACTCCAGGTCATCTGAGCTGGAGTTGTCAGCACAGAGCCTGATGTGGGACTTGAACTCATGATCTGTGAGATCATGACCTGAGCCGAAGTCCGACGCTCAACCGACTGAGCCACCCAGGCGCCCCTAATGTCTACCTTTAAATGGATTTCCCATTTAATCTCTATAAAAACCCTACGATACAGATGTGATTACTAACTTTTACTCACACATGAATAAGAACCCAAGGCCAGTAGGAGTTAGGACGGAGCAAGGCCTATTGGCCTTATCATTACCGGGTTGCTGCAGTAGTACCCAGGTGGGAGTGGTCAGGGATGTTTGGAGCAGGGAGACCATGCTGGGTGTCACTTCCTGTCTTACAGGAAGTGCTGGACAGCAGTGGAGGCAAGCGGGGAAGTCTGGGCCATCAGTCTCATCCCCGCCAACTGCCTTCTTTTGAGTCTTTAGTCAACTCAAGAAATACTGTTGGTTCCGACTGTGTGCCCACCCCCGAGTTCCTACTGTGTGCACTGAACACACCCCCATGGCTGGCGTTGGTGTCATGGAGCTTGGGTCTAGGAGCCATGCTGGCTTCTCTCTCCGCACTCTCGAAGTTCTTCACACATTTCTTTCTCCAAGTTAGAGAACAGAAAATGAGACAGCAGTCCTGCTTCTTTGAGTGTTTTCCTTTCTTTCCATCTTTTGACAGCCATACTTCATGTCTGACAGGGGAAATGATTCTTCTCGACAGTGATAAATTTATGAGTTTTGACTGTTTGTGAAGTTCCCTAATTAATTCTTTATAGACTTCTATTGGCAACTGAATTTGTGTTTTGAGTTAAAAATGGGAGTTCAGATGAATTATCGTTGAACACTCTGCTCCCTTTGGAGAGCTCACACCCCGCGCTCTGTGCTGTTTGTCTCTCTGCTTTCTGGTGGCACCATTTGTCTTGCAGGGACATGGGGCGGGTGGTTACCCTGGCTGAGACGGGAGCACCGGCGTCCTCCCCGTCCTTCCCAAGCCACTGGGGAGGCACCTCCGCCATCAACACGCCTGCCAGGGGTTACTTCAACATGTTTTTGTGGGTGACCTGAAATTTATCTCTCCCCAGGAGGCTGATGTGGCAACACATATCTAGGAAAAGAGCTGCACTGAATCTCTGTCCAGAAAGAGAAGGAGGGAGGGAGGGAGACACACACACACACACACAAACACGCACACACAGATTGAGAGAGACAGAGGAGATAGCAACACACACACACACACACTCAGAAATATGGAGAAAGAGAAGAATGTGACTGAAATAGAAACAGAAAGACACAGATGAAAGGAGATAGGAGAAATAACAATGATGATGGTGATGGTGACAGTGATGGTGATGATGGTGATGATCATAAGAACAGCTAGCATTTTCTGAGTGTTCCGTCTGTGTGGGCACCATGCTAGGTGCTCTAGCCACGTTACCTGATTTATTCTTCATGATGACCCCATGAGGCAAATTCTGTTATTTTCCTTACTTTTGAAGTGAGAAAATGAAGTCAGAGAGACTAAATAAATCATCCAGACTCATGGAGCTCTTAAAGTGGGGGCTGGTCTGCAAGTTCAGACAGATGGATTCAGAGGCTGTCCTTTTAATTACTGTGGTTGAGAGAGGATTCAAGAGATGTAGAGACACTGAGAGAATTTACACACACACACACACACTGAGGGACGGAGAGGGAGGGAAAGACAGAGTGGCTAGAAGAAAGAGACAAAGTGAGACACAGAGATCCAAAGAGAGAGAGAGATAAATATGCAGAAATGGACTCTGGTAATTGACCCGTACAGACAAGGAGAAGCGGATGGAGGCAGAGAGAGAGAGAATGTTCAGAAAGAGAATACTATCCCTTTGTGTAAGATGAAGATGTCTGGGAACAGAACAGCAAGAGCATGTATTGTGTGATTATCACCTGCCAGACACTGATAGGCACTCTTTTCTTCTTCTTACTCCATCCACATTATCCCTCACATTCTGGAAATGCTAAAATGCATGACTCAGCTTGCAGGGTGCACAGTCGGTCTTTGGAGGGGCAGGTGTATGAATTCAGGTGTCTGACCCCATAGTGTGCATTTTTCCCAGTGGTTCTGAGTGTGCAGGGGGAGGCCTGGGAAATGCAGCATGACGTTTTGCAGGGGTGTGATGGGTGATGGAGGTGAAGGAGGAATGGAAAGGTGGAGGTCATTGGAGCTTCTCTTCCCCCTACAGAGGCCACCATGGCTGTGCGTTTGTTCTTCGGCCTCCCTGGTGGCTGGTGACCAGAGAGCTCTGTGGGGGCACTGACTGCTGGGAAGTAGGACCTGGACGGCTTATATGAGGCATCTCATCTGCGCCTCACAACAGACCTGTGCATTTGGGATAGGTCCTTACTGTATAAATAAAGGAACTGAGGCTCAGAGGGGGTAACTAACCTAAGTTCACATCACTTTTAGGTGGCAGAAGTGGGATGGGAGCCCAGGCAGCCAAGATCAAGAGCTCTTGGCCCTGAGCTGCGGTGGTAGCCAAAGGATGAGGTCAGTGCTGAGGGTGTGCTCCTGGAGGAAAAGCCACAGCACTTTCGAGCAGCCTCCCTGGCTCTGTTTACAAGGACATTCTGGAGAGCATGAACACCCATCATGTGAACTGGTCAGATGCCTGGAAATTTTAATACGGAAAGTAAATCTGAATTAATTGGAATGCAAACACTAGGAAATACCTAATTCCCTACCAGGCGATGATGGTGATGATGGTGATGGTTATGGTGATGATGTTGATGATGATGATGATGTTGGGGAAGATGGTGATGATGGTGATGTTGGGGAAGTTGATGTTGATGATGATGACGATGATGATGTTGGGGAAGATGATGATGATGGTGATGATAGTGGTGATGGTGGTGATGATGGGGAAGATGATGATGGTGATGATGATGATGGGGAAGTNTGAAGATGATGATGATGGTGATGATGGTGATGTTGGGGAAGATGATGATGATGGTGATGATAGTGGTGATGGTGGTGATGATGATGGGGAAGATGATGATGGTGATGATGATGATGGGGAAGTTGATGATGATGATGATGATGTTGGGGAAGACACTGATGATGATGGTGATGATAGTGGTGATGATGGGGAAGATGATGATGATGGTGATGATGGTGATGAACCATCAGTGCTGAACCTGCCACAAGTATTATCCACCATCATCCTTGACACCAAATGGAATAGGTTAGGCATTGTCAGCCAGTTTCTAGTTGAATTCTCTGATGCTGAATCCACAATGCTGGGCCTCAGAGGAGGGCAAGAATCGTCTTCCATGGGTACCTTACATTGATTGGAGACGTAATTGATGAAAAGGCCCCTGGTCAACATGAGATTTGGAAACGCAAGACTGTCACTATCATCAACAGGCAGAGTGGGGACCAACACTAAGCTTAATTAACAGATAACATACTACGGAGGAAAGATCAACAGAAAGTGGGCATTGGGGAGAACAGACATGCTTTTGAACTTCTTGGACTCTGCTACTTATTAGCTGTGTGATCTCTGGCAAATGACTAAATCTCTCTGAAACACAGTTTGGTTTCAAACCTTCTGCTTTTAGGATCACATGAGACATAGAAGCTACCAAAAACATGGTCCTTGCTCCTATGCAAACAGGTAATTATCTATTTAACTGTGGAGGTGAGGAAAACATCAAGACCACACCCAAAGGTTGGGAAAATCGGTGAGGGAATGGCATTCTGGATGAGACAGACCTCAAGCGGCGATTACCATCACCGTTGACACTGACCAGCGTTAACAACTACCTCTTTAACATTAGCTGTGGGCTGACTTGACACCAGTGCTACATGGTCTACCTGTATCTCTCGGAGCCACCCTGAGGTATTTGTCTCATGTTGTGTAAGTGGGGAGCCTGAACTCCAGGATGGAAGGTACCTTGTTCAAGATCATGGAGACAAGTTCAGATCCAACTAACTGGGAAGTTCAAGTTGGCCTCAGGACAGACGCTTATTTATTGCTTTACTCTCTGGCTGAGCTACGTTGTTTGTATGCCTTTTCTCATTGAAATTGAATTGTACTTTAGTACTGGCTTCTGCTATAATCTTGGAGGTAATTCATCTTCATCAAAGACAGCTCTTCAATCAACAGCAGTTTTTCCAACTTCACTTTATGTTACTTGTGGTCACAATGTCCCCTCAGCCTCTCTGCCCAGTGGCTAATGATAGATAAACACATGCTGAAGTGCACCCATGATCTTGCTGCTAAATTTTCCTTTGGTGGAGTGAAGGTTTCTGTCGTGGCAGGAGTACAGGCCCCTGAATTGTCAGAAAAGCATGTCTGTCCATCGCAGCCAACAAACCCTGCTGCCCCATGGAAGAATGCTTACTGATTCCGGTAACATGAGACCTCAGTAGACCGGTCCCTCTGCATTCAGTAAAAAAGGGCTTTAGTTTTAAAAAAATGTTTACTTATTTATTATTTTTAAAAAGTGCTTATTTATTTGAGAGAGAAAGAAACAGTGTGAGTGGGGGAGGGGCAGAGAGAGAGACAGACAGACAGACAGAATCTGAAGCTGATGTGGGGCTTGAACCCACAAACCGTGAAATCATGACCAGAGCAGAAGTTGGATGCTTAACCAACTGAGCCATCCACACACCCCAAATGTTTGTTTATTCCTGAGAGAGAGTGCAGATAGGGGAGGGNACAGAGGATCTGAAGTGGACTCTATGCTGACAGCAGAGACCCCAAGGTGTGGCTCGAAGTCACGAACTATGAGGGTATTTCAGTATTTCCTGTTTCCCCTCAGTCATGTACTGGAGCCTAACTTGTACCAGTTCACAGGAACCAATTATTACATTTTCAGGAATTTTATGAATCAGTTATCACACCATTGTTAACTTCACATCAGCCCCGGTGGGAGTATCCACACCATAGGAGGTGGAAAATACTAGAAGGTAGAGCATTTTCTTTCTTGGAGAGGTGATGTATGTGGAGTACCCCTTGTACCCAAACCACAGACCATATGTGCATTAATTGTCCAAAGTTAGGGTTAAGAATATGAACTTTGAATCAGATTCTGTGGGTTTGATGTCTAGCTGTGCTACTTCCCTGAGCCAAGTTTCTTAGCCTCTCTGACCCTCCGCTTCCTCCCCTGTAAGATGGGGACAATCATTCTACAGCAAGTGGGGTTTGTTATGCGGGTTGAGTGAGCTACTCCATGGTGCTTGGCCCATGGAAAGTGCTCTATGTGTGTTAGCCATTTCCCTCATTTCTTTGCCATCCCTCATCTATTTGTTTACTATTTTCTGGGACTTTGGTATCCTGCACCTGTTACTTGGTAACAGTAAATACTGAAATGAATGAATGAATAAAGAAGGGAAGAAAGAGAGTGGGGCCATGGGAAAGACACCCATGTGGCTCACTGGTATGTCCCCAGCCTCGCAGACTGTGTCTGACACATAGTTGGTGCTCAGGGAGTATTTTTTAATGACTTCCTAGATGCATAAGCACTACATATTCTTTTGGATACTTTGTTATATTCTTTAATGTCAAGTGGACATCCTTCCCTTGTGTAGATTCTATTCATTATTCATGTTCTTGCTTTTTAAATAACATGAAGCAGGTCATTTCCTATCTTTGTATAACAGTATTTTACATATTTGAAATAAGATATCGCTTCATGTTTTTATATCTCTGGGGTGAGATTTCCAAAGAGCTAGTGCAGAAGTGGGGGAAGGAACTGTCTGTCTTTTAGGGTCAGACTTAGTAATGGTGCCCTCATGGCCCGTAGATCTGGGCTTCCAATGGTCCATCTTTAGAGACATAGATCCTCTATTTCCTCACTCCATAGTCTTCCCCAAGGCTCACTCATGGGCCCGGGGGGATGGACCTGCAGAGCCTTCTGAGCTCTGCCACCCTCCGTACCTAGAACTAGACATACAACCAGCCCATCCTCTGTGTCCCAGCATGAAGAACTAAAGCACATTTTGTGACAAAGGTCCAATGGAAAGATTTCCCAGAAGTTGATTATAAAGCAAAAAACATGAGAAATAAAACAATAAGTTGACACTCGTGGGGCAGGGGGGGTGTCAGCTCCAAGTCTGTGATATGCCAGGACCTTTCCCCTCACTGACTGGACCCTCAAGGGTCCTCAAAAACTTGTGAAGACCAAGACAAAGCTGGCTTCTAATGGTGGGGAAATGTAATGTCCTTATCAAGTTTCTGGAGAGCCACGTGATGCCTTCAGAGAAAACATTTCCGGTCAGAATTCAGTGGATTCAGAAGACTGTCTCCATGCAAGTGCAGCATGGGGGACTCGGGGGTCATTCTCAACAGACTCATACCTTCTTCCTGTCAGTCATGGGGCATGCCACCTTTCCTAAAACCCTTGGTGTGCTTTCAGTCCCTAAGGGGGAGGAGAGCACTCACCAAGTGCCTCTCGCTGGGCTCAAAGCCCCAGGCTTACCTTCTTGTCTGTTGACAGGGCCCTGTGAGGTTAACATTCCTGCCTCCGCTCTACAGATCAGGAAATAGCTTTTCAAGGACACCCAGCTGCTATATGATAGAGCCAGACATCGAACACAGACGTGTCTTTCTGACTCTAAAATCCATGTTTTCTCTTCTCTCTCTGGTGGCTTCTCTGTACTTCATATATCACCTGTGTTCTAGAGAAATTCTCTGACTCCTTCAGTGAAGACCTGGTGGCAGAATCTATAGGAAAAAAAGAAGTATGTACCTTTTGCATTCAGTTTTATTTTATTATTTTTAAAATTTTTAATAGTTTATTGTCAAGTTGGTTTCCATATAACACCCAGTGCTCATCCCCAGAAGTGCCCTCCTCCATGCCCATCACCCCCCCTTGCCCTACCCCCCACTCCATCTGCCCTCAGTTTGTTCTCAGCATTCATGATTCCTCAAAAAATTAATACTAGAACTCCCCTATGACCCAGCAATAGCACTGCTAGGAATGTACCCAAGGGATACAGGAGTGCTGATGCACAGGGGCACATGGGCCCCAATATTCATAGCAGCACTTTCAACAATAGCCAAATCATGGAAAGAACCTAAATGTTTATCAACTGACGAATGGATCAAGAAGATGTGGTTTATGTATACAATGGAATACTACATGGCAATGAGAAAGAATGAAATCTGGCCATGTGTAGCAACATGGATGGACCTTGAGGGTGTTAGGCTGAGCGAAATAAGGCAGAGAAGGAAAGATACCGTGTGTTTGCACATATAGGAGGATTAGGAGGAACTTAACGGAGGACCATGGGTGAGAAGGGGAAAAGTAGTGGGGGAGAGGGAGGGATGCATTCAGAGTTTTAAATTCCAGTGAAGCCTCATAGGGATTGTGGCTGATTTTTCCTTTTGTGAAGTTGGGGGGGGGAGTGCTTGTTGGAGGAGAACGGAGAAACACACATTGGCGGCCATTGTGCTGGACCAACTACACCTGTTACCTTTGGCCACACCAGGCATGAAGCCTAACACTCTCATGTGAATAATGAATAGAATTTACACAAGCAGAAAACATGGGAGTATTTTCCAGGGAAGCCACCTCTGCTTCCAGAATGCCACCTGGAGGCCACTTGGGACATGTTTCCATCCCATGTTTAGAGATGGCAAAAACCAACTGAACACTCTCTTGAGGATCTGACAGCACACTGGGGCTCACCAGGTGGGAAACTTCTGAAAAGGACAGGATGAAGGCCTCCATCTCGACCATCTGGATGGGGAGCTGGGATGCTCCCCGAGAAGAGAGGGCGGACACATCTGCTTGCTTAGGAGCAGAGCGAGCCTACGGTTAATGCTCATTAAGTTAACTAAGGGTAGAACATCTATAGTAATCACATGAGGGCTGAACGCCCAACATGGCGCCCAGTGAGCTGGATCTTGGAGCTGCAGTGGCTGATGGAAGCGTAGCTGTTGGTGCCTCTCTGGAGGGAAAACCATCTGCAGACCACGCATCAGCCAGACTCCCTGTCTCGCTGCTGGTATTTATCCTTGAGTTACTTGCTAGAAAGAATCGGCCTAAGGAGGGAGGATTTTTTTTTTCCTATGAAAAATGAACTTGCAGGCAATTAGTGAGGCTGCAGAACTAATGTCAGCCTGGGCTGATTTTCCGGACATCGAATGTGGAGTTTACGGTGTTTGGTTATGAAAGCGCAGTGTGGGATCCAAGCCCTAACGTAGCCTTGTGTGGGGATGTCCCACTTCACGGGTGGAACAGTCTCTGCCTCGGCGAATTCTTCCGCTGCCTTCAATACCTGAAGATCCAGTGGGACTCATGTATTTCCGGTGTTCCTCCTTGTTCCCAGATGGACTGGAAGCCACCGTGTGATGTGCTGGACACTACTTGGCCCAGCTTACAAAACCAGTTGTCAGGAGTTTTGTGAGACAGTCCCTAAATCATTGTTGGCTTCACATTGGCTGTAGTGAGAGTCTTTACATCATCGTAAAATTGGCAAAAGACACGAATTCAGGTTTTTTAATACTGGCTGGACAGGTGGTTTACTAGCACATACCCCACTGCAGAATATCAGTGCATGAGCTGTGGGGTCATGTTTAAGAATATGAGCTTTGGGGGGCTCCCTGGGGGAGGGTCAGCCGGTTAAGCGACCCACTCTTGACTTCAGCTCAGGTCATGCTCTCATGGTTCGTGAGACTGAGCCCCACGTGAGGCTCTGTGCTGACAGCACCGGATTCTCTCCCTTCCCTCTCTCTCAGCCCCTCCCCTGCTCATGCTCTCTCTCTCAAAATAAACAAATACACTTAAAGAGAAGATGAGCTTTGGAATGAAATGCTGTGGATTTGATACTTAGCCTTGGGGATCATAAGAAAATGGGTTTTGAGGATTTTAAGATTTGGGTTCACATATGGTGCTGTCTTTCAATAGCCATGTGACCTCAGGCAGATCATTTCGCCTTTCCAAGCCTCAGTGTCTTCAGTGGCAGGGGGCATTGCGACTCATGGGCTGTCGCGAGGCCAGAATGAGGTCACTGCTCCAGCTGCTTCTCAGTGCCAGGCACCACTCGGGGGCTTGAAGAAAACCCAAGGAGTGCCTGGAACTCCCAGTGTGGCTGATGGGTTGAGAAGGATTCAGAGGTCCTATCCGAGGGCATCAGAACAGCGCTGCGATTGATTAGCGATGCCTGTCGTTGTCAATGTCTGTCATACAGGTGGGTGTGGGGAGGATGAAAGAGCAAGGAACAGTGTCCCAGGCAGGAGGAACAGTAAATGTATGTAAATAAGCATAAATAACTAACATTTAGTGGGCACTCGTGATATGCCACACACTCTTCCAAGTGATTTATAATGTACAATATTACCCTGGTTTATCCTCTTAAGAATCTAGTAAAGCAGTGGTTCTCAAACAGGGGTAATTTTTTCCCACCCCCCCCTTCCCCACTAATCCCCAGGGCATATGTAGCAATGTCTGGAGACATTTTTTTTTAATGTTTATTTTTGAGAGAGAGAGCATGTTTCTGTGTGAGTAGGGGGAGGGGCAGATGGAGAGAGAGAGGGAGATAGGGGATCTGAAGTGGGCTCTACGCTGACAGAAGAGAACCCACAAACCATGAGATAATGACCTGAGCCAGTCAGATGCTTAACTGACTGAACCACCCAGGCTTCCCAGAACCTCTTCTTTTTTTAAAGTTTATTTATTTTGAGAGAGAGAGAGAGAGTATGTGTGAACAGGGGAGGGGTAGAGAGACAACAGGGGAAGGGCAGAGAGAGAGGGAGAGAGAGAATCCCAAGCAGGCTCTACACTGTCAGTGCAGAGCCCAGCGAGGGACTCAAACCCACAGACCGTGAGATCATGACCCGAGATCAAGAGTCAGACACTTAACAGACTGAGCCACCCAGGTGCCCCAAAGCGAACTTCTTCTGTTAATAGTTGGTTTCTGGGGAAGGGTGTTGATATTGAGGGGAAAAGGTAAAAAATACTCATAGTGTGTGAACACGGATTGGTGTTTTCTCCATTTCCAGGAACCACTCTGGGGTAAGGGTATCTGCGTTTTGGTTGGGGACTGACCCCTCTCTCACTCCAGGTGTGGACTCCTGACTCAGGTCTGGCCCATCAGAGCATCACCTCCCTGGCCCTTGTACATTTTAGGGATGGCCACAGGATCAAAAGTCAGTCTGAGAATCAGGTCCAGGAATTTTTCTGGAACTACTGGAAAGAACAGTTACCTTGTCTGTGTCAGTCTCACTGAACAAACTGGCACTATCTCAACTTGGAGTTGCTCAAGACCATCTCTTGTCAGTACACGGGAGGCCTGCCTGAAAATAAGCCGAAGCAGAGCGAAGTGGAAATGAGGGATGATTAGAAGTAGATTCTTGACAAATGTGAGCCTCTGGATCCAGCCATGCCTGCAGCTAATGATAGTTGGACTTTTATGCTCCTTCTGCTTTAACCAATTTATATGATGAATATTTTCATCCCTGAAAACAGAGAGTTCTGATGCATTCTCACTAATACAATATCCATGGTCAAAGCAGCATTTCCTTAAAAGCCAAGTGGACTTTCTTAGGTTTGCTGGGAGAGAGAAGGTAGATGCTCAAGACAGAAATAAGACTGGAAATAACTTGAGTATATTAACAACGCAAATAATATTCCTAAACCTAATACCTATTACTAAGCAAGCCTGGGCCAAGGGATCTTCATTGTTAAGAGTGAAGGTCTTGAACAAGAAAGGCTGGCTTTCATTCAAGCCCAGGACAAATCACTCACTACTGAGTGACACAGCGTACTCTGTTTCCTGCCTAAGGAGATGAAGCGTCAGAGAATCAATGAGTCATGTCCAACAGACAACAGCTGGTGAAGTAACAGAGCTTGCATTTGAGTCCAGCCCTGACTGGTTCCAAGACCCATGCATTTAACTTTGCTCTGTACAGCTTCTTGGCAGCCCTGCTAATATATATAAGAGACTTATGATGGGCTTTCCTATGAGTCAGGCACAGGGTTAGGTCCCCCAATGCACTTTATGGTTTTGAGCAAAGTAGCACTCAAGGATGTGGAGGTGGACGACACAAAAGATTAAGAAAAGAAAACTCTGGAGGCAGGAAGCACAAGATCTGCTTGGCCGGAAGCATGGAGCTCCCTATGCAACTTATATTAAAATGCTTGATCAAACGCATATTATCGGCTGCTGGGATATATGGTGATAATGTCTGCCTGTGGGGGGCACCGCTTCACTTCCTGCCCCCAGAGGGGTCTCCAAGGAGATCCATGAGGGGTATTACTGCATGTCGTCGCTCAAGCCATTCCTGGAGAGACTCGGGGACAAGTGGGACAGGCAGTCATGTTTCAGGCGCTTTTGGATATCACTTGGAGGAACAAGCATCTATGTTGTCAGGGCAGCTGGGAACCTCCCAGGGCGCAGGCGGGCTGGAAGCCTTCATTCCTCTTCACTCTAGAAAAAGCCCATCTCAGCATCTGGCCAGGACAGCTTCTTGACAGTTAGTGTGTCACTCAGTAGTGAGCAGTTTGTCCCGGGCTTGAATGAAAGCCAACCTTTCTTCCTTGAGACCTTCATTAAAGCTCAAAGCACTAGTCTTAAACTGTATGGGGCGGGTAGGTGGGGGAGGGCGTTTCAAATCTACAGCGTCGTAAATATTTTAAAGTGTTTACAACAATAGAAAATGTCTGATCCGATTCCTACCTTTTTCTCTTTCTTATTTTCACCTGTGTGCGGTCTAACTTCAGAAAAGACGGCTGCTGCTAGTAACTGATGATGAGTCCCTTATAGGCACTGGGAATTGTTGGATCATTTTCCCTCCTTATTGCCCCGCCTCTCAGGGTCTTTGCTAGTGGATGTCCCTCTCTTCTCCTTCCTTTGCATTTTTACCCATTTCACTTCTGTTCCTTCATATTCCTGGCTCATTTCCCCGATGGGCTCTCCCATTACACATTTTCTTAGTTCCTGCTGTTTCTCCCAAGTAGAGGTATCCCTTTGTAATTACATAATTACAATTACAAAATCACTATCACAATTTTGTAATTTTTCTTTACAGCACGGGCTGTGCATGTACACGGGTATGCGGGCACTGGCATGTGCTCAATTATGTAATTTTTTACAATCACGTGTGTGGTGATGGACTAATATCCAGCTCCTTCTTTGGAAGCAAAGCTCCATGAGAATCAGCATTGTTTCATTTTTGCTCACTAGGCTATTCCCAGGGCTTATCAAAGAGCCTGGCATGCAATAAGTGCTCAATAAGTATCTTACAGCAGCCCTGTGCAATAGGCAGTCATGACTGATGAGACAGTGCAGAGGAGGGGATGAAGACATGCAGGGAAGGTTGAATAACCTGCCAGAACTTGAATCTGGTTGTGTTTCACACAAGCTCTGCCCTTAAACCATCTTGCTATTTTGACACCTTCCAGAATTTTGACCTCCTGTTTTGTAGGGTTCAGAGAGCAAGGTGACCCGTGGTGGGTCTGGAGACCTATTCAAACTGGTCTGAAAGTGTAATGATCTTCCTTGGATCTAATGATCTGCCTGGTGTCAGAAATCTTTTTTAAAAGAATAGCACTGCTAGGAGTTTATCCAAAGGATACAGGAGTGCTGATGCATAGGGGCATATGCACCCTAATGTTTATAGCAGCACTTTCAGCAATAGCCAAATTCTGGAAAGAGCCCAAATGTCCATCACCTGATGAATGGATAAAGAAGATGTGGTTTATATATACCATGGAGTACTACTTGGCAATGAGATAGAATGCAATCATGCCATTTGCAGCAACATGGACAGAACTGGAGGGTATTATGCTAAGTAGAATAAGTAAGTCAGAGAAAGACAGATGTCATATGTTTTCACTCATATGTGGATCTTGAGAAACTTAACAGAAGCCCATGGGGGAAGGGAAGGGGAAAAAATAGTTACAAACAGAGAGGGAGGGAGGCAAACCATAGGAGACTTTTAAATACAGAGAACAGACTGAGGGTTGATGGGGGTGGGAGAAAGGGGAAAATGAGTGATGGGCATGGAGGAGGGCACTTGTCGGGATGTTCACTGGGTGTTGTATGTAAGTGATGAACCATGGGAATCTACCCCCCAAAACCAAGAGCACGCTGTACACACTGTATGTTAGCCAATTTGACAGTAAATTGCATTAAAAAAAAGAATTCTAAGTCCAAATTCTTTAGATTGGTAACAAGAACCTGGATAATCTGGTCCAGTGTATCTCAAACTGGCAACCCACTAGAATCACCTGAAAACATTAAAAAACCAAAACAAAACAAACAAAAACCTGTACTGAGATCTGTGTTCCATCACCAAAGATTTTGATTTAATTGGCTGAGGGTGGGAACTTGACTTGAGCATTTTCTTTTTATGTTCCCCAAGTGATTCTACCGAGCACCAGTTTGAGGGTCGCTGGTGTAGCCACGGCAGACTTCAAGGGCTGCCGACCGGGGTGTCTGTGTACCCCTGCTTATGTTACCACTCCAACCTCCTTCTCCTACCTTAGTTTTCTAAGGAGAAGAGGTGTTTGCTTCTCCTTCCATGGCTGTGGGTCTGCCCTCCCCGTTCTCCACCGACACCCTGTACATATTAACTTCCCGGTGCTTCTCATGCTCTGTTCAAATCCCTCACATTATTGTCCTGACTTTCTTGGGGCCACCTAAGTGGCCAGTGATCTAGCTGAGGCCCTGAACTGGGTCCTACCCAACATAATGCCCAAAGTATCTAGTCTCCTAGCAAATGTTTGTCACGCAAGCAAAAAAAAAGAAAAGTGAATTAATAAATATATGTGGGGATGATTTCATATATTTTATATTTCTTACGCTTTCCCATTTGAAACACATTTCCTAAGAGTCAAGGAGGCCAATATCTGAGGCTGTCGAGATAAAAGATTTTAGCAGAACAGCTCTGTCTCCTCATTCATTCAGATGAACCCCAGCACTAACATCAGCATCTGTTTTTGGAAAGACTGTTAGAGGCTACCTGATTATTTAGAAAGTATCTTGCCTAGAGATGGAATCTAGCCCAGTGGTTCTCAGACCGGCTGCCTGCTGGAATCAGCCGGCAGCCATGGTGGTTACCATCCAACCAGCTGCCATTCACCCGCCCTGCGGGCCCCCTGCACTCCACAAGCCATGAGCCGAGGCAGCCACTGATTTCCTGAGTTAGTGGAGGAATTCCTCATGGCACACACCATGCGCTCTGACCATACTTTTCCTCTCCTTTTCTTACTTATCACACATCATCCTACAGACATATTCTAGAAACTGAAATTGTACTTTCTTTTAAAAAATGGAAAAAGAAACCCTCCACTACAGAGGACTATATTTTCTGAGTTTTTCTAACGGATTCTTCTCGTCTCCATATGGTAAACACATTCATCACGCCCTTCATTAAAGAGCAAGAAAGGGAAGACTAAGTGTTTTTTTTTTTTAAATGGACTTTTTCTCTTGCAGCCAGCATGAATGTTTTGTTGGCTGTTGTTTTGAGAATAAAAAAAAAGTTGAGTGTAGAAATATATTATTGATTCCTGCCTGTTTTTCAGGAGCATGCACTATTGATTAAAGCCCTCCACAGCTCTAACCTTTGCTCCTTCATCCCGAGGGAGCAAATTTGTAGAGCTGCCAAGAACTGAAACTCTGGCATGGAGATTTTGGTACTTAGTGAGCCAGCTGGACTGGAGATGCTCATAAAATTCTTATCAGTAGTCTGAGAGGCCTCAGTGGGGAGCTGTGAGGGGCGCAGACTGAGCTGACAGAAAGTTCTGGATGCTAACAAACACACTCCCACCCAAGCATGGCCATGTCTTCCTCTGCAGGTGCTTGGCCTATGGGTCTGGAAGAGCGGTGTGATGTGTCACTCCACTTCCTCCGCGGGCGACAGACACCTGACTCCGGCTGGCACCAGCAAAGTCAAATGGGGCTTTCTTGGCTTATGTAACTGGGGCTAGCAGAGGAGAGCTAGCTGCCTTAGGCACAGCTGGATCTGGGAGTTTGAAGCCCTCAGCACTCTTCATTTTCCCCTTTTCTCTGTATGTTGGTTTCATTTTCTCCTGCTCACACAGGCTTCTCCTAGCAGCATTTCTTACGTCACAGGACTTCTGGGTTCAGTTGCTCCGTCTGCTTTCTTGTGAACACTGGTGGCTCTGGAACCAGTCTCTCTCCCTCAGAAGGTGATGTGGGAGGAACAGTGTCAGGTTCAAGTTCCAGCATGGTCACTAATGAGCTCTGAACCAGCAGGAGTCTGTCTAACCTCTCTGAGCTCCGATTTTCCTTATTCTTTGCCCACTTCCTGTGAATGCAGATGGGAACACATATTTGCAGGTAGCTTAGTGATGAACCCAAGATATCTTCCTTTCCCCTCCCAATAACCACCCTGGATGTTAGAAAAGAGGCCATCTTTTGGTAACCCAACTATGAAATCAATGTACGGTGGGTCAGGGTAGAGATGGACAGCAAAGAGCTCTAGTGCCTAGGCTGGAGAAGGACTCAGCTGAGGTGGTAAATAAGCAAAGACAACGTGTCAGTAAAAGATGCACTGGCCAGAAATAAAAATGTAAAATGGGGCACGTGGGTGGCTCAGTTGGTTAAGCATCCAACTTTGGCTCAGGTCACGATCTGACGGTTTGTGGGTTCGAGCCCTGCGTCAGGCTCTGTGCCTGAATCTGGAGCCTGCTTTGGATCCTCTATGCCCCTTTTCTCTCTGCCTGTCCCCTACTCATGCTCGCTCGCTCTCTCTCTCTCTCTCTCTCTCTCTCGCAAAAGCAAACATTAAAAAAATTTTTTTAGAAAGAAAGAAAAATGTAAAAAAAAACCAAAAAAAGTGTCAGCAAGGCAAATGGTCATAGCAGAGCTAAAACAGTAGAGAGTGTTCTCACCAATGGATGCTGAGTACTGGGCCCTATGGGAAGGCTCTCAGTGTGAAAATAGATGCATTCACTCTAATGGAGCCTGGTGCCATTACGTTTGGGCAATAATCCAGTGAACCTACCCATGCTTGCCTTCCACCTTCTGTTAACACTCAGTCCTGGTCAGGCTGAGATGACACAAGCATCTCCATGCGTGGTTGGTATGTATGCATGCACGCGCACATGTTTTCTGGAGGAACAGTTTGCAATGTGTATCAAGAGACCTAAAAATGTTAACTTGTGATGCACAGTTTCACTGCTGAGGAATTGTTCACCAATGGGGATGAAGTCTTCTATAGAATATTCATCACAGTCATTTATAATAGCAAAAAGGGAAGATGACCTAACGCTCTGACCGTAGGAGAATGGATAAGTTCATTATGGGACTGGCTGAAGATCAAATAGTGGAATTTTGGAGAGTACCAAATGACATGTGGACATACTGATGAACTAAGCTACCTAAAGATAATTTGCATAATTTTAATCCCCCAAGCCCAAGTAACAAAAATGTCAAGCAAATACAGATAAGATATAATACAGCTTTATAACATGATCCAGAACTTAAGCAGTGATTTCCACTGTGGATGTTTAAACTGTTTGGTTCTGAAGCCACCCTCTTCTATTGCCAGATGCCAGTGTGTTTGTGTAAGTGTGTTGATGCAAAAATGGAAGGAAATTGTAAATTACACTTTTCTCTACTTGCCATAATTTTTTTTTTTTTAATTTTTTTTAATGTTTTATTTATTTCTAGGAGAGAGAGAGAGAGAGCGTGAGCAGGGGAGGGTCAGAGAGAGAGGGAGTCACAGACTCTGAAACAGGCTCCAGGCTCTGAGCTGGCAATCAGCACAGAGCCCGACGCGGGGCTCGAACCCACGAACCGTGAGATCATGACCTAAGCGAAAGTCGGACGCTTAACCGACTAAGCCACCCAGGCACCCCATCTACTTGCCATAATTTTCATAATGAATATGTGCTACTCTTATAGTAGAAATATATAATTTTCAATTGTGTGACTATAAGCCTCTCTAACAACCCTTTCAAGGTTAATGATTATTTAGGAGTCTTAGACTCATGTGCTCTGGCTAGAATTCAGTGCCCTCCATCAGTAGCACCTCACTCCCTTCCTCTCCACCATCCTTCAAAAATTCTAAGAGTCAGCTGGGCTTACCACCATTTGATCTTTCAATGTATACCCTTACTACGCACACTTTGTGCTGTTAGCCCAGCCCAGAAACTATTGTCCCTTTGCTGAGAACTTCTGTCAAACTCACTAGTTGGCTTTCCCAGCCAGAGTGTTTGAGATCCCTTAGAGAAGCTCATCGTATGAAGGGTGGACAGTTGGCTCAGGCTGAGCCAGTTGGATTCAGTCTCTTGGGAAGCTGGAGTTGAATGGAGTGGCAGCCATCTTGCACCTGTGGGACAGGAAGCAAAGGAAGCTTGTCTGTTGTGAAATAACCAAGCAGGAGGAGAGACAGAGGGTGCTGGAATGCCATTTGAGTCCATGATTCCAATGAGCGCCTGACTTCCTGTTGCCATCTTGGGTACTGTATTCTTATGCTAAATTTGGACGCCTATTCTTTTGACTTACATTGGCTTGAGTTGGGTACTGTTGCACAAAGTTAAAAAGACTTAGCCATTACGAATCCCATTCTTATCTTTTTCTAAGAAAGCTGTAATTTTTTAAAAGATTTGATTTTATTTTGAGAGAGAGAGAATGAGAATGAGAATGAGAGAGAGAGAGATTGAGAATCTCAAGTAGGCTCCTTGCTCAACATGGAGCCTGATGCAGGGCTCATTTTCACGACCCTGAGATCATGACCTAAGGTAAAATCAAGAGTCAGGACACTTAACCAACTGAGCCATCCAGTTGGCTGAAAGGTGTAATTCTGAGATAGGTTATTCCTTTTCTTTGAGCCAGTCCGAATCCCACTCTTCCTGCAGCCTACCTCCTCTGGGGAGTCTTCCTTGGTTAACCCTGTTCACACTCATCTTCCAATTGCCCATAATTGCCTCCATCTGTCTACATACCCACTTACTTCATTGTGTTTTGGCATCTGCTGTTTCATAACTGTGCACTTTGTAGGCATCCTGGGAGCTGAAAATTTGTCTTTTTCATTTCCTTTGAATACCACAATACCGACCACGCTGCCAGGCAGAAATTAATTTCCTGAATGGGAATAAAATTTCAGGGCAATTGCTGGGAAAGTGGCTAGGGAAGACTTCTGCTTTTGTTGACAACCTCACATAAGTCCCCTCTTCCTTTCTGAACACGTATTCTGAAAGTGGTCCCTGGTCGGTGCTTCTGCACACAGGTTGATTCAGCAAGCGCAGGTGGGTATTGGCGCAGTGCAGGGGAGACAGTTTTTAAGAGTGAGTCAGAGATCCCCATTTCCTAGCTTCATGATTATTTAACCTCACTGAGGTTCAACTGTTTTTTTTTCCAACTGTTTTTCTTAATCTAAAAAAAGCTGGTAATAACCCCATCTTTACTTTTTCTTTTTTTTTTTTTTGAGAATTAAATGAAATCACATATTTATTATTGAATAGCATGGTACATAAGAATGCAGGATCTGGAGTCAGATTATCTGGGTTGAACTCCTATCCCCACCACTTGCAAGCTGTGAGATCTTTTTTTTTTCTTATTGATAGGATTTATTGTCAAGTTGGTTTCCATGCAACACCCAAAGCTCATCCCAACAAGTGCCCTCCTCAGTGCCTATCACTCACTTTCCCCTCCCCCCCACCCCCCATCAACCCTCAGTTTGTTTTCATTATTTGAGAGTCTCTTATATTTTGCCTTCCTCCCTCTCTGTAACTTTTTTCCCCTTCCCTTCCCCCATGGTCTTCTGTTAAGTTTCTTAAGATCCACATAGGAGTGAAAACATACGGTATCTGTCTTTTTCTGACTGACTGACTTCATTCAGCATAACACCCTCAAGTTCCATCCATGTTGCTACACATGGCCAGATTTCATTCTTTCTCATTGCCATGTAGTATTCCATCGTATAGGTAAACCACATCTTCTTGATCCATTCGTCAGTTGATGGACATTTAGGCTCTCTCCATGATTTGGCTATTGTTGAAAGTGCTGCTATAAACATTGGGGTACATGTGCCCCTATGCATCAGCACTCCTGTATCCCTTGGGTAAATTCCTAGTAAATTCATAGGGGAGTTATATTTTTAATTTTTTGAGGAACCTCTGCACTGTTTTCCAGAGTAGCTGCACCAGTTTACATTCCCACCAACAGTGCAAGAGGGTTTCCCATTTCTCCACATCCTCGCTGGCTTCTATAATCTCCTGATTTGTTCATTTTAGCCACTCTGACTGGCATGAGGTGGTATCTCAGTGTGGTTTTGATTTGAATTTCTGTGATGATGAGTGATGTTGAGCAGTGTTTCATGTGTCTGTGGGCCATCTGGATGTCTTCTTTTGAAAAGTATCTATTCATGTCTTCTGCCCATTTTTTCACTGGATGATTTGTTTTTTGGGTGTGGAGTATGGTGGGTTCCTTATAGATTTCAGATACTAGCCCTTTATCCAATATGTCATTTGCAACTGTCTTTCCCCATTCTGTCATTGCCTTTTAGTTTTGTTGATTGTTTCCTTTGCAGTGCAGAAGCTTTTTATCTTGATGAGGTCCCAATAGTGCATTTTTGCTTTTGATTTCTTTGCCTTTGGAGATATGTTGAGTAAGAAATTGCTACAGTTGAGGTCAAAGAGGTTGTTTCCTGCTTTCTCCTCTAGGGTTTTAATGGTTTCCTGTCTCACATTCAGGTCCTTCATTCAGTTTGAATTTATTTTTGTGGATGGTGTAAGAAAGTGGTCTAGTTTCATTCTTCTGCATGTTGCTGTCCAGTTCTCCCAGCACCATTTGTTAAAGAGGCCATCTTTTTTCCCATTGGATACTCTTTCCTGCTTTGTCAAAGATTAGTTGGCCATACATTTGTGGGTCCAATTCTAGGTTCTCTATTCTATTCCATTGTCTATGTGTCTGCTTTTTTGCCAATAACCTACTGTCTTGATGATTATAGCTTTGTAGTAGAGGCTAAAGTCTGGTATTGTGATGCCTCCTGTTTTGGTTTCCTTCTTCAATATTACTTTGGCTGTTCAGGGTCTTTTATGGTTCCATACAAATTTTAGGATTTATTGTTCTAGCTTTGAGAAGAATGTTGGTACAATTTTGATAGGGATTGATTTGAATGTGTAGATTGCTTTGGGTAGTATTGACATTTTAACAACATTTCTTCTTCTGATCCATGAGCATGGAATGTTTTTCCATTTCTTTGTGTTTTCTTCAGTTTCCTTCATAAATTTTCTATACTTTTCAGCAAACAGATCTTTTACATCTTTTGTTAGATTTATTTCTAGGTATTTTATGGTTTTTGGTGCAATTGTGAATGGGATCAGTTTCTTTATTTCTCTTTTTGTTGCTTGATTATTGGTGAAAAAAATGCAACTGATTTCTGTACCTTGGTTTTTTTTACCCTGTGACTTTGCTGAATTCATGGATCAGTTCTAATAGACGTTTGGTGGAGTCTGTTGGGTTTTCCATGTAGAGTCTCATGTCATCTGTGAAAAGGGAAAGTTTGACTTCATCTTTGCCAGTTCTGATGCCTTTTACTTCATTTTGTTGTCTGATTGCTGATGCTAGGACTTCCAACACTATGTTAAACAATAGTGGTGAGAGTGGACATCCCTGTCATGTTCCTGATCTCAGGGGGAACGCTCTCAGTTTTTCCCCATTGAGGATGATTTTAGCTGTGGGCTGTTCATAAATGGCTTTGATGATGTTTAAGTATGTTCCTTTTATCCCAACTTTCTCAAGGGTTTTTATTAAGAAAAGATGCTGTATTTTGTCACATGCTTTTTCTGCATCTTTTGACAGGATCATATGGTTCTTTTCTTTTGCTAATGTGATGTATTACACTGATTGCTTTGCGAATATTGAACCAGTCCTGCACCCAGGAATGAATCCCATTTGATCATGGTGAATAATTCTTTTTATATGCTGTTGAATTCAATTTGCTAGTATCTTGTTGAGAATTTTTGCATCCATGTTCATCAGGGATATTGGCCTGTAGTTCTCCTTTTTTGCTGGGTCCCTGTCTGGGTTAGGAATCAAAGTAATGCTGACTTCATAGAATGAGTCTGGAAGTTTTCCTTCCATTTCTGTTTTTTGGAACAGCTTGAGAAGGATAGGTATTACCTCTCCTTTAAATGTCTGGTAGAATTCCCCAGGGAAGCCATCTGGTCCAGGGCTGTTATTTGTTGAGAGATTTTTGATAACTGATTCAATTTCTTCACTAGTTATGGGTCTGTTCAAGTGTTTCATTTATTCCCGTTTGAGTTTTGGTAGTGTGTGGGTGTTTAGGAATTTGTCCATTTCTTTCAGGTTATCCAGTTTGTTGGCATATAGTTTTGCATAGTATTCCCTGATAATTGCTTGTATTTCTGAGGGATTGGTTGTAATAAATCCATTTTAATTCGTGATTTTATCTTTTAGAATCCTCTCTGTTTTCTTTTTGAGAGGCCTGGCTAGAAGTTTATCAGTTTTGTTTATTTTTTCAAAAAACCAACTCTTGGCTTCATTGATCTGTTCTACTGTTTTGTTTTTTTTTTAATTCTATATTATTATATATATCTGCCTTGACCTTTATTATTTCTCTTTTGCTGGGTTTGGGGTGTCTTTGCTGTTCTGCTTCTAATTCCTTTAGGTGTGCTGTTAGAGTTTATATTTGGGATTTTTCTTGTTTCTTGAGATAGGCCTGGATTGCAGCGTATTTTCCTCTTAGGACTGCCTTTGCTGCATCCCAAAGAGTTTGGATTGTTATATTTTCATTTTCATTTGATCCCATATATTTTTAACTTCTTCTCTAATTGCCTGGTTGACCCATTCATTCTTTAGTAGGATGCTCTTTAACCTCCATGCTTTTGGAGATTTTCCATACTTTTTCCTGTGTTTGATTTCAAGTTTCAAGAGCATTGTGATCTGAAAGTGTGCATGGTATGATCTCAGTTCTTTTATATTTATTGAGGGCTGCTTTGTGACCCAGTATGTGATCCATCTTGGAGAATGTACCGTGTGCACTCAAGAAGAAAGTGTATTCCACTGCTTTGGGATATAAAGTTCTAAATATATCCATCAAGTCCATCTGGTCCAATGTATTATTCAGGGTCATGTTTCTTTATTGATTATCTGTCTAGTTTATCTATCCATTGCTGTAAGTGGAGTATTAAAGTCCCCTGCAATTAGCACATTCTTATCAATAAGATTGCTTATGTTTGTTTTATGTATTTGGGTGCTTCTGAGTTTGAGGCATAGGCTTTTTTTTTTTTTTAATATTTTTATTTATTTCTAGGAGAGAGAGACAGCGTGAGCAGGGGAGGGCCAGAGAGAGAGGGAGACACAGACTCCGAAACAGGCTCCAGGCTCTGAGCTGGCAGTCAGCACAGAGCCCAACGTGGGGCTCGAACCTACGAACCGTGAGATCATGACCTAAGCGAAAGTTGGACACTTAACCAACTAAGCCACCCAGGTGCCCCGAGGCATAGGCATTTCTAATTGTTAGCTCTTCCTGATGGATAGACCCTGTAATTATTATATAATGCCCTTCTTCTTCTCTTGTTACTGCCTTTAAAGTCCAGTTTGTCTGATATTAAGTATGACTACTCCAGCTTTCTTTTGATTTCTAGTAGCATGATAGATAGTTCTCCATCCCCTCACTTTCAATCTGAAGGTGTCCTCTGGTGTAAAATGAGTCTCTTGTAGACAGCAAATAGGTGGATCTTGTTGTTTTATCCATTCTTATACCCTGTTTTTTTGATTTGAGCATTTAGTCCATTTACATACAGTTTTATTATTGAAAAATATGCATTTAGAGTCATTGTGTTCTCTGTAGAATTCATGCTTGTAGTGGTGTCTCTGGTACTTTGTGTTCCTTGCAACAATTCCCTCACAGAGTCCCCCTTAGGATCTCTTGTAAGGCTGGTTTAGTGGTGATGAATTCCTTCAATTTTTGTTTGTTTGGGAAAACCTTTATTTCGCTGTCTATTCTGCATAACAGCCTTTCTGGATAAAGGATTCTTGCCTGCATGTTTTTCCTGTTGACTACATTGAAGATTTCCTGCCATTCCTTTCTGGCCTGCCAAGTTTCAATAGATAGGTCTGCTACTACCCTGATGTGTCTACCTTTCTATGTTAAGGCCTGTTTAGCCCTAGCTGCTTTCAGAATTCTCTCTTTATCCTTGCGTTTTGCCAGTTTCACTGTGATACGTCGTGCCGAAGATCTATTCAAGTTACATCTGATGGGAGTTCTCCGTACCTCTTGGATTTCAATGTCTGTTTCCTTCTCCAGGTTGGGGGAGTTCTCAGCTATGATTTCTTCAAGTACCACTTCAACCCCTTTCTCTCTCTTCTTCTTCTGGAATTCCTAGGATATGGATATTGTTTCATGTGATTGCATCACTTAATTCTCTAATTCTCCTTTTGTCTTCTGGGTCATTTTATCTCTTTTTCTTGGCTTCCTCATTTTCCATAATTTTCTAATTCAACTCCTCTCCCCTCTGCCTCTTAAATAAGCACTGTGGCTGCCTCCATTTTATTTTGCACCTCATTTATAGCATTTCTGAATTCATCATGACTATTTTTAAGATCTTGATCTTTGTAGCAATAGATTCTCTGTTGTCTTCTATGTTTTTTTTTTCAAGCCCAGTGATTAATCTTATCACTGTTATTCTAAATTCTTGTTCAGTTTTGTTGCTTTTATCTGTTTTGATCAATTCTTTAGCAGTCACTTCTTCCTGGAATTTCTTTTGAGGAGAATTCTTTCATTTCATCAATTTGGCTAGTTTTCTGCCCCTTGTCAGTTTTAAAAGCTTGTTATGTGCTCTGCACCTGTGAGCACCGCTATATTAAATGGGGGTCATAAACTATCCAGGACCTGGCCACTTGTCCAGGTGTTTTTTGGAGTGTTACTTGCTCTTTGTTGTCGTGACTTTGGTTATTATTTCCCTACTCATAGTGATGTTTTTTACCCTCCACCAGGTGTGCTTTGGTTTGTTCCTTGAAGTAGCTCTGAAGAGGAAAAGAGACAAATAAACATGGAACAAAACCACACAACTGCACAAACAAAACAAGCAAGCAAACAGAAGCAAACAAAAAAAATCTAAAAGCAAAAAACCAGCAACACCAGCTATAAGTGAAGAAGAGGGTGGAGGCAGTGCTGATGGGAGAGCACATACAAAGGGAGAAATTACAGAGGTGGGGAGAGAGAGAAAATGCACACTGACCAGGTAGAGAGACTAAAAGGCTTAATCCGGAGACAGAGAAAGGAGAATAATGGAGGCGGCGAGGAAAAAGAAAAGATAAAGTTACCCAGAGAAACTATATGGCCTGATTATCCCAGCAAGTCAGAAAGGAAAGAAGGAAAGGAAAGAGGGAGGTGTAGACCATGCATCAAGACAACGGATTAAGGATGTCTGTTTAAGCAAACCACTAACCAGAGTAACCATCCTAGAGGATGGAGGAAATAAGGAGAAAAGGGAGACTATATCTAAATAACAAGAATTGACGTAGAGTTAATCCAGGCAGTGCCACGGCACTGGTCTGGAGGAGGGGGCCATCTGGTTCGTGGCATCTGTCCAGCTCCAGTGGATAAGCAGCTGCCTAGCGCAGAGGGGTGTGGTTTGGTGTAGGTGGGTCCCGTATCCACTGTGGGTCCTGAGGACCAATCCCTGAGGCCCCGCCTTGGTGGTTGTGGGGAGAAAAATGGTACCCCCACCCCAGTCCCTTCTTCACAGACTGGGTGTGCCAGTCTTTGGATCTGTCTTCACTGTGCCATGGACACAGACAAGGCGGGCTGTCCCATTCCGCTGTCTTCTGTGTCCCACGCTTAGTTGCCTTTTAAACTCGCACTCCTTGGGGGTTAATGACAAGGCCTGGTATGTGATCCCGCGTCTGTTCACAGCACTTCAGGGCAGGGGACCGGATTCTCCTTGTGCAGCCTGTGGCCCCAGCCTGCCGCCAAACCCGGAGGGTCTCCCCTCGTCCCCAGGTGTGTGAACAGGGCAGCTGGCCCCAGTCTAAAGAAAGCCCTGTGGTTAGAGATGGGATGATGGGATCCCTCTCCGTCCTGGTTGGAGGGTTTTCTTTTGTCCGGGCACAATCCTCCGCCTCCCCAGCTGCTCTTTCTCTGCCCTTTGTCTCTCCGCAGGTGGTGCCTCACTTCCGTGCCTCCTCGGCTGGTTTTATCTCCCCCGGTTCGCAGTCATACACCTATAGGGCCGTCCGGTTTTCCCGTTTTCTACTTGGTAGACTCTGTCTCTTTTCGTCCCAGACTGTTGGGGTTCAAAGTCCTTTGGCTTCAGACCTTCTTTGTTTGAGAGACACCGAAAGTACGGATCCCCCTGCTTCTCTGCCATGTTAACCTCCTCTCCACACATTTTAAAAAACACACACATCTACCTTTTTAACAAAGATCACATTTCAGGATTCTATATAGAGTAACCATTTCTTCCTGTCAGTTTGCCCAGAGCTGCTGCTGGGGATGCGGCCACGGCCAGGCTGGAGACCCAGTCTAAGTTGGAGATGTTAGGGCTGGATGACTGGGAAGGGTATTGTTCTCAGAAGGACAAGGTGTTTCTCAGATCCGGCTTTCCCCAGGGGCTGATTAAAAGTGAGCTTACAAGACACGTACACGTATGCTCACTCGTATGTTCTTCCCATAAAGTGTCAAACCAACAGAATTCAACCCCCAGTCCTGCCACTGATTAGCTGTGTGTTACTGGACAGGTTATTGGCTTTCAGCCTCCATTTCTTCATTTTATTGTGATAGTTGCTTTATTGCCGTGGTCTGGATCCAAACCCACAGTATCTTCAGGGTGTGCCTTAATGGATCCAAATTTGGGGTGCTGGAGTCTTAGGAGCATCCCTGGAGGTAGCCTGCCTGACAGTAGCTTGTGCAGGGAGGCGTTTGCTAGCTGTGAGGTCTTAGCCAAGTGGCATAACCTCTCTGTGGTAGACTGAGGCAGTGCTAGCCACAGCGTATTCAGGCTTCTCTCTCTCTCTCTCTCTCCATCTCTACATCCCTGCATGCAATTTGAGGATCCCTTCCATTGGGATTAGCCGTGGAACTTGCTTTGGCTACTGGGTCCACAGGAAATGTGATGCAAGCAGAGACTTAAGAAGTGCTTGTCCCCTTTGCTGCTTTGGGACACTGATGCCACATGAGGGAGCTCAGGCCAGCTGGCTGGATGGTGTGATAGGGTCAGGGCACCTTGTCCATTGGCCAACAGCCTTCCAACTCCACTCATATCAAAAATGAGTGAGGGGCCCCTGGGTGGCTCAGTTGGTCGAGTGTCTGGCTTCCTTTTGGCTCTGGTCATGGTCTCAGGGTCTGTGAGTTTGCGCCCTGCACTGGGCTCTGTGCTGATAGCACAGAGTCCACTGGGGATCCTGTCTCTCCTCCCCTCCCCCCACCCCTCCCCTGAGCATGCTTGTGCATTCTCTCTCTCTCTCTCTCTCTCTCTCAAAATAAATTTAGCTCATTTTAAAAAATGAGAGAGTCTGATCTAGATCATCCACCCATCAGCCAACCAAAGTTGCATGAGAGCCCAGCCAAGACCAGCTGAACTGGCTTAGATCAGAATCGTGAGCTAAGTAAGTGCTTGAGATTTAAGCCCTCATGCTTTGGAGACGTTTCTGAGCAGCAAAAGATAACTGATGTGCTCTCCATGCCCCATTTTTCCTCATCTCAATAAATAATAGTACTTACTATATAAAGTTTTGTGAGAATTGAATGAATTAGTATGTGCGCAACACTTACAACCTATCCAGACCACACGGTGCATGTGTTATTTATTGTTCCGTGAAAGCGCACACCGTTTGAGGTGCCTAGTGTCTACTCAGTGAGTGTTCCTTCCCTTTCCTCTTAAAATGTGTTCATCCATGAATTGAAGTTCAAGTTAAGCATTGGGCTGATTTTCTTCAGCTCTTTATAGTCAAAGATGAAACCATGGGGTTTTCACTAGTGCTGTTTAAACCAACTTGGTCTGAGGGTGTCTCTCATCTTCGGACAAGACCCTTGGATCAAGCCCTGGAGGAGACTCTGGTGTGTTAAATGCCCACCCCGCTCTTTCTTCGCCCCGCTCGAGGGATTTGTGTGGAATCACCTTGGGCGTCTGGGCAGCAGGCCACTGAGAGGAGTGGACAGCATGTGTCGATTCTCTCTTCCTCTGCCAAGTCGTGCTGGGGGAGCACTCACAGCATGGAGGATTTTTTTCTTTTTTTTGGTAACAGAAGATAAGGCAAGATACCTATCTTAACATCAAAGGGAGCTCACAGGCAGGAAGCAGAATTCTCTTTGTCTGGGCATGTCTTGGTGTAGGCGGACAGAAAGAATGACCACCGGAAGCAAAGCTAACATCCACGGGCAGATTTACACCTTCTGTTTATTTGGTGGCTGTAAAATCCTTCCGCTCCTGAGATTTAGAGTCCTTGTTTTCTGTCTGCCAAGAGGTTCTTTTTTCCGATGAGGGATGAAGTCTCCCCAGAAAAAAGGACTGTTCATAAACTGGAGCGGTGTCAGTACAGGAATGGGGTCCGTCTCACTGACTGATGAAAGGCAGCCCCAGTCATGTTCAGTTGGACAGCGGGGAGGTACTAGAGCCCGGATGTTAAAAGCGTTGTCTTTGAAGTCTTCCAAACCTAAGACTTGAGGGCCGGCTCTGCCCTTCACTAGTTTAATGACCTTGGGCTAGTTGTTTGATGACTCTTAAGTTGTGGTCTCCACATTTGTAGAGGGGAGAGGCAGTAGCTCTAATTGAGATGTTGTGCAGATTAAGTAAAACAATAAATTACTCGTGGTTAGCTTGGCCCCTGGCAAAGAGTTAGTGCTCAATAAATGACAGCTAATAATACTATTGTATCAAACAATTATTGTATACCAGCAATGACACTCAGGGATATAAACAAGATAAGTTATAACCTCTGTCCTAGAGCAGGGAGCTAGCAAACTTTTTCAGTAACGGCCGGAGAGCAAATATTTTAGGCTTTTTAGGCTATGTGGGGCGGATGGATTCTGTTACAAATGTTCCACTCTGCCATTGTAGCAGAATAGTGGCAGTAGACAGCAAACAGATGGGCGTGGCAGTGTCCCAATAAAACGTTATTTATAAAGGTAAGTGGTGGGGGCCACCTGAGTGGCTCTGTTGGTTGAGTGTCCAACTTTGGCTCAGGTCAGGATCTCAGCATTCATGAGTTCGAGCTCTGCATCGGGCCCTGTGTGGACAATACAGAGCCTGCTTCAGATCCTCTATCTCCCCCTCTCTCTGCCCCTTTCCAGCCCTCCTGTGCACATGCCTGTGCTGTCTCTCAAAAATAAATAATTTAAAAATATTCTTGGGGCACCTGGGTGGCTCAGTCAGTTAAGCATCTGACTTTAGCTCAGGTCATGATCTCACAGTTCGTGGGTTCAAGCCCCACACCAGGCTCTCTGCTGACAGCTAGCTCAGAGCCTGGAGCCTGCTTCAGATTCTGTGTCTCCCTCTCTCTCTGAACTGGATGTATCCCACAGGCTATGTAGTTTGCCATGCCCCTTCCTAGGGAACAGCACAGTTAGGAGTGTCTTGGACTAATGGGAGTGTCTTGGAGTAACGGAAAACCCCACCAATGTGAGGGCTTGAGATCGACAGCTTACCGACACTGGTTCAGTGATCCAGTGGTATCCACCAGAATTTTTATGGTTCTTTATGTATTTCCTTCGTGTTCATCAGCCACATCACATCCACATTCAAGACAGGATGGAGAGAAGGGGAAAAGCCCCTTATTAGGAGAGCATTGATGTTTCCAAGAGGTCTTTGCTGATTTCTGCTACATCAGACTGGCTGGTCTGTGCTGCAGTGCACCCTGAGGAAGTACATTTTTGCCACCTCTGTCATTTATAGTGAAGGTGGGCAGTGGGGGGAGGGAGATGAGAATAGTGTCAGGTAAGCCAGAGAAAGTGTCTGTTACGCTATTGGGTGATGTCACGCATCCAAGAGAGACACATACAGAATTACAATATGGTGTGCTTAATAATTTCCCTCCCTCCCTCTCTCTCTCACACACTCACACACACACACACACACTCACACACACACACACACACAAAAGATATAATGGGCACCGAAAAGGGAACTAGTTCCTTGTTAGTTTAGCATATCATAATTATGTATTCACTAAGAAGGCTGTTTGAGCAAGGAATGTTGCAGGTTTCTAAATGGAGACTGAAACATTTGATAAGCAAAATGAATTATAGCAAGACTGAGCATTGTTGTGTTAGATCAATGATGTATGGATCAAAATACCCACTCGCTCCCACCTCCACGGCAAGAATATGCTCACTGGACCCAGTAACGTTGAGTCTGGTTGTGCAGCTGCCTAGAATCATGAAGCATAAGAGGCACTTGACCATGAGCTTGGTCATCCGACTCAGCCATTGAGATGGTAGCAGGTGGAAGTCATGACATAAGCAGAGAGGTTTGGAATGTGTTTTAGGGGTTAGACTTGTCCTCCTGCACCTCAGCCATCACCATGAGATGCGCTTCCTTGTGGTCGAGCCCATCTGAACCTAGGCTTGAAGGAGAGTTGCTCAGCCAAACTTAATGGACTCCCACTCTACCTACAGACACTTGAGAGAGAATAAATGATTGTGATTTTAAAGCACCAAGTTTGGGGGTGTTTGCTACACAGCACCACCTAACTGATACGCCTGTGGAAAAGTATGTGAATTCTGAACCCACTAATTTGGAAGCTGTGGTAGTGCGGGCTGCTTATCTACTCACCATATGTGTTTTGGTTGGCACATGACATTCTAGACCTTCAGCTAAACTCTAGAGATACTAAGACAAATGAGACACGGTACGTTTTAACACACTGTGGCATGTTTGAAGACACAAGAGGAAATATGGATCTCTGAGAAAAGGGGAAGGATTATTACTTCCGTGGAGGAGAAGAAAAGGAACCAGCCAGTAGGAAAGACTTCTTGGAGGAAAGGAACATCTGAATCTCCAGTAAAAAAATTTTTTATATTCTTATTTTTGGGTGGGGGGAAGGGGCAGAGAGAGAGGGAGATACAGAATCCGAAGCAGGCTCCAGGCTCTGAGCTGTCAGCACAGAGCCTGACGTGGAGCTTGAACCCACGAACTGCAAGATCACTACCTGAGCGTAAGTCAGACACTCAACCGACTCAGTCACCCAGGCGCCCCTGAATCGCCATCTAAAAGCCAAATAGAAGTTCATGGGGCAGTGAGATGTGGGGAGACAGGGGGAAGGGGCCTTTCCAAGCAGAGGGATCAGTGTTAGGCTAGTCCAGGGGCAACAAGGAGCACCCCAAATGTGGAGGAGCCATTAGCAATTTGGTATGTCCAGAAGGTCAGGGGTGAGGGACAAGGTGGCCAAGGAAGAATTGCTTGCTTCTTCCAAGGAATTTTTGCTCACCCAGGAGAGGTGATGACAGAGAGAACTTACATCTTTTAACGTATTCAAATTAGTAATAATTTTTAATAGCTACAGCAATCGATATGGAGTGCTTCCTAAGAGGCTGTGCACTGGACTGTGCACAAGTATTTCTCCCAACAACTTTAAGAGGGTAGGTGTCATTATTATTCCCATTTAAAAGGTGAGAAACTGAGGCTTTGGAGAGGTCAGTGGCCTGTCTCAAGTTACAGGGTAACTGCAGGAGTGGGGGTTTGACCAAAGCAGTTCAACCCCGGATTCATCCTTCATAACCACTGCTGTTTGTGCTTTTCTGTGGATGAAAGCTGGGAGGTGGCCAGGTCCCTCAGGAAATTAGTGCCAAGCACACTGGAACCCGTGTTCCTCACATCGACCATTTCAACATGCTTTACTGACTCTTATTACATGCAAGTCACTGTGCTAGTCAATGACAGGTTCAAGTATGAACAGCACTTGACCCCTGCCCTCAAGAACTTTGAGTGATGGCAAAACAAGGCAGAGCACCAATAATTCTTACCTGTTCATGAAGGTCACTTCCTTAAGGTCGTGGCTTCTGAACATGGCTCTGGGTCAGAGCTCCTTGAGCAGAGAAGGGTTTTGGGGGTTTTGTTTGGTTATTTATTTACTTATTTAAAGTTTATGCATTTGTTTTTGAGAGACAGAGAATGAATAGAGGAGGGGCAGAGAGAGAGAGGGAAAGAGAGAGAATCCCAAGCAGGCTCCACGGTGTCAGCACGGCGTCAAACATGGGGCTTGAGTTCACGACCTTGAGATCATGACCTGAGCTGAAATCAAGAGTTGGACGCTTCACTGACTGAACCACTTAGCTTTTTTAATTTTATTACTTTTTAAACAATTTTTTAAATAGTTCATTGTCAAGTTGGTTTACATATAACACCCAGTGCTCATCCCCATGATTGCCCTCCTCCATGCCCATCACCCCCCTTCCCCTCTCCC
>NW_027531893.1:7476729-7483905 GCF_008692635.1 Crocuta crocuta
CAAGTTGGTTTCCATATAACACCCAGTGCTCATCCCAACAAGTGCCCTCCTCCATGCCCATCACCCCCCCTTCCCCTCTCCCCCACCCCCATCAGCCCTCAGTTTGTTCTCAGCATTCAAGAGTCTCTCATGGTTTGCCTCCATCCCTCTCCCCAACTGTTTTTCCCCTTCTTCTTCCCCATGGTCCTCCGTTAAGTTCCTCCTATTCCACCTATATGTGCAAACATATGGTACCTGTCCTCCTCTGCCTGACTTATTTCATTCAGCATAACGACCTCAAGTTCCATCCATGTTGCTACCCATGGCCAGATTTCATTCTTTCTCATTGCCCTGTAGGATTCCATCATATAGATAAACCACATCTTCTTGATCCATTTGTCAGTGGATGGACACTTAGGCTCTTTCTATGGTTTGGCTATTCAGAGTGCTGCTATGAACATTGGGGTACATGTGCCCCTATGCATCAGCACTCCTGTATCCTTTGGGTAAATTCCTAGCAGTGCTATTGCTGGGCCCTAGGGGAGTTCTAGTGTTAATTTTTTTGAGGAACCTCCACACCGTTTTCCAGAGGGGCTGCAACGGTTTACATTCCCACCAAGAGTGTAGGAGGGTGCCCGTTTCTCCACATCCTCGCCAGCATCTAGAGTTCTCTGATTTGCTCATTTTAGCCACTCTGACTGACGTGAGGTGGTATCTCAGTGTGGTTTTGATTTGTATTTCCCTGATGAGGAGGGATGCAGAGCATCATTTCATGTGTCTGTTGGCCATCGGGATGTTCTCTTTGGAGAAGTGTCTGTTCGTGTCTTCTGCCCATTTCTTCACTGGATTATTTGTTTTTCGGGTGTGGAGTTTGATGAGTTCCTTATAGATTTTGGGTGCTAGCCCTTTATCTGATGTGTCATTTGCAACTATCTTTTCCCATTCTTTCAGTTGCCTATTAGTTTTATTGATTGTTTCCTTTGCTGTGCAGAAGCTTTTAATCTTGATGAGTTTTTTTTTAATATAGAGTTTTCAGGTGTCGTCCCAGATCACCTGGACCAGAATCTCTAAGGTGTGGGTCTTAGAAACTCTCTCTGCCCCTTCCTCCTACTCTTTGTCTCTTTCCTCTTCCCAGATGATTTTCTAGTCTCTGGTGAGGTGAGTTTCCACATGGCTGAGGGAACCGTGTTGATTTTCCTCACACTCCCCCAAGATGGCGTATGTTGGGCCAGCGTCTCCTCCAGCCTCTGGTCAGGGGTTACCAGTCAGCCACTTCCTTTCAGGGGAGTGAGTGGTGGCACATGTGGAATTATAATCCGCTTCTAGCCACCACTCACTCCACTGAATTCCAAGAACTGCCACCCTTCACCCTCTCTTCCTGGACCAGTTCTCTGAAAGTGCCCACTTGCCTCAAGCCATGTCAAACCCACAGCGTAACATCCAGCATGACATTGCTCCCGGATCCAATCGTGGCTCCTCCAGCCATTTCCGGTCACCAGCCTTCACCAGAGAAGGGATAATGGTGGAAGCTTCATCTATCGTGCAGTGAGCAAACAGAGCCATATCTAAGTTGCGGTCCACCACATTTTGTAGGACAGGGGAGGGTACCAGCCCCTTCTGGACAGAGATGTGATACACTCGCTCTGCTGTTCTGGTTGACCGTCCTAGAGACTGGGACACAAAATTACTCATGCACACTTTTCTGTTCATGACTGTTGTGGATTTGAAAGTATATTCTTTTTTAATACTAAAATATTTCTGGGACGAATAGCTTAGCAACCAATTGGTATTTTCTAAGATGGTCCTAAATGACGCAAGCCACTGCATGAAAATACCGAGTCTGCATTTTCTTAAAAACAATCTTAAATCGCTGTCATTTCAGAAAAACTCTTGTCCAAAAATCTGGAATGGAGTAGATTTTCCTATTATATTACTGGTTTAGCGAATGCAGGAGCCGCAGTGGGCTGAAAGGTGCCCTCCTCCCCCAAATCCATGTGGGGGACTCCACTGCTTCCTCATGCCTGGAACCTGTGAATTTGACCTGATTTGGGAAAAGAGGTTTGGTGGACATAACTGAGTTAGGTTTATCTTGGATTATCTGGGTGGTCCCTAAATCCAATGACTAGCATCCTTCTAAGTGTGAAGCAGAAGGAGATGGGACAGAAGGGACACTGGAATCACCAGAAACTGGAAAGGCAAAGGAGGGATCTCCCGCCAGTGCGTGGAAGTGTGACCCTGCCAAAGCAGGATTTTGGACTTGTGACCTCAGGGTGAATTTCCTGTTGTTTCAAGCCACGCAGTTTGGGGCAGTTTATTACAGGAGCCCCAAGAACCCTATACAGGACCTGAACGTATCCTAGGTATAGACCAGAAAGGGCTGGAAGAGCATGTGGGAAGGTTTGGGACGGGTCTCGGGGATCCACCGGGGGTCCCCAGTAATGGCAGATGAAAACCAGTCCTCGATGGAGGGGCGGACCCCCAGGCGGGGCACAAACCACAGCCCCTGGGAGACTTCCCGGGCACAGGCACCAGCCCCAGAGCTCTCGCTGCCGCCTCAGCCAGGATCAAGCAAGGCAGTCGGCTTCTGCTTGGATGTTTACGTCCACAGTGAGGCCTGACTTCTGCTACGTCGATGAGGAAAAAGTCTCTGAAAGAAGGCACACACCTGTGCTCCAGTCGTATGTTCGCCGAGTTCAGGTTCCAGCGTGTGGGCCTGTGTTCAGGAAAGTTGCACGGGATTTTGCTGAATGTCTCTTCTTTTCCAGCCCCTGCGTGCGCCTGGGAGCAGAGAAGGCGAGGCCGTGGTTTCCGCCTGAAGGAACCGCAGCGCAGCGGCAGAGGGGATACTCCGTGCAGCGCGCTCTGCTTTAAGCGTATCTGTGCACATACGGTATGTGTGTAGCTACCGTGGTTTTGTGTGCCTATGTGGCACACGTGTACCTGCTAACGCACGGCACGCACCTGCCTGCGTGTGGACCTATGCATGCTTGGCGTGCAGCTCCTCGTGTATCTGCTGTTGGTCACAAGGGTGTCCGTATCCACGTGCCAGCGCACGTGCCTTTTCCAGGAGGAGTGAGCGCTCTGACCTTGGGAGGGGGTTTGTAGGTTCTGCACAAAGACCAATGGCTTTCCTCCTTGTTCACGTAGTCACAGGTGGTCCCAGCCAAGGGCCGAGCACCTAACTGACGCCAGCCCACCCTCCCTTATCATGCAGGGCGCTCCTCGGTTAAGCCTCCGACTTCGGCTCAGGTCATGATCTCCCGGTGTGAGAATTTGAGCCCCGCGTGGGGCTCTGTGCTGGCAGCTCGGAGCCTGGAGCCTGCTTCTGATTCTGTGTCTCCCTCTCTCTCTGCCCCACCCCTGCTCACGCTTGCTTGCTTGCTTGCTTGCTTGCTCTCTCTCTCTCTCAAAAGTAAACATTAAAATTTTTTTTTTAAATAAATGAAGAAAGTAGTTCACGCGTAGAATGTCACACGAAGGAGCTGGCTGGGCTGGTCCAGTGGGTAAGCTCTTCTGTCCCCTCCTTCACTCCTGGTGTTGTCGAGAAGCACGCAGTTGTACGTTTCTGTCCCGCTGTCTTTACTGTGCCCCAGGGAGCTTGGCCTTCGGGTCCTCCCTCCCCTCCTTCCCTCCCTCTCTCCCCCTCCTTCCCTTTCCTTCCCTCCCCTCTCCCTTACCCCCTCCCTCCCTGCCCTCCTTTCCTTCCCCCCTCCCCTCTCCCTCTCTTCCCTTCCCTCCCCTCCTTCTCTCCCCCCTCCTTCCATTCCCTCCCTCTTCTCCTTCCCTTCCTTCCCCCTCTCCCCCCTTCCCTTCAGTCTCTCCCTTACCCCCTCCCTCACTGCTCTCCTTTCCTTCCCCTCTTTCCCCTCCCCTTTCTTTCCCCCCTCTCCTCCTTCCCCTCTCCCCCCTTTCCCTTCCCTTCCCTTCAGTCTCTCCCTTCTCCCCTCCCCTCTCCCCTCCTTCCTCTCTCCCTTTCCCCCTCCCTCCTCCCCTTTCCCCTCCCCTCCTTCCCTCCTTTTTTTCCTGCTGCTAATCCCCAGTTAGGAATGGATGGATATCTTGCCACTGAATCCAGGGAAGTTATATCCTTTGATGAGCCAACCTGGAGTCTATAAATTATATTCTGGGTTGACTGTGTGTGGGGCGGGATTTTAAAGCACCCAAGGCCAGCCAAGGGCACCCAGCTGAAGACCCTAAGCTCACTTGAGGGTCTTTAAAAATGGCAAAGCCACTAAAAGAACTTGCTGTGTGACATTTGGAAGTAAAAAAAAAAAAATACTGGAGGGGAGAGAAAGCAATGAGGAGCAGATCATTGCCAGGAAGCATCACCAGAGAGAAGTGTGCTCTGATCTTGGCTCAGCTTTGCACTGCTGTGTGCCCTTGAGCTGTGTGGTCATATCCCTCTCTGAGCTTCAGAGGGGCAGGGCTAGCCAGTCCAGCTAAGCATTAGCAGTAACTGAAAGTACTGGTTAAAAAGAGAACTGCCTGGGCCCCACTCCCGAAGTGCTGAGTCAGAATCTCCAGGGATGAGGTCCAAGAACCTGTATGTTTAATACGCTTTGCACATGATTCCTGTGCCCTCTGGAGTTTGGAAACAAATGGGCAAGTCAGCCTCTCAGGTCCCTTTCAGATGCTCAGACTATTATTCTGGAAGAGAAAATATTGGCAGTGCAGATGGGATCTTCTCAAGGAAAAGAAATGAAAACCTTATATCTTGCGAGAAATAAGAGGAAAAAAATAAACTGAGGAAGAATCACATCAGGCCAGCAGGAGGGTGCGCAGGGCTGGGTGTCCTCCCCAGGGTGTTCGAGCCAGGCTGGCCAGGCTCCAGGACCAGGGCTGCTCTGCCAGCCTCTCCCCGTGGGGGTGTCTCCCCAGCCCCCCAATCAGGGAGCGCCCTGTAAACGAGAAGCTCTGCAGATTAATAAATAGTGGTGTTGTCTCCATTCGTGCGCCACACTGAAGTCTCATTTCCCAACTGTCGGTTTGCAAACTGGGTCACACAGGTGAGTCAGTCCACCTGCATCATTAAACAGTAGTAGTAACAACAATGACTTCAGATTTATTGAATGTTGATCATACACCAGATGCTGTGCCTAGCATTATGCAGGAATTAACCCACTTAGTCCTTGCAACGATCCTTTGAGAGAGGTGCTATCATCATCCACATTTCAAAGATATGAAAACTGAGGCCCACAGGGGCTAAGTAACTTGCCCAAGGAAACACAGCACAGGGCCTCTGGCAGTCTCTAGAGCCTATTTGCAAATCAAAAAAGACATCCCCCTTTGAACTAGAACAAACCCCTTTCTGGGGCATTATAACTAATATAAATAGCTCAGATTAGCACCTTTATGTAAGGAGGAAGCATCCCCTAGATCCAGATGGTGCCAACCCCACACCAGCTTGCATAGTTTGGCAAATACAGGGTAATCTGGATGTCAGCCCCCAGTCACCTCCTCATCTGTATGCACATGCACAGTGCACAACATGAACAATTGAACTGCCTAGATCTAATACCACTACTACCTGGTGAGGCTGGGATTTGACCCTAAGCTGACTCCGAGCCTATGCTTTTGACCAAAACAAATTTCAGTTCTTGGCAATATGTAAAAATAATATACACTCGACAACAGAGAGACAGATGAGAGCTTTTCAGTGCACATCAGGTGGGCATGCATCGAAGAGAGATCAGAAGGGGGTGCTCACTGCTTAGTCACCAGGTGGATAATCGGTCAGCAGTATGCTGACCATCAGAGAATTCTGGCCATTGGAGTTAAAAATTTTTTCCCCTAAGTCAGATATTTTTAAGGCATACCCACCTGTCCTGTTGATTTAAAGTAGGCTATAAAAGAGATTCTGAGGCTGAACTACGCATCACTGAGAGGCATGATAATTCTGCAAAGGAGGCTCAAGATGGTCCTTCCCCACGTCCATCTGATCAGAATTCTGCTTTGGCACATCCAGCATTTCAAAATGAAAGTTGGAAAGAGAAGCTTTTATTAAGAACTCTCCAACTCAATGGGAAGGAAACAAACAGTCCCATTAGGCAACAGGCAAAAGACATCAAGAGCCATTTCACCAAAGAAGAGATGCAGATGGCAGATCTGCTCACGAAAAGATGCTCACCGCCATTAGCCTGGAGGGAAATGCAAATCAGAACCATAACAAGATTTCGCTACAACCCTATCAGCATGGCTATTTTTATAAATAGTGACAATACTGAATGCTGGTGGAGATGCAGAGAAAGTGGATGGGTGGCTCACACAGTGCTGGTGGGGATGTCACACGGTACAGCCACTCTGGAAAGCAGTTTGGCAGTTTCTCAGACACTAAATCTATACATACTGTATAATCCTGCAACTGCCTGTGGGCAGTTATTTCCGAGAAATGGAAACCAAGCAAAAATTGGCATGGGAATGTTCATAGGGGCGCCTGGGTGGCTCAGTCAGTTAAGCGTCTGACTTTGGCTCAGGTCATGATCTCCTAGTTGGTGGGTTTGAGCCCCGGGTTGGGCTCTGTGCTGACAGCTCAGAGCCTGGAGCCTGCTTTGGATTCTGTGTCTGCCACTCTTTCTGCCCCTTCCCCACTTATGCTCTCTCTCCCTCTCTTTCTCTCTCAAAAAAATTTATTTAGATTAGTCCCAAACTGGAAAGAACCCAGTATCCTTCAGTGAGTGAATGATTAAGCAGAATGTGGTCCATCCATACCATGGAATCGTATTCAGCAATCAAAAGGAGTAGCCTGTTGATACATGTTACACATTGAACGGACCTCAAGAGAATTGTCCCGAGTTTAAAAAGCCCATCTCATACAGCCCCTCTGGAAAACAATGTGGGGGTTCCTCAGGAAACTAACAATAGAATTCCCCTATGACCCAGCAATAGCACTGCTAGGAATTTACCCAAGGGATACAGAAATGCTGAGGCATAGGAGCACATGTACCCCAATGTTCATAGCAGCACTCTCAACAATAGCTAAAACATGGAAAGAGCCTAAGTGTCCATCAACGGGCGAATGGATCAAGAAGATGTGGTTTATCTATACCATGGAATACTCCATGGCAATGAGAAAGAATGAAATCTGGCCATGTGTAGCAACATGGACGGACCTTGAGGGTGTTATGCTGAGCGAAATAAGTCAGGCAGAGAAGGACAAATATCATATGTTTGCACATATAGGAGGATTAGGAGGAACTT
>NW_027531893.1:7494289-7797917 GCF_008692635.1 Crocuta crocuta
TCCTACACTGTTGGTGGGAAGCCCATCTCATACAGCCCCTCTGGAAAACAATGTGGGGGTTCCTCAGGAAACTAACAATAGAATTCCCCTATGACCCAGCAATAGCACTGCTAGGAATTTACCCAAGGGATACAGAAATGCTGAGGCATAGGAGCACATGTACCCCAATGTTCATAGCAGCACTCTCAACAATAGCTAAAACATGGAAAGAGCCTAAGTGTCCATCAACGGGCGAATGGATCAAGAAGATGTGGTTTATCTATACCATGGAATACTCCATGGCAATGAGAAACAATGAAATCTGGCCATGTGTAGCAACATGGATGGACCTTGAGGGTGTTATGCTGAGCGAAATAAGTCAGGCAGAGAAGGACAAATATCATATGTTTGCACGTATAGGAGGATTAGGAGGAACTTGACGGAGGAACAAGGGGGAGAAGAAGGGCGGAAATGGTGGGGGAAAGGGAGAGAGGCAAACCATGAGAGACTCTTGAATGCTGACAAAAACTGAGGACTGATGGATGTGGGGGGGAGGGGGGGTGGGCATGGAGGAGGACACTTGTGGGGATGAGCACTGGGTGTTATGTGGAAACTAATTTGACAAACTATTTGTCAAAAAAAAATAAAGCCCATCTCAAAAGATTATATATGGTATGGTTACATTTATATAAGATACCTGAAATAACAAAATTGCAGAGATGGAGGACAGATGAGGGGTTGCCAGGGATTGGGAAAGTGGAGGGGAGAGGTGCATATGGCTAGGAAGGGGTGGCCATGGAGCCTTGTGATGGAACAGCTGTGTATTTCCATTGTGATGGCTGTCCAGCAGATCAACACCTATGATAAGCTTGTATGGAAACACACATGCATGCACACACAACACGAGTGCATATAAAACTTCTGAGATCTGAATAAGCTCTATGGGTTCTATCAATGTCAAGTACTTGGTTGTGCTAGATGTTCTTATTGGGAAACAGGATGAAGGGGACCTGGAACATCCCTGTACTTCCCCCTCCTCCCCATTTCCTATGAATCTATAAGTACTTCAAGGTATGGAGTTAAAGCATGTAATTAGGAAATATTCGCACAGTACTAGGCTATAGTACAATATGTAAACTGTGCAGGTGATAAGAATACATAGTACTCTGAGAAGTAAAATCAAGAAAAGATACTTTGATCACAACTGTATCCAGTTCAGGTTTTCATACGCTAAAAACAAATATGGTCTATACTCAAATGTGGGAAGGGCCGTCTCAATTCACCACGAATGCCTCCTTGTTTAGAAATAAGACCTGTGTTAGAGAAATCCTCACACATACTTCTTCATGCATGTGTGTGAGGAGGCTGATGGCCACATTTCTGTATAATAGGATATAGTTAGGACAACGTAAATGTCTAACACATCCTGTGGAGATCCACTTCAAGGAAGAGTAGGCAGCAGTTATTAAGAATGAAGAAAACTTTTATGCATAAGCATGGACAGGTACCAGGGATGTCCTTGGGGGAAATATAGGCATGACATTTTTGTTTTATTATTTAACATAATTTTTTAAATGTTTATTTTTGAGAGAGAGAGACAGAGTGCAAGCAAGGGAGGATCAGAGAGAGAGGGAGACACAGAATCTGAAGTAGGCTCTGGGCTCTGAGCTGTCAGCACAGAGATGAACCCATGGTCCATGAGATCATGACCTGAGCCGAAGTCGGAGGCTCAACCAACTGAGCCACCCAGGTGCCCCTAAAATAATTTCTTAATAAAATAATTTTTTTTGAGAGAGAAAGAGAGCATGAGCAGGGCAGGGGCAGAGAGAGAGAGGGAGACAGAATCTGAAGCAGGCTCCAAGCTCTGAGCTGTCAGCACAGAGCCTGACATGGGGCTCAAAACCATGAACCATAAGATGATGACGTGAGCCAAAGGTGGATACTTAACTGAGCCACCCAGGCACCCTGAGGCATGACTTTTAATAAAAGTAATTTGTAGAATGATAAATTCTGTATGTAATAGATATACTATTATAATTATATACAAATATGTTATATATTATGTATGCATTATAATACATATGTACAATTACATATAAATACGTATATAATATATACACATACAATTTTTTTCTATGAGAAAAGGAGGAAACATGCACAAATATATACAGGTTTGTGTAAAGGAAGAGAAAGATGTACTGCAAACTGATAGTAAATGTTCAGAGATTAGGGCAGACATTTGCCAAGTACCAAGCCATGTGCTTTATAAACATCATGTCCTTCAATCCTTGCAACAACCCCAGGAAGTAAACAGCACTCCTGTGGAACTCCATTTTCCAATATGGCAGCATGGAGGTGGGAAGTCGCCTACTCCAAGCCACACATCTGAGCTGGGACGAGTCCCCAAGCCAGGGCATGTATCTCTCCATGCTGAGCCTGGACTCTCCTGTTGGTCAGTCCAGGGTCTGAGGGGAAAACGACTCAGTGCTGGGGACCGCAGCCTCCAGCCCAGTGGAGCTAGCTAGGACGGCAGAGGTTGAGTGGGGGTCCAGGTCCCCACACCTCTGAGGCCTCATTTCCATGATGCACCTAGGCCAAAGCTGCAGTGTGACGGGCTACTGTCTGCTCAGTGAAAGCAAAGGACAGCACAGAGTTGTCACTGTCAAACAGCCATGCTGTGGCTAGGACACCGATGCTAAAACGGAGGGTTTTCCATTCAGTGCTGCAGTGGAGGTGGCCTCCATGCAACCTGGGAATTTGAGGAGAACGGGCAGGCGGGGGAGAGGACTAACAACGACCAACTCTGTCCGGGTGCCCTGCACATCCAGCCCTCATGGCCATTACCCCGATCCTCCCGCCTGCAGCTGGGGGGCCAGAACATCAAAGAGGCCAGAAGACTTGTTTTTCCCAATTTTAAAAGAACTTTTACTTATTCTTAAAAAAAAAAATTTGGGGCGCCTGGGTGGCTTGGTCGGTTAAGCGTCCGACTTTCGCTTGGGTCACGATCTCGCGGTTCGTGGGTTCGAGCCCCACGTCGGGCTCTGTGCTGACTGCCAGCTCAGAGCCTGGAGCCTGTTTCAGTCTGTGACTCCCTCTCTCTCTGACCCTCCCCTGCTCATGCTCTCTCTCTCTCTCTCTCTCTCCTAGAAAAAAAAAATCCACCATTTCCCCTTCCCCTCTGCCCTGGGCCATCACCATGCTACCCTCTGCTTCTCGGAGTCCATGTTAGAAAGAGAAATGGGATCAACCAGTCCTTGTCCTTCTGTGCCTGGCTGTGTCCCTCAGCACAATGCCTTCCAGTTTCATCTGGTTGTTGCGAACGGAAGGATTTCCTTCTTTTTCCAAGGCTGAATATTCCTTAATTTTCTTTCTTTCTCTCTTTCTTTCTCTCTCTCTCTCTCTCCCCACCAACCCCCTCATTTCAGTTCCAATATCTCACATAGAAGAAGCCCTGACCTCCTCATACCAGGTTATCTTTCTATAGGAAAGGCTATTTTCCCACTGTGAACTTCACCTTTGCAGCACTTCCTCTCCCCTAAATAGTCACCAGAGAGCTCTCCTTCTGGAATGTGAACTCCACAAAAGTAGGGCAAATTTGCACCCTTCATTATGGCGTCTCCACTGCCCTCCTGCACAAAGCAGGCATCCAATAAACACGGATACATGGATCCCACGTTAAAAATAAGATCAAGGTTTCACGGTGCCATGACGATAATGAATATAATGAAATAGTGCCTGGGGATCTTGCTTCACTTAGTCACTCAACTTCTCTTTATCTTGTTTATTCGCTACAACAGTCTAGGCTTTTCCAGGCACCAGAGTACCACATTGGTGACAAGACCAACACCATTGTTGACTATAAAGGCAGAGCTCACCGTCTAGGATGGTGGCGGGGGCAGTGGGGCTTCAGAAGCTGAAACCTGTACGAATGTTGCTCAGGGCGGACGTGGTGGGTCTACTGAGTGGGCAGATGGGTCCCCGAGGCTGGCGCCTGGCACAGGGTCCACCTGTAGCCTTCCCAAGGTCCCTCAAAGGCTCTCAGGAAAGCCCAAGTATATTGCACCTCTCTCTCCTGGTCCCTGACTATCGGGGCATTTCACTGCAGTCTCCAAGTCCCCTTCGAGGGAGCCCATTTGGCACCGTGGAAGAAACACTAAGGGCTAAGCCAGAAGAGAAGTGGGGTTCTGACCCAGCCTCCCCTCTGAGAGCTATAGGACCTTGGGGGAAGTCACGCAGATCCTCTGAGCCTCTCTGTCTTCATCGGCAGGGACAGGCTGACTTTTCTGTCATGGGGCTGTTATGATTAATAAGGCAGTGCACGTTATGTGCCAGGCTCAGGGCTGAGCCCATGGATATGAGCTCATAGGAGAGAGGCTAACTTCTCCTTCCTTCCCTCCCTCTGTTTTCCCACTGGGAGCTCTGGTGCATTTGCAAGCCTTGGGGAGGATCCTGGGCGTCCTGTTCTCCACAGGGCAGATAAGGAAACTCACCTCTAATGAAGCTTCTAGGATTTCCAATAGCGTTCACTCCTTGATCAGCGCCGGCCTGAGTTGTGAGAAACAGACAAACCCATGCATTCATTTGGCTACGATCTCAACACCCTCTCTCTCACTCCGGAGGCTGACTTTTCCTTAAGACACTAGTATACAGCCATACCACCCGAATGCGCCCGATCTCGTCAGATTCACGAGGCCCATTTGAATGTCTAAAAATGGTGTTTATCTCCTTCGTTCCAACCCTTTCTTCCTTGCTTCCTTTGTTTGTTTGCTCCTTCCTTCTTTTTCTCTTTCTTGTCATTTTCTTTCTCTGAGCTGAGTGCTAATATTCTGTCACCACCACCACCACCGCCACCACCATCCTCTTTCCATTAGATACATTTACAAGGGAATCCTATGATGTAATATAATACTCTTTACAAAGGTACATCCAAGATGTGGGGCATGTCCTAGCTGAATCTGCTGATGCATTTTTATGTCCTCCCCTCACACTCCTGAGTGTTTATAAGGAGAGAATGAATTGCAGGCAGGAACAAAAAGAAGAGAATTGGACAATATGCCTTTCCCAGACTCGTGTACAGAACTGCCCGCATGGCGTCCCCTCAGGGGTCTGGCTGGTACTTGAAGCACAAGGGAGCCCCAAACTGGCCCTCCACACACCTGCTCCACCCTGTCCTTCCCATCTCTGAGGGCAGTCACACCTTCCCAGGTGTCTGGGCTCATCTCTGATTTCACTTTTGTTCACACCCCACATGTGGCCCTTGAGTCGATCCTGTTGGGCTCGGCTTTCAAAGCACAATCAGAGTCCACGCGTTTTCTCCATTTCTGCTGCTGGTGCCATGTTCTCACCTGCCAGCATCCCTCACCTGGATTCCTCAACAGCCTCCCCAAAGGTTTCCCAGCAGCCTTCTTCCCTCCACGGCCTGTACTCAGCACAACCACCCCAGCAAACCACTCAAAACCTAAGTCAAATCTCATTTTTCTTAGCATCTTCCCTTGGCCTAAAACCTTAGAGTGTCGCCCCGATTCGCTCCATGTGAAAACCTAATTTCTTACAACATCTGGTGTCTCCTTATCTCTCTGACCCATTTCTCACCCTCTGTAGTGGTAATCATAGTAATACCTAAAGTTTACCATGTGCTTATTACGTGCCAGGTGTTCGTGCTTTATAGGCATTCCTCACTCAATCCCACAATAATCCTATGATGCAGGGACTGTGGTTATCCCTGTTTTACAGATAAGGAAACCGAGTCACAGAGTGGGTGGGTGGCTTGCTCACAACCTATTTCTTGGAAATTATGGCCCAAGAGTCACCCTCACACCCCCACTATTTTTAGCACTCACTAGGGGGTCTTGCTGGAGGCAATGATCACTGTGGCGTAAGGGGAACATGTGTGGAATTTTAGCTTTGCCTCTCACTCATCGTGTGACCTTAGGCAGGTCGCTTTACCTTTCTGCATCCTTCCCCTATACAACAGGATTTATAAGAGGGTTAGTATTATCACAGTGATAAATGAGAGCATTGGAAAAATGCTTGTCACGTGTTAGGGACTCCATTAATACAAGATCTCCTTGGCTCCTCTCTCTTCCTCCCAAGAAATGATGGAATGGTATACTCGTCCAAGAGACAAGATACTAAAAAGAACATCGTTCTGATACCAGCTGCCAGGGTGCACAGAGATTTCAAGACTTCTAGCAACATGAAGCACTTCAGAGCTGCAAGTGGCTGCTGGAGCCTTCTTGCCTCTTTGACAGAAGGACATTTGGGGCTTCCTGTCTGTGCACTATAGCGCACATTTTCTAGGGGGCATATCAATTATGCATTCTCTTGCCTCCATTAATATTTCAGGTTACATAAGCATAAATAAAACATACATTAATTAGAAGTTTGCAATCAGACTGTCCTTTCCCAATCTTCTTCCGCCACCAGCCTTATTTCCAAAGCCAAGTGTAAGGTGTCAGGTCCACAGCCATAAATCATTTCATGCCACCCTTCTGGGGCAGGGGTGTGCACCCCTGCTGGGTCAGAACAACTGCTTCAAAGAAGCTTGCTGTCTGGTCGCTGAGCACCGACTCAAGTCTATTGTCTTTTTCTTTTAGGAGAAATTAAAGTTATTCATGAGGTGCCGCTTAGCTGAACACTTGGATCTTTTTCCCCCACAGCAGGGACAGGTTTCCTGGCCAGAACTTGCTGCCGAAGAATTTAACATTGGTTAAAAGTGAACATCTCCTCCGAGGGGGTCATTAATACACTTAATGTTCGGGGAATCTTGGCATCTCTTGCTGAGAGGCGGCTCAACAAATTACATTAGATAGGTGCTTCTGCTCTTGATGGGATTAACAGGTGGCTTGGGGACATCACACAGACACATTCACTTGGAGCAGGTGCAAGCTGATGTGCACTATTCATCTCTCCAACGCATGGATTGACCAGCACCCTCAATGGGGCCCTGGACACGTGCAAGTCAGCAGGTGCTACAGAACTTGGGTTTGTTCTCACTTGTACCGACGAGGGTCTGGGCACCTATAATGGTTTTCTCCCAATGCACAGACCGGGCCAAGGACAGGAAGGAGGTGGATTCTTGGATTGCTCTCGGAGCTCCCTGAGCTAAGCATGGCTAACTCGAATGCCCACAGCTGCACAATGGGAGGGAGCAAAGCAGGCTGAGTGAGGAATCCGAGAATGAGAGAGCGCATCACGGCAGGGCAGCCAGGGCACACGGATCGCAAACGATGGAACTAGACTTTGAACACAGACCTGTCTGGTTCCCAGGTTCTCACAATCTCTTTTGTGCATGACTTGGATCACGAGATAAAGCATGACAGGCTTCAGAAATTCACAGCCAGAAATTGTGTTGTAAATCAGTTCATGCGCCCAGCTCTCAGTGGACAGATGAATAGTCATCCTCTCCATTGTAGAAGTAAAAGAGCCCGTGTGGCTGCAGAATTCATCGCGTGCTCTTCTGTTTCTATCTCTTGTTCCTGTGAAACACTGTGCTCAGGGAATTTCAACAAAGGCCATTCCTCCTCCTGCCACATTCTCTCCCTGGTGGCATTCAGTCCCTCCAGTACTTGGCTTTCTTCCTCCTCTCTGCACAGACCTCAGCTTCCGTCCCTCTTGAACTGAGCAGATGTTGGATCGAGTCTGCAAGGTCCCTGGCAAATTTCAGAGTTCTGGATCTGACCACAGAAGCACAAGCACCCTCTGGGCACCCATCACTGAAGGCAGAGTGTTTTGACCTTGATCCCTGTGCCCAGCACTATGGTTGAATGTGACCCGTGTGAATCCTTCATCAGTTCACAAATCACTCCATTTTACCTGGCATAGGACCCTCATTTCTAGCATCTGGCACTCCACTGGTCTGTGACCCACAACAATCCATAAGGATCTGGTTAACACAGTGGGTGCCTCTGTAAATTGCCAATGGCTGTGAAAGGTGGTGCAAGCTTTTAGGAAAAAAAAAAGTTGGAAATGAAATCAAGAATTCCTAAGACTGTTCTGTGGCGTTTTCCTCAGCAGTTCTGGGAATCCATCCTGAGGGAATCCTTCTTCTATCCTTAGCCATTTATTGAGCACCTTCTCTGTGCCAAGCCGTAGTTTACATAAACATCTCATTTATATCCTCCACACTGCCAGGGGGCAGATATAAATATCACAGTCACTAAAAGCCATGGAAACTACCACTCAGAGAGGTTGAGTTACTTGCTGGAGTTCTTCAGCCACTGGGTAAGAAAGGATCCAGTTTTCAGCCCAAAGCACTTTTCCTTTAGACAAATTGCCCACGCATTTGGCCACACTCCATAGCAATGCTATTTTGGAAGCTCCATTTAATAAGTTAAAATGAATTTTATGGGCAGCTGAGTAATTATCTGACTTGAACCCAATTAAAAATTGAGTCCATTCTGCCTGAGTTTGAGGGATTCTTTTGATGGATGCTGGACAAATGGATTTCTCCTTTTAACCAGAACTTCGAGGCCCAGATGGCCAGGCTGGCTTCTGTACAGAGTGTCCCCAAAGAGGTTTGCATGATGGACCCACGCGCGCCCACCGGTCCATGTGACTACGTGGCATNACCCATCACTGAAGGCAGAGTGTTTTGACCTTGATCCCTGTGCCCAGCACTATGGTTGAATGTGACCCGTGTGAATCCTTCATCAGTTCACAAATCACTCCATTTTACCTGGCATAGGACCCTCATTTCTAGCATCTGGCACTCCACTGGTCTGTGACCCACAACAATCCATAAGGATCTGGTTAACACAGTGGGTGCCTCTGTAAATTGCCAATGGCTGTGAAAGGTGGTGCAAGCTTTTAGGAAAAAAAAAAGTTGGAAATGAAATCAAGAATTCCTAAGACTGTTCTGTGGCGTTTTCCTCAGCAGTTCTGGGAATCCATCCTGAGGGAATCCTTCTTCTATCCTTAGCCATTTATTGAGCACCTTCTCTGTGCCAAGCCGTAGTTTACATAAACATCTCATTTATATCCTCCACACTGCCAGGGGGCAGATATAAATATCACAGTCACTAAAAGCCATGGAAACTACCACTCAGAGAGGTTGAGTTACTTGCTGGAGTTCTTCAGCCACTGGGTAAGAAAGGATCCAGTTTTCAGCCCAAAGCACTTTTCCTTTAGACAAATTGCCCACGCATTTGGCCACACTCCATAGCAATGCTATTTTGGAAGCTCCATTTAATAAGTTAAAATGAATTTTATGGGCAGCTGAGTAATTATCTGACTTGAACCCAATTAAAAATTGAGTCCATTCTGCCTGAGTTTGAGGGATTCTTTTGATGGATGCTGGACAAATGGATTTCTCCTTTTAACCAGAACTTCGAGGCCCAGATGGCCAGGCTGGCTTCTGTACAGAGTGTCCCCAAAGAGGTTTGCATGATGGACCCACGCGCGCCCACCGGTCCATGTGACTACGTGGCATGCATGTGCACCAAGCAGGGGAAAGACTCCTGACTCCTGCAACCAAGCATCTGATGTGCATTGCCAGCAGCTGAGGGGTTTAATTGAAACATATTTCTTTTGAGAAGGTCAGAGGCTCACGGTGCATGGGCTCTAGAACCCCCAGATCTGAGCTTGTAAACACGCCTGGCCACATGACAGCTGTGTGAACTTGGGCAGGTCACCGCACAGCTCAGCAGCATTTCTTCTTATATGTGACTGATGGATGGGTGGTCAGGGACTTCGGTAATGGGCAGCAGAAGCCCAGCGCGGGAGTCACAGGGAAGCTCACTCCCAGAGAGGACCAGAGTCAGGTGCAGAGCCATGCAGGTGACATCCGTGCCCCCAGATGCCCAGCAGAACTGGTCATCACTCCTACCATCTCTCAAGAACCAGCATGGGCACCAGCACCAGCCCTGGATGCTTGGGCATGCTGTTAGCCCAGTGCCCTTTATGCCCGAGAAACTGGAAGACACAGCCACCAGGCCACCAACCATTTTCAAAATGATTTCAAAACGTCCCCCATTTTTTTGGTACCTCTTTCTCCAATTTCACTCTAGAGAAGATGCAGCAGATTTGCAGAGCCTGGCAGTCACTGAGACCTGAGAAAGTGGCTTTTTGCCATTTTCACTTTCTGAAGTAGGGGGTGGGCTCTGCTTCAACAGGCGGGGAAAATGCTCTGTGTAGCAGAAGGAGCTTCAGGTGCTGGGTGGCCAGAGAGAGAACGGCAGACACCAACTACACATGGGAATGATCGTACCCATCTGCAGCCTTCCATCATGCATTCACTCACTGCATGAACATTTACTGGTCACCTATTATGCACTAAGCACAGGGAAGCCGCCGAAACTGCAGCTTACTGTGAAGATTTATAACACTGCTCAGAACAACGGCATGGCTGACGCAGACTCCAGTTTTCGAGCACGAGTTTTGTGCCAGGCACAGCACTGGGCCCTCGACTTGTCTCCCTCTGCAAGTTCATGAGCCATTATCACCGAAAGATCACGGCACAGTGCTGCTACGCAGTGATTCGCAATAGCAGGTGGTCAATAAAAGTGAATTCTCTTTCTCCTCGGCTGGACAGGTTTGACATGTGATCCCAGGAGATTGAGTTTTCTTGCTTTTCTTTTAGACATCAGTAAGCTCACAGATCAAAACACGGAAACCTGGTGATTGCGTCTGAGTGCGTGATGTCAGCTGCTACAGCTCAATCATGGGGGACAGCTGAGAAGCAGGTGACAACTGGAGTGAAGGGCACCAGAGGCGCTGACGCGCAGTGTGGAAAGGCCGCTTGTGGACTCAGATCATCTGTCTCCAGACCCCTCCCTGTGCTGAGTTCAGCTGATAGAATTATAGGCATGTTTCTATTTGGGAAGTGATAGATGGAGCCTGCTATCGGGGCCATCACACCTGGCATCCCGGCCTGTGGCTGTTTTGGGACCCGGGCTCTGGGCGTGGTTCCTCCTAAATCTATAGCCATCCCGAGACGTGGTCACTTACTTATATGATCATCACAAAAGTGACACCCAGTCCTGTGGCTGATGAGAAAATGATGCGGGAAGGCCAGCAAAGCAGCTGGCTTATGACATTGGTGGAAATCGGCAGTTACCACTGCTGCTGCTCTTGTTACTATTATTCTGTCCCCAGCTCTGCCACTTATGGCTGTAGCGAAGTCACCTGCCCCGTCTGTGCCTCAGTTTCCTCACATTATGCCTAGATAACCTCTTCTGGTCCATTTCCTAGAAACACTCTAAGGACAAGTAGGGAAAGCAGAACAGTCAGCACTTAAAAAACTACCTCCTGGGGACAAAGTGACTCCTTTGTGTGACAAGATATGAAGGGAAAGGCTGCCTGGTACTGTGTATTCAGTCGAGAGCCAGCCACTTGGTAATGTGGGTCACGTGTTTTCGGAGCACCCCTTGCTCATCTGTAATACAGGGCTCCCTGCCTACCTCTTAGGTTACCGTGAAGACAAGGGAAAGTGGGAGAAAGTTCTAGAAATTACTGAGTGTTATCCCAAGTCTGTGGACTTTCAAAGACGCCATTTCCTAGAGCAGAAATGAACCCCTCTGTCACTGTGCAGGCAGCCCAGCACCAGGCTCTGTGAGCTGAATCCAGCCCCTAGCTGCTGCTGACGCCACATCCCCAGTGCTGCCTCCGCTCAGCCTTCCCCCCGCACCCCAGGACCACCTAGACCTTCTGGAACATACGACTCTGTCTTGCCTTTGCACGTGTTCTTCCTTCCACTAGAAAGCCTCTGCTGGTGCACCCTGCCCTATGGCTTCCCCTAGGGCACTGCACCTCGCCTTCTGTGCCTGCCCACCCTGCTACTTCCTGCACTGCTAGTTTCTGTCAACTGCTTGAGGGCGAGGTCCTTGCCCATCTACCCCAGGAAGGAACCACACTGACGCGAGTCAGCACTGCAGATGGGCTGAGCTCCAACCCTGGGTTCAGACCTCACCTTGTTCCCTTATTACCTGTGTGACCTCAGGCAGGTTACTCAGGCAACCTGACCCTCACTGCAAGGGTGACCCTCACCGCCCTAGGCTCAGGGCTCCTTCAATGTGTGACACAGACTGGTTCAGGGGGTTGGGGTGGGGCCTGAGAGTCTGCATTTCTTACAAGCTCTGGGTCACGCTGATGCTGTAGGTCTGTGGTCCACACAGGAAAATGTGGGCGCAGACTATATTGACTGGGCCATTAGTGGGTTCTCACTTTGAGGGGGCAGGCTGGCAAGTGGAGAGAGGCTGATATGAGGATCAATGGACACTATGAATCGAAAGCCTCAAATCCACAAATCTTTGTTACTAATACCAGCCAAATCCTGCTATTAGCTGTCACTGGCCAGTTTGGGATGGGGGTCAGGTGGCGCAAGCAGAAAAAAATAGCCAGTGCTCTGTGTCAGGCCAATTAATGATCACTTCCTGACTAATGGGAAAAAAAAAACCCAAATGCTGCCATTATTCTAAGCTTGTTCTTCTGTTTTTAAAAAAATTTTAATGTTTATTTTTGAGAGAGAAGGAGAGAGGGAGGAGGGGCAGAGGGAGAGGGAGACACAGAATCCGAAGCAGGCTCCAGGCTCTGAGCACAGAGCCTGACACAGGGCTCAAACCCACAAATCATGAGTTCATGACCTGAGCTGAAGTTGGATGCTTAATCAACTGAGCCACCCAGGCGCCCCTATTGTTTTTAAACAATGACATCCTCGATATGATGGAAATTATTATGTTTAGCCCAGCAGGCTGTTTTGGGGAAAGCATTCAGCACTTAGTAGGTACTCACTAGGGAACGTGATTTCCCACCTCTCAGCATGCCTTGTGTCACTCACAGTAGTGGCTGAATAATGGCCTCCGAAGATACCAGGTTGTAATCCTGAAGCCTGTAAATGTGACTTAATTTGGGAAAAAAGGGTCTTTGCAGACGTGATTCAGCTAAGGATCTTACGATAGAGAGACTCTGCCAAGTCAGTCCTAAATGCAATCGTAGGTGTCCTTATGCAAGAGAGGCAAAGGGAAAGAACAAAGACACACAGGAGAGGAGGGTCACTGTGATCCAGTAGGCAGGCAGATGGCAGGTGCTGACCTTGAAGACTGGAGGGACTCGGCCACAAGCCAAGGTGTGCCAGGAACCACCCGGACCCGCACAAGGCGGGGAGAAGCCTCCCCAGGACCTCCCGAGGGAGCACAACCCTGCCGACACCTTGATTTCAGCCCCGTGACAGTGACTTTGGACTGCTGGCCTCCAGAGCTGTTAGGGAATGCGTTTCTGTTGCTTCAGGCCACCAAGTGTGCAGTAATTTGTTACAACAGCCACAGAAGACAAATGCATCCACTTCTACTTGCGGATTTCTTCCTCCGCACTGCATTGCAGCAAGGAAAAGCATTTGCAGTAAGAATGCAAATTCTTGGTCTCCTAGAACCGCATGCATTGTAGGAGAGAGTGCCGCCCAGGCCAAACAGGGAACTTTCTACGTGAGCCTTTCAGACCTTAGACTGCTGCTGAGTTCTGGCGGGAAAGCCAGTTTGAGACATTCGTTATCTGGGGGACCTGGGAGTCACTGGGAAGGTTCCTGGGATCTTTTCCAGGTGAAACCTTCATCTGAGTCTGTCTCGATGCCTGAGCTGGGATGGAGAGGCAGAGGCATCATCAAGAGGAAGCGAGCTTGTTTATGGCATTCAGCTTCATGGAGCAAATATGAGGAGGGATGATGGATGAAACTCAAGGGTCACGGCAGATACGTCATCGCTAAGACACGTGCAAGATTCAGTTACCGGGTGCGGGGCATGGTCCCAGAAGCTGTATAGTCCCTTAGAACCTCTCAAGCATAATGCTCTCAGGGAAGCCCGTTTCTCAGTTAGGAATCTTAGGCTCAGTAAGTCAGCCCAAGATCACAGAGCTGGAAGGGGCAGAGCTGAGATTTATAGCCAGGTCTCTTGGATTTTATTTGGCTTTCTCAAAGTTGGCTGAAGAGAGGAGAAGGTCTCCTAGGTGTGCCTGTCTGGGGGTAGCATTTCTGTGTCCTGCCCCCCAGCTTGCTCCTGTTTGCTACAGAGAAGCCTGGTTCTAGAGCTAAGAGTTTCCAGTGGTTTTTTGTTTTTTTTTTTTCTTTCATGTGGACTTATACCGACACCGAGGTCTAATTTCTTCTGGAAGTTCTTTGGGGCTAATTTATTATCCTTGAGCTGAAGAAGAGTGTACATGTGCCTGTGTGTGCATGCGTGCCTGTGAGTGTGAGTGTGTGTGTGTGTGTGTGCGCGCGCGCGTGCACGCACACAGGTACATGCACATTTGGGTTTATCAGCTCACTCGTCTAGGGCTATGCTAAACTACCGGCTCTTGGAAAAGAACAATGAATGTTGCAGCTCGGTGTCAAGCTGATTAATTCCTGTTGTGGCTATAATGGAAAACAAACCGCATTTCTGTCCCAGCTTTGGGGTCCTAACAGCCTGTGCGATCTCCACAGAACCCTGTTGAACTTTCTACTGTGACTCTCTCCGAGAGAATGGAGAAAAATTACATTTCTCTGGCTTCTCACAAATTCTCGGAGGTAGTGCATAGTTCCTCAAATTATCTCACAAATTCTCGGAGGTAGTGCATAGTTCCTCAAATTATAGGCCATTTCAGAGGCGATCGGATGTTATCATCATTTCCTAAACCTCGAGTCCAGTGCTGGCAGCTCCCGACATATTTCATGGAAAAGATCATCACAGCAAGCACAGCATCAGGTGCTAGTCACTGGTCTCTGCATTTTCTGTATACTGAACTCATTTTAAACTACACACCTCTACAAAAGAGGTACTATTATCAACTCCATATTCAAGATGGTACAGAGGGGGTTCAGAAAGGTTAAGAAACTTTCCCAAAGCCACACAGCTATTAATTCTAGGATTTGGATTCGGGTGTCTGGCTAAGAACCTACACCCTTGACCATGCTGCTAAGGTCCTGTATTTACTGGAAAGCTGTTTTATGACATCGTAAAGCAGCTAACGTGAGTGAGTCCTAACCGTGTGCCAAGTAAATTGTGTGGTCCTTTATATACGCTTTGGGTTCCAAGTCTGGCTGATTATCACAACTGCTTGGGAACTTAAAAACATTTCAGAGCATCTGTATTCCATCTCTAACCTTCTCAACAGTTGTCAGGAGAAGTGAGACCAGGGATCTATATGTTGAGTTCCAGTTTAGTCTGCCGGCCAGACACGCCCCAGGCAGCTTAGGAGGGGGAATGAGATACTTTTCCTTCCGTCTGTTCTCAGGAAGAATGATCATGGTCCCTCAACAGCCCTCAGTTGGCTCAACTTTAAGAGGCCACCCCCAGCGAGGCAGAAACAACACGGACTGCACACTCTGCCCCTGGCCCCTTGCACCACCCTGCCCCTCCACCACAGTGCTCCAGCCCCACTTGCCTTCTCTCTGCCACAGGGCCTTTGCACTGGCTGATCTTCTTCTTAGACTGCACGGGCTATTCCTATAGCTGGCTCCTCGCCCCTTCAGGTTTCAGCTGAAATACTGCATCCTCAGAGAAGTTTCCTTGGCCACTCTGCCTACATTCGTGCTCCCAGTTTCTTTCTCATCTCTTCCAGGAGTTGGCAGATATTCTGCAAAGAGCCAGACAATACATATTTAGTCTCTGTGGGCCACCTAAGGTTCATGTTGTGTTTTATTATTCTTGCTTACAACACTTGAAAACTGTAAAAAAAAAAAAATGGGACCCCTGGATGGCTTAGTCTGTTAAGCCTCCAACTCTTGATCTCAGCTCAGGTCTCAATTTCAGGGTTGTAAGTTCAAGCTCCATGCTGGGCGTGGAGCCCACTTTAAACAAACAAACTAAAATGTAAAAAAAAAAAAAATCATTTTTAGCTTATGCTTTGTTGACTCCACATTTTTTAATTTTAGAGAGAGAGCACACAGGGGAGAAGGGCAGAGGGAGAGAGAAACTTTTACGTGAGCTCCACACTCAGCATGGAGCCCAGTGTGGGGCTTGACCGCAGAACCTTGGGATCCTGACCTGAGCCCAAATCAAGAGTCAGATGCCCAACCGACCAAGCCACCAGGCGCCCCTGTTTGGTGACCCTTAATTCAGCATCCGGTTCGTATTCTGTCCATTACTGCCCTGCTCGGATTGGTTCTGTGAGGGCTCACTACTGTGTACTGACTGCCTGTCTTCTCCACTGGATGACAGCCTCCCTGAGGGCAGACTGTCTCACGATCACCGGTGAGCATCAGGCCTCATGCCAGTGTCTGCCCACTGAGGATGCTCAACAGGTACTGATTAAATAAAGAGTTTTTGATTTAACTTCCATTCTGCTGCCTTTTCCCCAGAACTGGCAGGAAGCTTCAGNGTACTGTGTACTGCCTGTCTTCTCCACTGGATGACAGCCTCCCTGAGGGCAGACTGTCTCACGATCACCGGTGAGCATCAGGCCTCATGCCAGTGTCTGCCCACTGAGGATGCTCAACAGGTACTGATTAAATAAAGAGTTTTTGATTTAACTTCCATTCTGCTGCCTTTTCCCCAGAACTGGCAGGAAGCTTCAGGCCAGGAGGGCTTGGGGGGACCAGAAGTCTCCATGCCATTTCTCCTTCTCCCTTTCAATCCATGATAAGGGACTCAGGATACTTGTGTTGAACAAATGGGTCCCCAGCCTTGGGGCTCACAGAAAGCTGCCCACCTCCATGAATACAGGTGCAAGTGGGAAAAGGTCCTCACCTAGACACCTGCCCCACCTGACATACCAACTTAGACGCCAACACCGGTTCTCAGGTAACTTCCAGGCTCCACATAATTGAAAACCAGGCAGTCAACTCACTGGCTTCCCAGCTGGCCTTCCCACAGGGGCCACCACTGGATGCCAGACACCAACCCCCCCAGACACGGCGAAATGCTAGTGTTCTAACCCGGCCACTACCTGTCTTATTTGTGATGATGATGACAACAACACTGATGATGGATTCTTTCTCTTTGGATGTGAAAATAGCTTCATTTTTTTAATTACCCCGATAATTTGTGGGAATTATAGAAACTTTAACTAATATAGGAAAGACTAAAAAGACAAAAAAGTCACCCAAATTCCCATCAGCCCTACATAACTTGTTAGCCACTTCCAACATATTTTTTTAACGTTTATTTATTGTTTGAGAGAGAGACAGAGTGTGAGTGGGGGAGGCGCAGAGAGAGAGGGAGACAGAATCTGAAGCAGGCTCCAGGTTCTGAGCCATCAGCACAGAGCTGGACGCGGGGCTCAAACCCGTGAACCACAAGATCATGACCTGAGCTGAAGTCTGGTGCTTAACCAACTGAGCCATCCAGGTGCCCTGACTTTCAATATTTTACAGAGCACATTTCCAGACATCTTTCTAGTGCTTAAAGAACGAGACACCTTTATAATTTACATGAGTGGGATTATATGATACAAGATGTTCTGTAATTTGCTTTTTGTTGTTGTTGTTCTAATGATGGTGATTTTAATGGACAAGTAAAGGAGAACCAGAATAGGGGAAATATGTTCTCTGTCAAAGTGACAAATACTAGCTCAGGGCTCTTGGCCTAAATGTAAGCACTACTCCCAGGGGGCCCACCCAAGAAGGAAAGGGTTGTGTGCCAGTTCCCTGGACCTCACTCCCTGGATTCTTTGGCCAGGGATTCTGGACAAAGAATCCATCCAACCAAATATCTGTACCTTAGACACACATGTTCCCAGCTGCCCTCTTCCCATGGGCATGCACGCCCACATGCGTGTTATGTACAGCATGAGCACTGATCATTTTCTTATCAGGGAAAACAGCTTCCAGAAATACTCTGGCCATCAGAGGTAAAACAGTGGAGTTGACTGCTGTCCCTCTGACTCAGATGAAGCCTTTATGTACTGCGTCATTTGCAAGACTTACACAGGAGAGGTCACAAATGACGCTGGGGAGGAATGTGCATTTTGGCTGGTCCCTGGATTCCTCCGCCTAATGGAATTCCTCTCTGCAGCCTCATGACCTCCTCCCCGAGAAAGGAAGGTTTGCAAGTAGTCTCGAAGATACTTCAGGGAATAGGCACCTGTACCATCTCAGGGAGGCCACGTGGTGGCACGCCCGGAGTAACTGACATTGATTCCGGGTGTCAGGTGCTCGGAGAGCATCGTGAGTTTCCCGCCCTGGACAGCACCCTGTGCGTGGCAGGGACCTCATTTTGCACGCAGAACCGGAGAGAACACTGAGGCTGAGGGCAGGCGGGTGACTCGTCCAGGGCCCCGGCCAGCAAGCCTGCGGGCGTCTCAGCTGCCCTGGGAACAGCTGACCAGGCACATCGTGGGTGCGTCCTCAGGATGGCTTGCTTTCCTTCACTAGTGTTATGTGGCCGGATTCCATTTTGACAGGGCCCTCTGGCTGCTCTGTGTGTGTGTTCTGGCTGCTGTGTGTGTGTGTGTACACACGCACGTGCGGTGGGGCCGGAGCAAGAACGGGAGCAGACAGACCAGCTGCAGTTTCCAGAGCGGCCACAAAGGGGTCCCTGGTCAGTGTGTGGACAGTGGATGTCGCGAGAAGCAGGTGGATTCTCTGATAAGAGGGATATGGAGCCAGAGAGAAGATGCAGGAACAAAATACTCCTAAATTGTCATGCCACTCCTCAGCACCACTGCACAAATACTGCAAGGGCACTCTGATGGCCCCAGTCCTGTAAGCTTCGCACAGGCCGCGTCTCCTCCGGGGCAGGACAACAGCCCTGGCTCAAATCCACATCAGCAGTTCTACTTCCACATAACCGCACCTCTGAACCACTTCCTCACCTGGGGAAGTAATACCATCGGGGCCCCGTCAGAGCGTCTCAGTGCAGATGAAGGGGGACGGGGCATGCCCGTAGCTGGGGCTCCTGTGTATGGTGCAAACTGGGTGCTCAGGCCCTTTATGCCTCAGTTTGCTCAGCTATGAAATGGGAGAGTAATAGTTTCCCTGCTGGTCGCCGAGAGGACTGAAGGAGGTGACACAGGTACTGGGCACAGAGCTGTCCCCTCGATCACACCTGCTTCACTTCTCCTTCCCAGTTCCTGTTCTTGGGTGCCCATTACCTGCACTGAGATTTGCCCTCACGCTTCACCCCTGCTCCAGGTTACAGAAGATGATGCTCCTGTTTGCTTGTGTACAGAGCCACCGCGAGTTCTGGGGGTGGGGATTTAACATCTTTGCAGAGCGCCTGATTCTGACACTTACTGTCCTCTTGTCCTGGGCTGGCTCCTGTGTGGACAGATAGCTTCACACTCTGTTCTGAGCAGGAGCTGTTTGTGGGGCATAAGTCAGAGGCAGGACTGGGATTTTTTTTTAAAGTCACAAGAGTATCAGTGATGAGTCCCCTGCTTCTCTGCCATCTGGATGTCATATTTAGTCTCCCCAGTCCACACTGGCTCCTTCTGTTCCCTGTCACATATGACTGCCAGAGGCCCGGGGGACACCTAATGCCCAATCACATCCTGAAGCTGTTCACAATCTTGCAATAACTTCACTGGGTCTCAGCATCATGACAAAGTCCTTCCCGGGCTCACAGGGTTGTCCCGAAATCTCATTCTCCCTCTCCCCACTCAGGCCCCACTGGCCTGCCCTTGGCAAGCTGGTTTTGCGTCCTTACTTCCACCCCAGGGCCTTTCCACGTCCAGTCTCTCTTTTGGTGGAGGGGCAGTGGGGCATTTAGGGTTGGTTAGAGAGAGAGGTACAGTCAATAACATAGAGGTAGGATATTCAGAGGCCCCAATGCCCTGAAAATACCACCCTGCCGCCATATGCAATTTCAACTAAAATAATAGTAGACCACACCATGTAATTTTAGTTTCTAAAATAACCCACGTTTACGTTCTGCTGAAATAAATCAGTTCTCTTTTTTAACTTGCTGTCATTCTTTCCTTTAAGATGAAGGATAAGTAAACCCACGTTTACGTTCTGCTGAAATAAATCAGTTCTCTTTTTTAACTTGCTGTCATTCTTTCCTTTAAGATGTCATCATAAATAATGACAATAATGGTAAACATCACCCATTCATGGGCCGTATACTGAATCCTTCCCAGAACCCTTTGAGAAAGTACTTTAATCCTCATTTTATAGGTAAGAGAAGCTAAGGCTCAGAGAGGTCACATTGCCCCGCTCTGTGTCCTTATTTCTTCTAATAAAGACACCAGTCATGGGGCACCTGGGTGGCTAAGTTGGTTAATTATCTNCTTTGCCAGTTGGTAATTCCAGCCACTGGAGTCAAGCATGGGCTTTTTAGAAGAAGGAAGGAGGAATTAAGAGAGCAGCACAAGGAATATTCAGAGAAGACAAGGAGTCTGTGGAACATCACCATCATCGTCTTCATCTTTAAAATAATGACAATAATGGTAAACATCACCCATTCATGGGCCGTATACTGAATCCTTCCCAGAACCCTTTGAGAAAGTACTTTAATCCTCATTTTATAGGTAAGAGAAGCTAAGGCTCAGAGAGGTCACACTGCCCTGCTCTGTGTCCTTATTTCTTCTAATAAAGACACCAGTCATGGGGCACCTGGGTGGCTAAGTTGGTTAATTATCTGACTTTGGCTCAGGTCATGATCTCACGGTTCGTGGGTTTGAGCCCCGCATCGGGCTCTGTGCTGACAGCCAGCTCAGAGCCTGGAGCCTGTTTTAGATTCTGTGTCTCTCTCTCTCTCAGAAATAAATAAAACTAAAAAAAAAAAAGACACCAGAAATGGAAGTAGAAGCCATCTTACTTAGGTGTGACCTCACCTTCACTGGATCACGGCTACAGGGACCCTATTTCTAAATGAGGGCACATTTGCACATGCTGGGGGTTAAGACTCCAGCACATCTTTTTTTGAGACACAGCTGAACCCACGACAAAGGGCAGCAGGCGAGTCCTGGGAGCAACCGAGCCTCTCTGGTGGAGCGAAGCGATGACCACCACTGCCGGGGCCGTGGGAGGCACTGCTGTGTAGAAATTCCAGGGGCCGAGGGGGGGGTGGCGATTTCAGGTAGTTCTGGGGGCAACCAGGCATGCATCCCAGCCATGGGGGCTCTGTGGCCATACCTCCTTTGAAGGNGATCCACCACGGCGTCCGTGCTGACGCTGCGTCCCCTGGACCATGCTCGGCCAGCCACTAAGTAGGACAGGGGCACCAACACCAGCTTTCCTAGCACAGGATCCTCCCAATAGGCCACGCGCGCTCAGAAGCTCTTCCCCGGCCTGGCTGGGCCTTCCTCGGGACAACACGGCAGGCTGAGGGCCTCCCTACCCACTGCGCCTTCCTCCTCGCTCCTCTCACGGTGTCAGGCCCGCATCGGGTCTCCATCTGCTCCTGCCCCCTTCCCGTTCTCCTTCATGGACATTCATCCCAACAAATCTCGTGCACATCCCTTTCCACCTCGATGTCCGCTTCTCAGAGAGCGCACGCAGAAACAAGCAGGAAAGAGAACGGAGCCCCGACACTCACAAGCCCCCAGACGGGAGGCTCTGTGCTCCCCAGAGTCACAGGCATATTTCCAACAGATTTGGAGGATGCGACGAAGCTGTCACAGAGGTTAGCGAGCCGATGGGGTTCTCCCCAGCCAGGAGCCCGGAAAAGCCACACAGCCCTTTCCTGGTCTCTGCATCCAGCATTGCTTTTCTTCTTTTTTTTTTTTTTTTTTTAAGGTTTATTTTTGAGAGAGAGAGAGACAGAGTGCAAGTGGGGGAGGGGCAGAGAGAGAGGGAGACAGTTTGAAGCAGGCTCCAGGCTCTGAGCTGTCAGCATAGAGCCTGACGCAGGGCTTGAACCCATGAATGTGAGATCGTGACCTGAGCCAAGGTTGGATGCTTAACTGACTGAGCCCACCCCCATCCACACCCCCGGCGCCCAGAGCACCGCTTTCTTGATAAAAGGAGACAAGTTGAAGCCAGTCCTTCCCTTCCTTCCTCTGGAGTTTTTCCACCTTAAACAGGGATAGAATGCCCAGATTCTGGGCAGCCGCTGAGAATGCGCGTAACCATCACCAAGGAAAGGTTCAGAGAAGCCAGCCCCGGCACAGTCAAACCACTGAATGAACACCAGCAGCTGCTTATCGCTGGACTTGCTTTCCACTAAGAACAAGGGACCCTCCTCTGTAGAAGCTGTGGCATGTCACTCACAGGTGAAAACACACCCAAATGAAGTAGACGCTCTGACTTGAAATACATACTCTGTGGACTCAGGGCAGGCAGAATTTCATGGGCAGATTGGCGTGCACTTGGCATGCCACGGAGAGTGGACCTGGGCTGGGGACATCTGGCCCTGCCGTTCTCTGTTGGTTAGGGGACGAGTCGGGGGTTTGGGCTTGGTTGTCGCTTCCCTACTTCACCTGATGAGCAGGGAGACAAGACAAAGCAGCAGGTATGATGGCAGGATCGGTTATAAGAGGTGCCCATGTCCGGGGTGCATGGTGGGACCCCCAGGGGCCGTGGTCCAGGGGGACCTCCCCTGGGGGAAGACACAAAGGCAAACAAGGTCAAGGTGCTTGTTCAGGTATCCTGAAGGACTTAACCTCTTAATATTAAAAAAAAAATTTCGGGTCCACTTTCCACATCCCCTACCCCCAAGCCCTGCATCTCCACCAGCTGAAAATGAATCACCCCCCACACTCAGACTGCAACTGGGTGTCATGTTCTTTACTTAATACCAGCAGCAGTAACACTTGAGCACCAAAAAAGCCCAAGTAATTATATGTCTGTTTCCTCCGCTGTTATTATTTGCATGTAACCAAGGCACCTGCCACGTTAATTGTGCCCTTTTTATAAACATCTTCTCCAGCCGACCAACCAAAGATGCACTTTGGGGATGGGGTGTGTGCTGGAAGGGAAGGTTTCGTTTTCCATCAGAGCTTCAGATTTTCCTTGAGTTCAGTGATGTGCTCAAGCCTTCAGCCTGACTATCTGGGAAGATGATACGCCGAACTTAAAAAAAAAAAGAAAGAAAGAAAGAAAGAAAAATAGCAAGAAAATAAAGAATCCTCTGGGTAGGAGACTCAAGAAGGGAGCCAACCAAACCTCCCTGCCTGACGTTCAGAGTCCTAACTTCACAAGTAGGATGAGGTTTCCAGAAGAAACATAGAAAAAAAAAGAAAGACACATGCACATTATAGCTGTATCATCTAGGCATCATGAAATATTCCTTGACAGCAATTTCTTTTCCTATTTATACACAGAAGCATGACATATGCTGAAGGGCATGCATCTTAAGTGTATAGTTTGATTACCTATTTTGGGAGGATTTTTAGTGTGGTAAAATGTATCAAACCTAAGACCTGCCAATTCTAACCACTTTTATGAGTAAAAGCCAGTGGCATTCAATTCTTTTTTTTATTTTATGTTTTTTATTTATTTCTGAGAGAGAGAGCGAGAGAGAGAGTGAGCGAGCAAGCATGAGCAGGGGAGGGTCAGAGAGAGAGGGAGACACAGAATCTGAAACAGGCTCCAGGCTCTGAGCTGTCAGCACAGAGCCCGATGCGGGGCTCGAACCCACAAACCACAAGATCATGACCTGAGCTGAAGGTGGATGCTTAACTGACCGAGTCACCCAGGCGTCCCAGTGGCATTCAGTTCTAATCACAACACTGCACAACCGTCACCGCTGTTTCCAACATTTTTCATCCTCCCCAACTGAAACTCTGTAACCATTATACATGATTAGTTTATACACACACACACAGACACACAGACACATGTGTGGCCCAAACCCAGAAGGAGACATAGATCATTTCCAGCACCCAGCAGGCTCGCGTCCGCTCCTCCCAGTGAACACCCCACCGTCCTGACATCTGTCACCACGGATTAGTATTGCCTGAAAATGTGTATAAATGGAATCGAACAGTATGTACTTCTGTGTCTGACTCCGGTCACCCAGCAATGCCCATGAAGTTTGTCCACTCCCTTCCCTTGGCCACAGTGTTTGTTTGCCGGGGCCGCCATAGCCAAGTGCCACAGACCTGGCGGCTTAAATGCTAGGGATTTGTCTTCTCACGGTCCTGGAGGCTGGAAGCCAAAGATCACGGTGTCGGCAGGGCTGATTTCTGCAGACTCTCCTCTCAGATGGTCCCTGCATCTTAGAGGCTCTTCCCTCTGGATGCATCTATGTTGTAATCCCTTTCTTTCTTCATTCTTTTCTTTCTCTTATTTCTCCTTCTCTTTCTTTTCTTTCCTTCCTTCCTTCCTTCCTTCCTTCCTTCCATTTCTCTCTCCTTCCTTCCTTCTCCTTCTTCCACTTCTCCTCCTCCTCCTCCTTTTTTTGATGTTGATTTATTTGAGAGGGAGAGAAGGAGCAGGAGCAGGGAGGGCAGAGGGAGACAAGGAGAGACTCCCAAATAGGCTCCAAACTGTCAGCACAGAGCCTGACGTGGAGCTTGAACCCATGAACTACGAGATCGTGACCTGAGCTGAAACCAAGAGTTGGACACTCAACTGACTGAGCCCCCCTGGGCGCCCCAACTCTTTCTTCTTATAAGACCACTTATACTAGATTCGCATCCATCCCAGCGACCTAATTTAAACCAAATTATGTCTTTAAAAACCCTCTCTCCAGTAACAGTCATGTCCTGAGGTGCTGGGAGTCAGGACCTCCACATGTGAATTTGTGTGGCGGGGGCACAATTCAGCCCCAAACAGCTACGTATCTCGGAGTGGCATCACTCAGTCCTACAGGGGCACGTGTTTAGTGTTTGCAAATATTTCAAGTTGTCCAAGGCACCTGCACCAATTTAAAAATTTTTAAAAATGTTTTGTTTATTTCTGAGGGAGAGAGAGAGAGACAGCATGAGCAGGGGAGGGTCAGAGAAAGAGANTTTTTTAAAAATGTTTTGTTTATTTCTGAGGGAGAGAGAGAGACAGCATGAGCAGGGGAGGGTCAGAGAAAGAGAGAGACACAGAATCTGAAGCAGGCTCCAGGCTCTGAGCTGTCCGCACAGAGCCCGACGCGGGGCTTGAACCCACGAACTGTGAGATCATGACCTGAGCCGAAGTCAGACGCTTAACCAAAGGAGCCCCCCGGGCGCCCCTGCCTGCACCAGTTTAAAATCCTAGCAGCAGCATGTGAGAGACCTGGGTCCTCTGTATCCTTGGCAACAGCAGATGCCATCCATCTTCACTCCCTCTTGGCCATTCTGCTGGGGCAGCGGCAGCCTCGCTTTCTTGCTCCCCGAGCACCTCCTGGACGGGGACTCGGCGTCTGATTGGGACTTCCCCACGGGTTCATGTACTAGCGGGACATATTTCGTGGCCACGCCCTGGAAGCTGTTTAGCTCACAAAGATGCCTGTGCCGTGCGTTCCTTCACAGGCCTGGGGAGTGGTTGGGGGTGGTCTAAATTCACAGTGTTATACGTTTATGAAATTTCTCAAAACTCCTCAATTAGTGTGTATTACTTTCCTAAGTGGGACGGGGGCTTATTTAAAAATGGAAGGTGGAGGAGCACCTGGGTGTCCCAGCCAGTTAAGCGTCCAACTCTTGACTTTGGCTGAGGTCCTGATCTTAAGTTTTGTGAGATCGAGCCCTGCATCAGGCTCTGTGCTGACAGCAAGAAGCTTGCCTGGGACCCTCTGTCCCCCTCTCTCTCTGCCCCTCCCCCACTCGTGTCTTCTCTTTCTCTCTCTCTCTGCCTCCTTGTCTGTTGGTCTCTCCCCCCTCTCTCTCGATATAAACAAACATTTAAAAAAAGAAGGCGGAAACATCAGGAAGCATGCCTGTTGGGCATTCATGGCAGGAACTCAGAGGTGCGTCTGGGGCAGCGGTGAGTGTGCTTGTTAATGTTTCCTCTTTCATGGGGCTCAGTCACCAGAGAGCATCGGGCTCACCCACATGCTGTTGGGGAGGCTTCTGGAAGAAGACAGGGCCTGATTATTTGAGACATGCGTGCACACGTATGTCTATGTGCACAGTGATTTGGGTTTACACGTACACATGGCTTTTTTTGAATGATGGGCACCAGACGCTCTGCTGAGAATCCTAGCAATCTTCCTAACATCTGAACAAGCTTTGTCATGGCACCTTATCAACCACAGTAATAGTAATCGTCATCACTGGTATTTATCAATGTTCAGAGAGGTGAAGTGTCTCACCCAAGGCCACGCAGCTTGTAAATGGCCGACTTAGGAGTTTGAACTCAGATCCACCTGACTCTTTATTTGTTGATACCCTAATGGCCTCCATGCTGAGTCAGGGCCCCTCACCTGCTTTCCCTGCAGAATCTCTAACGCTTCCGATGCTGTGGGGGAGGGGTTATTAAGGCCCATTTTAAGGACAAAGAGGCACTTGCCCGAAGTCATGTGATCAGGCCAGGATCCAAACCCACATGGTGTGATTCCCAACAACATGACTGCTATTATTATTCACATGATTTCAAATCTCTATCCGGCTCTGGCCCAACCAAAGCTGGCTCTGCACTCCCCTGAGGGACAGGTCCCTCCGGCAGAAAGCGTCCCTTGTACTGAGCTGAAATTGGCTTCCTTGCGACTTCACCCAATTGCTTCCAGTCCACAGCGCAGCACTTAGTACTTAATTACATCGTGTCTTCTATTATGTACTAATCGTCTCTGGTGGTGCCTCGCTTCTCCTCGGCTGGCCTCCCAACTCCGCCAGGGCACAGACCGGATCTCGGAGGCTGCGCACCTTGCCGAGTAAGGGTTTATTAAATAAATACTTGTTGGTGGAAAGTCCCCCAGAATTCTCCCCTGGGGCCTCATCCCAGGTGTGTGGGAGACAGTGCAGCAAGGTCACAAGGGATTTGCAATTTAAATATGCATAGAGTTTGTGGGTAATTTGCATACTCCCTCGACAGACTGTGTGTGCAGTCAACACTCGGTAATTCTGCATGTGAAATGATATCGCTCCCCCGAAGGCTGTCATTTCTTCACAGCTCTCTTCGTAACTTTCCTCAACACTGTGTCCCTAATCAAATCAGGACGGGAGTTTTCACCCTGCGTGTACAGTAAAGACAGCCTAGGTGGCAGCATAAAAGGTCAGGGTGATGTCGCCTGGTCGGAATCTTGTTTGCCTTTCAAGGGTAACTGTCACTGATTCGCCAGTGCCCTCAGATACAATTACTCTGATGTTACTTTGTTCACACCACCTGAGGTGCCCTTACCCTGTGTATCCTGGCTAGAAATGAACATTCTTTCTGTTCCAAGGGACAGAAACCCTCCTCAAAGCAGTTCCAGCAAAGAATGGTAGTTTGAAGTCATTGGCTTCTAACAGTGAACAGTCTGGGGACTTCAGGCATGGCTGGATCTAGGGGCTGAAGCTGTGTCCTCCAGACTCCCTTTTCCTCACTCTGCTGCCAGCCCCAGTGTGGAAAGAGCTTCAACTGCCCAACAGGAGATGAAGTCTCAAGACTGCGCCTCATTGGTCTGACACAGGTCACATGACCATTCCTAAACCAGTTACCACGGGTGAAGAAAAATTGATAGGCTAGATGTTGGGTGAGCTCCCCGTACCCCCAAATCACGTGGTCCGAGAGTGGGGGAGGGGGAGTTTCCCAAAGAGCAGTCTGTGGGCTTTCATTAGAGAAAACACGGACATACCCACAGACACCCACCTACAGCGCAGGTCCTCTACGGTCTGGGGGATCCTGGAGGGCGGGATGAAGGGGGGACTTCTCCTGACGCTGACCGTGTAAAGGGTTAGGAAAAAGAAAGCTGCCAGGCACCAGAGAGCCCTTCCTCTCCCAACTGTGTACCGAGTGACAGGTGCTCGGATGGTCACAGCCAGACAGACATGGTTCCTGCCCTGCATGGGGCTTACAGTCTTGCTGGTGAGGGATACACACAAGCGACTTTAACAGAGAGCGATGTGCGGGACGCAGGACGCAGGACGCATGAACAGAGGTCTTGTTTGCAGCCTACAACACCGAGACGAGGAAGGGCAAGAACAGTGAGGCCTTACAGCCCCCTCGTCCGGCTCTTTCGTACACCTTCACAGCCACCCCCAGGGCAGCAGACGCAACGTGGCGATGTCACCCCTTTGTAGGTAAGGAAAGGAGAATCGGAAGGGGAAGCAACACGGCGCACCTTCACCTTAATGACCCTGTTTCCATCCATCTTCCCGACAGCCCTGTGACGTGTGGGCTCACTTGAGAGATGAGGAAAGAGCATCTCAGAGGTGGAGAAACTGGCCGGGCACCAGGCGGCACGGCAGAGAGGCCCAGGCACGTGGTGGTAGTGTCGCACGGGCCCTGCGGCTAGGTCAGGACTCACTGCCGAGCTCGGGGCTCCACGGCCAGGGCTCGCTCCTCGGCCCCCTGGGTGCCCCTGCCCTCAAGCCGTGCCTCTCATCAGGAGGTCGCCCTGAGAGGTCAGTAGGGAATGACTCTAGGAGCCGAGCCCATCGCTGCCGGCAGCCTCGTCTCGCGCCCACCTGCCCTTCCTGACGCCCCTGCCAGGGCCTTGAGGCCTTGCCCCAGAAATGCCAACCTCCTTTTCCCCGGGAGGTATTTCTGTCCCCTGCATCACTCATTGCCAACCCCGTCCCAGAAGCGGGCTGGTGACAGCAGCAGTGGTGTGCAGCCGGCCCCGCCAGGGCTCCGCTCGGTGCGTGCGGCAGCCGGGACCTGGCCTATTTTGTGCGTGTGACGGGTAAGGGCCTGCGTGCTGTTCTGTGGTGTGTGGTGAGAGGAAGGGAGGGGGCAGATGTGGCGCCAACATTTTGGGGGGGGGGTCTGGACAGCTAGAAACTGCCGCTAAGATGAGGAGACATTGGCCGAAGCAGATTTCTCTTGGGGTCAAGAGTTCACTTTTGTACCTGTTAAGCTTGGTGGGCACCCATGAGGAGGTGTTTTGAGGCAGCTGGCCCTTGAAAGGGGATTGGGGGGGGAGCTGTGTCGCCCTGGAGCATCCCAGCCTTAGAGGACAATGGGTGGCAGCAAAGACTGAGGAGGCCTGGTGAGCGGGTGATGACAGCCCAGAAAGGGGCCACGGAGGCCTGGCAGGAAGGGGTTTCCAGAAGGGAGCAACTCATTGCATCGAATGCCGTTGCTAAGTTGGGTTCCATGGGACGAAGGATTTCCCTCGGTTCTGGCACGTCACGTGCCACTGTGACCTTGGCAGGGGTGGCTTACTGGGGACCGAGGAAGAAAGCAGGAGAGAACCAGAGGGTCACAGCAGACACAGTTCTCTGGATGTGTGTGCAACGATCAGGAGCAGCGCGCCGGCGGCAGGACAGACCCGGGAGGGCTTTTCTCCAGAGGAGTCAGGGCAGCACATCTGTGCTCTGCTGGACGGACAGAGCCAGGGGGACAACTTAGGTAGGATGCAAGGGGGGGAACGGCCCAAGCGCGAGAGCAGTGGCCCCGAGCAGGCTGGAGGGGTGCGTTCAGTGGACAAGCGGGGAGTTTGGCCTCTGCGTCCAGACCCGTGCTCCCTCTTCCCTGGCAGGCAGCCCCTCGCCACCGCGACGCGTTCTCGACTTCTCTCTCTCCGGAACCGCTCCAGACTTCCTGCCGAGGGCTCGGGCTGCAGAGAACAAAGCCTAGGACGGAACGCCAGCTATTTCTGCTAGCAATAACCCTGAATTAGAGGGAAGAGAGAAGCAGGAGCTGACAAGAGACTTTGTCTGAGCCGCTGAATTTAGGTGTGCGCTGTGAGCGCGCCTGTGACGGCACCTCGCCGGGGACGGTCTCGGGCCGGGAGGCGGTTTCCGCAGGAACCGGAGGCACAATGAACAACACTAAAATATAAGCGGCAACGTGATCCGAGACGGTTACGAATGACGTGGCCTTTACCATCGTCTCTCCAACTTAAGAGCCGTTGGTATTTAATAGCCTTTCAAGGTTATTCACGCAGAGGATGTAAACTGAGGCCAGAGGGAGGCCGTGGAGGCAGAGAGAGAGGCCCCTTCCCTCAGGGAGGTGCAAGTCCAGTAGGGCAGCCCACCCACGTGAAGCGTCGAGAGAGAGTCGTAGATGCACAGGGTTGGGTAACACAGGTAAGCTGGACGGAGGCAAGGCTTACGCAGAGGGTCTGGGAAGACTGGATTCTATGCTGGGAAGCATAAGGACAAGTGTACTCCTGACACAGGGAACAGCATGTGCAAAACCTTTGCGGTGCGAAGTACCAGGGCCCGTTCAGGAAACACCGAGGAACTCTGGATGCCTGGAGCGGGGTCTTTATCCCATGCACCGCAAGGATCCGTTGCACGATTTTAATTGAGGAACCATCGGGGCAGGGGGCATGTTTAGAATTGGGAACAGAGAAGCAGCATGAAAGCAGGTCAGGCTCCAAGCCCTTCCTCCCTGAATGGACAGCTAGCCTGTGTATCCTACGGCAGAGCTGAGCTACAGAACCACCCAGGGCTTCGGGGTCTGGGGTCAGGTGTGGAAGGGGGAGGAAGGGGTTTCTGTTTCATGACCCTGTACCAAGCCAAGGTCTTGGGCACAACTATCAAACAACCGTTCTTCAAACTAAGATTTAAAGTTAAAAACCAGGGTTTCTAAGGACAGGTCTCTAAGCTCAGGGACGTCCACTAAGCACGTGCCGTGGCCACAGCAAATACTGGCACAGGGTTGCTCTGGCCATGCCCTGCGAGTGCATGCAGGCAGGTGAGAGTTAAATAACAGAATCACAGAGTGAGAACACTGCGCCCTTTTCAGGGGTCTGGCAAACCTCTCCAATGCTTCAATGAGAAGCACTCAGTTTGGTGCTAATGGATCTTTAACACCTCTTCTTTTTTATCACCGCCTGTCGTACAAATAGGCAGCGCCACACAGAGTGGGAGTCCACTGGTATGAAACGTCCAGAAAAGTCAAAGCTAAGGAAATAGATCAGTGATGGCCTGCAGCTGGGGGGTGGCAACAGGGAGGGACCGAAATGGTCAGGATGTTCCTTCCTGGGTGATGGAGAAGGTTCCCAAGGTGGGCTATGGTGATGGTCGCACGGCTCCGTGTAGATGGCTAGAAATCATGGCGCCCTCGAAGCAAGTTAACTGTATTGTGTGTAAATCACATCTCAACAAAACCGCTTAAGAACTAGGAGAGCGTGTGTGGAGGGCTGGACTTCTGGACACACGGGGCCATGACGAGAGGCTGGTTTTCACACTGTGCTCCTTTTTCACTGCTGCCTACGTTGAAGAAGAACATAGGAAAATGTGGCCAATCAGGGCGGACTCAACGCCACTCTGCTCTGTCCTTATTTGTTTTATTAACAGTTCACTCAGACACACAGAAATTGCTAGAAATGAACAAAGCTCCCACCAGAGCCAAGGCAGGTTCATCCTGCCCAGCACCCGTGGATGTTGTAAACCATTGCATGGGACCATTTAAAGTCTGGGTCTCATGGTTTATTTATGAAGGTGACTCATGCCTTATTTATGATAAAAAAGAAGGTCAATGTGTAAACATCTCTGAATAAAACTATGGGCACAGGGCAAATGAGCATATAGACGGGTTTATTTACACGTGGATTTGTCACTTGGGCAATATCAGGATGGTGACACAAATGGACCCTGACCCATCTACAGATTGAGGAGTGTCCGATTTGGACGTTAATAGACGATTTCTTTGGAGGACAAGGTCTCTATGCTAAAAATTCCCCACAAACCACTGGGCTAGAAGATGCATGGCATGGGCACCACGATCAGAGTTTGGTTTGGGTTTTCTATACTTTCTGCAAATTGTAGTAATTACCATTTGTGATTTCCTTTTGGATAAGCAAATGAGGACCCTGAAACGCAGACAGCTGAGCGAATGACGGGGCAGGCCAGCCTCCCTCATGGAAATTCCATCTGCATGAGGCCAGCCCCCCATGCAGACAGAGGGAAGGGATTCTGAGGGAGCTGGTTCCAGCTGTGAGTCCAGCCATGTCTGCCTGCGGGGCCGGGGTCACTTCCTGCTGCTTGCTGTCACTCAAGTGCAGCCTCTTAATGGAGCCGACAGGAGAAAGCACTGCTAAAACCACAGCAATCCTTTTGAAACAAATAAATGAAGCCACAATGCCGCTCAGTTCTCTCTGGTGACTTTTCCCTTGTTAAGACTAAAACCCAAGGAGGGGCGCCTGGGTGGCTCAGTCGGTGAAGCAGCCAACTTCGGCTCAGGTCATGATCTCACAGCTCAAAGGCTCGTGAGTTCGAGCCCTGAGTTGGGCGCAGTGCAGACATCAGAGAGCCTGCTTGTGATTCTCTCTCCCCTCTCTCCCTCTGCCTCTCCCCCACTCGCTCTCTCTCAAAATAAATAAAAAGACTAAAACCTAGGGAATAAAAACCTCACAGTGAGGTTCTATAGGATCTCAATCTGTGTTGACCCCACGGGGTAACTGAGCACATACAATTTGGCCAGTTGAAATTCAGATACTGTGTATCTGAAGTATTTGGAGGGAATATGAAAAAAAAAAAGTGATACAGATCATTGACACTTTTAAACAGGTTACTGTTAACATAAAAATCTAGTGGCTATATTGGCTAAAATGAATATGAAGATTAATTTCACCTTTCCAAAAAATGGTGCGACTGGAAAATTTAAAATAACATTCGCGAGCATGTTGTGTTCCTATCGGACAGTGCTGATCCAGCCTCTGCTCATTTCCTAACAGTTACTCTGGGTCTCTCATTTTTACCTTGAACGAGGCAGACACACTGTGGGCTTTAGCACCTGCTCCTCAATAACCCTGGAGAACGCTTCATTTAAACTGCGGAACACGTGACTCCCTCCTTTGCTGTATCTTGCTCACTGTTCACATGTGATCTTATGAGACGAGGCTTCCCTGACTCCACTCACTTTTTTTTTTCCTTTGGTTTTATCATTTATCTTCATAGTACATATCATTGATGTTAGGCTATATATCTATTTCTCTGCTTCTCTTGCCAGAACATGAATTTTAAAGGGAAGGGGCTTTGTTTCATTCACCACTGGATCTTCCAGGGCCTGGCACAGATGGATGAACTGTCTGCTCACACAGAGCTCTGTCTCAGAGGGGGCGGAATAAGCAGATTTCATCACTGCATTAGGGTGTTATGAGAGGGAGAGCTTCCTGAGGTATGTAGAGGAGGGTGTTCTGTTTGTCTAGCTTCCATCCATTCACTCTCTTAGTTCTCAGGTATCCATGCCTCCCCTATAACCAGGTGACTCAAGGGAAGCAGACCCCATCCTCACATGGGCCTGATTCTCTTTGCCAGTGATTGGTTCAGGTGTGGACATGGGACGCAGCTCTGGTCAGTGAGGGCTTACTGAGGGGACTCTGGGAAAAGTATATTCTTTCCTAAAAGAAGAGGTGGTGGTGATCTCTCTTTTGCTTCTTTTAATTTTAAACGTTTATTTTTGAGAGAGAGAGAGAACAAGCACACACGTGGGGGGGGCAGAGAGAGAGGGGGACAGAGGATCTGAAGCAGGTGCCACGCTGACAGCAGAGAGCCCAATACAGGGCTCGAACTCAGGAGCTGCGAGATCATGACCTAAGCTGAAGTCAGGTGCCCCTCTCTTTTGCTTCTAAGCATCATCACGTCTGGATGTGATGCCCGGAGCTGCCACAGCTATCCTGTGACAGCCTGAGGATGAAGCCAGCACCGAAGATGGGTTAAACAGAGGGAGAAGCATCTGGATCTCTGAGAATGGCGCTGAGCGAATGAACTGGCCCACCAGGGGCCTGTATGACAATGAGTGCCTAAATTCTTCAGCCATTTTGAGTAGAGATCTTGGTAACGTGCAGCTGAAAGTTGCCTTGACCTGACAGGTGACCTAGTTTCAAGGGGTGCTGTGGAAAGCCTGTGTCTTTCTTCATGTTCTCTAAGAGGCAGACTCTACACTGGACATTTTCATGAAGGGAATTTATCAGCGAATGCCCTTGAGATCAGCACTCATTGTGGGGTGACGGAAATGGAATCCGACCAAGGAGGTGAACTAACATGCAGTAGCAACAAGGTCTCAGCTGATCCCACAGAAAGTTCTGGAGTCGGGATGGCCCCATTTTTTTTAAAAATATTTTTTATCTATTTCTAGGAGAAAGAGAGAGAGAGACAGTGTGAGCAGGGGAGGGTCAGAGAGAGGGAGACACAGACTCCGAAATAGGCTCCAGGCTCCGAGCTGGCAGTCAGCACAGAGCCCGACACGGGGCTCGAACCCATGAACCGCGAGATCACGACCTAAGCGAAAGTCGGACGCTTAACCGACTAAGCCACCCAGGCGCCCCATGGGATGGCCCCATTTATATGTCCTTGAGACAAAGGGATTGGGTTGTTGTACAGCCGTGGAAACAATCAGTGGATGTGGTGTGGCCTCAGAAAGGTGGAGTGACTTTGGGTGGGGCAGCTCTCTTTGGATGAAGGCATTTCCTGGAGAGAGACAGATGTCTATCAGCCACAGACATCCTAGCTGGAGGCGAATCTAGGTTCCTTCCACCGCAGTGATGTCAGCCCACTGGAAGAAGTGGTACGAAGCTCGGATCCAGAGATGAGTAAGAGTGATCCCAGTGGAGGGTGGGGAAAACGGGGACCATCCAAAGAATAAGTAATAGTACTTGAAAATCCTGGAGATACCATGGTGGTTCCTTGGAATGGAGAGGTGATCATTTTCTCCCCACTCTGTCAGCTTGGGTTGGGTTTTCTGTCACTTGAACCCATTGAGTCCTGATAGGTACATGCAGACTCTAGACGGCAGAGCCAACCAAGATTTGAAATCTGTTCTCAAGAGTCCGTGAACCTCCTCAGCATGTCATATTGTATTGTTTCTCCCGTTAAACAACATGTTTCAAATCACTGAGTCACTTGAAGTGTCTCTAGGCAATTTTGTGTGGCCACACCTTGAAAATAAGGTTATATGGGTCACTGCCAATCCTGTGTTTTTTGGTTCCACATGTTTGCAGAGCAGCTTTTATTCAGTGTCTTCTAAATTTAATTTCTGTTTGTGAGCCCCTCTTTGTCCCACCCCTGAGCGGCAGGATTTGTAGGAAGGCAGGGCCACGGAAAAGGCAAGAAGGTCAGGCACTCAATCACAGCCAGAGTTCCATAAACTAATCCCAAGGATGGAACAAGATTATTTCATTCACAGTAAATCAGTCACTTGCAGGCAGGACTTTCTGTCACCTCTGAAGGCCAAATGTGTTTTTGGAGTAAGTTCATCAAGTAAAAGTCGCATCTAGAGGCCAATCAACATAATGTTCAGGGAAGCCAACATGCTGGCTCCTGGTGCCCTATCTCTGCAGAGAATGTGTCACTAAGAGCTGTAGCATTTCCCGTAGGCTCATGAGCTGAGTGCTTTCCCTCAAAGCAGCCACACTCCCAGGTTAAAAAGAAATCAGGTTATAACTGGAGAAAGAAGATGCTCATCTCTTTGATGCAAACCATGATTCAGTGTCTCCCCACCTCTAGACTTTGGTACATGCTGCTCCATCTAGAATGCCCATCTGTGTAGAGCACTCCTTGTCATCCTTGAAGACCCAGCTCATGAAACAGTCCTGACTGCTCCCAAGGGAAAGTCCGTTGTCCCCTCCTTGGAAGCCTCATTAATTTGCACGGACTCTTTCTAGAGCATGTTTCTTGGTACATGAGACAATGTAGTCTACTTGTTAGTCTGAGAATCTGATTCCCCTCTAGACTATAAACTCCTTTAGGGGAGGGACAAGGGCCATGTGTCTCTCTAATCTCAAGGTTGCCAGGTCCATGATACATCCTCAGTGAGAGTTCGTGGAATAAATAAATGACCTGCATGAGTACGTGACAGAGGAAGCAGTGTGGCAGGGCACAGGTGAGCGTGTGTTGCCTGGACGGTGAGTGAATGAGACCACAAGTAAGTGGTCGTGTGTGTAAATGAGAGCTCGTGTGGAACACTGAGTGGTTGAAGGATTGTCAGGGGATGAAGGAAAGTCTCTGAGCAGCAGACTATGGAAGTCAGTCTTTATTTCTGACCTTTTCATGGTTTGATTGCTTTGCCACCAGACCCGGGTACTCCCTGTAACCAGCAGTCACTGCACTGTTTAGCGTGACTCAGGCAAAACTGATTATTCTCTCTAAGGACTGGGGGAGTCCATTTCCACTGGTGAACCTCCTGGTGAAGCAGGAGGTGCTGTGGCTGTAGAAAAGCAAGAACCTAGAGGGTGTGGAGATGATGACAAGTCTGGAAATGGCTCCAAAGTCCCTCAATGTAAAGGTAGATGCGTCATTACTCCTGAATCCATAAATTCTTTTGTGGGTTTCTCGAGGGAGTCTTTGGCAAACTCTACGGGTCTTGTCATAAAGCACATATAATCATACCTAAGCACACAAGCATGCAAGCATAGTCATGTATGTGATTTTAGACAGTTAATGGTGCCCCTCAAACCCAGCTACATGACACACGGCCCCTAACTTGGAAAGTACACATGTCCGTTTCAGCTTCCTACGGGTTCTGAGGATGTATCGCAGAGCCTAACACATCCTGTCGGGCAACACGCATTTCTACTGAATTGGACTGAGCTGAAATGACCTAACTGAAGAGGCAGGGCATGGACAGCTGGCTTTCCCGGCCGCAGTAATCCCTGCACTACACACAGTGTGGCCCCAGGAACTGGCTCTCTACTGAGAAAATAATCTTTCCAGACACTTCCCATCTTCAGCCCTCGCCAGGACATGCGAGTCTTTCCTTCCAAGAGCTTCTTAGGGGAAAATACGAGAGTGTAAAACATGATTCACATCTGGATGAGCAAACAGAGCTCCGTGTTGGAACAACGTAATTAATGGTGATGCCAGGCCCTTGGCCTTGGTTCCTCCGTGCCGTATGCTATGCAAATAACACCAGGGCCTCTACCCCAAGCAGGATTCACTAAGCCCCCATCAAGAGACGGCGGCCCAGATCAAAGAAAAAATTAACAGCTGAGGTGGGATGGAATTAGAATCCAATTTATCCTGAACCTGGCCCTTAACGAAGAGTGTTTAATTTCATTAATACAGTTTAGAGAGTCTTTCTGTTCAGAAGGATTTAGCTGAGGGCAAGATGAATGACTGTCGAGTCACAAGGGAGGCAGAGTGGCAGAGACTGAAAACGACAGCAACGTGCTGTCTGACCAGGGTGTGGGAGATAGGCATTCCACATGCTGCTGGAAGGAGGGTGAACTCAGTAGATATTCTGGAGAGCTGTTCGTCTTTTTAAATGGAAAAAAGGAGACTATATATTCTTTGACGCAGGCGTTCCAGTATTAAGATGTCTTCCTACAAATGTCCTCATACCCGTACTCAGTGAAGATGTGCATGGTTTATAATAGCACAGATTGGAAACAACCTAAGTGTCTGACCAGAGGAGACTGGAGAAATAGCCCATCCTCATAATGGCAAATGCGGTGGCATCTGGGAAGAGGAAAGAGCCTCTAAGCCATGAAGAGTAATATCCCTCATGTATTTTTTTCAGTGGGCAAAACACAAGGTGGTACACGATGCTTGGAGGATACTTTTACTTATGAAAACAGGGTTATGTGTAGACTTGAAGTGTCCTGGGAAGGCTAAACACACACCTGTGCTTTTCATATGATTATTTCTAGAGAGAACTAGGGGAGGAGGTCAGAATTAATTATAAATTAGGATTAATGGAATTGATACCCCATTTTCACTGTATATGCTTTGTTCTGTTTGAATTTTTATTATGTGCTTGTATTAATGTTATCAGTTAAAATGCTGGGGTTTTGGGGGGCGCCTGGAGGGCTCAGTTGGTCGAGTGTCTGACTTTGGCTCAGGTCATGATCTCGCAGTTTGTGAATTTGAGCCACACATCTGGCTCACTGCTGTAACCTGTCAGTGCAGAGCCCGCTTCAGATCCTCTGTCCCTGTCTCTGTCCCCTGCTTGCCCTCTCCCCAAAATAAGTTTTTAAAATGCTGGTTGTNGGGGGGCGCCTGGAGGGCTCAGTTGGTCGAGTGTCTGACTTCGGCTCAGGTCATGATCTCGCAGTTTGTGAATTTGAGCCACACATCTGGCTCACTGCTGTAACCTGTCAGTGCAGAGCCCGCTTCAGATCCTCTGTCCCTGTCTCTGTCCCCTGCTTGCCCTCTCCCCAAAATAAGTTTTTAAAATGCTGGTTGTTTTGACTGAGGAATTTGTTTTAAAAACAAGCACTGATGTCCTTTCTTCCTCCATTCACCTCAGCACTTACTGAACACTCACTCGCTGGGAGGTGAGACCTGACCATCCAGCCTTGCAAAAAAATGTGGCCCAACATTCATCCACAGAGAGAACGGAGTAGAATGACATGCCTTTTATAGTGCTCCCTGGGCACAACCGGATGGCAGGCCTGGTGTCTCCCTAGTTTTGTTTCGGGGAGAATGAAGGTATAGAAAGGTGGGGAGGTTCTCTGAGCATCTGTTCTTGTCCCCAGGCACTGCACTGGGCACTCTGTTTATGTCACCCACCCTGCTCTTGTCGTCACTAAACACCTAGCACCCAAAGCAGGGCTTGCGTCTGACAGCAATTGGATAAGTGGACTATAAAGAAATGGATTAGATGCACAGCCTCTCTCGGGAGAGAGAACAAGTGGCCTGTGGGAGGACAGGCTCCTGGCTAAGCCCGAGGCTCAGAATTCCCACTGAGCTGCTCAGGGCAGATTGAGATCGTTGGCTTTTATGGTGCTACCTCTGGGGAAGAGTGTGCAGCCATTACCCAGGGATCATGCCTAGGTTCTTCTGATCGAGGAAACGATGGGCAGCGTATCTTGAAGAGGTCTATTTAATATTTTAATAGCACGTAGTTTATTTTAATCTCATTTTACTCTAAATGCAAGTTAGTTAACACACAGTGTAATAATGATTTCAAGAAGAGAGTTTGGTGATTTATCACTTACACACAACACCCAGGACTCATCCCAGCAAGTGCCCTCCTTAATGCCAATAGCCCATTTAGCCCATCCCCCCACCCAACACCCTGCCACCTCTGTATTTAAGAGTCTCTTATGGTTTGTCTCCCTCTCTGTTTTTATCTTATTTTTGCTTCCCTTCCCTTATGTTCATGTGTTTCGTTTCCTAAATTCCACATATTCCACAAATCACAGTATTTGTCTTTCTCTGACAGACTTATTTCGCTTGGCATAATACACTCTAGCTCCATCCACGTTGTTGCAAATGGCAAGATTTCATTCTTTTTGATCATCGAGTAATACTCCATTATGTGTGTATATATACATACATACAAACACCACATCTTCTTTATCCAGGCTTCAGTCGGCGGGCACTTGGACTCCTTCCATTCCTTGGCTATTGCTGACAGTGCTGATAGCATGTATTTTAACATCTATGTCTACCACACATGAGTCAGTTTCTCTCCACTCTTATCATGATGCTTGGAAGCCTGAGGAAAAAGAAAACGTCTTGCTTCTTCCAACACATACTTACTAGGCACTTTTATTAAGAATGTTGTTCGAGAAACACAATGGACCCTTTATCTCCTTAAGGAACACTTTGTCCCCCTCTGGTCCTGTGCTCGCTCAGCATGACTATGCTTGCTGCTTGTAGACACAGGCCATCATGGAAGATGCTGAGGTTCTCTTTTCACATCAGCTGCTAGGAAGCTCAGAGCCCAGCTGCATTGTCTATTTCTAGCAGTTTCCATTTTGTCTATGTAGATGGCTCTTATCTCCATCTTTTCTATGGCTTTACATGGCTTTTCCTTAAATTTATTTTACCTTGTGTTAAATGAACCCCATGGAGACCTTTTGGGATAAGGCAGGTGCATGAGTTTCCTAGGGTCTGCTCTAACAAACCACTGACTAGGTGGCTTTAAACAATACACATTTATTCTCTCTCTGGAGGCCAGGAGTCCAACATCGAGACTTTGGCTGGGATGGTTCATTCTGGAGAGTCTAAGGGAGAATCTGTTTCATGCTTCTCGTCGATGCCAGTAATCCCTGGTGTTCCTTGGCTTGTAGACTCATTATCTTGGTTTCATTTTCCCCATCTGCAAATGGGGAGAGCAGACAGGACATCCTGGAATTTTCTGGCTCCCACGTTCAATGAATGGCTCCTACAACAAGGGAAGGCTGCCTGAACGTTGTCAGATTTCTGGAATACGGTTCTGAAGGCAGAGTGGCAAGGACTCTCCGAGCCACATTCTGGATGGGGGCTGGGGCATGGGATCCCAGTTGCCAAGGATTGTGGGTCAAGGCAAGCAGAGTGAGGGGAGAGATGGCACAATGATCGTAAAGGACAGCATCTTCCACAGTGCTCCCAAGGGTGTGCTGTGCCAGAAAGAGCGCCAGAGCAGCACAGAGTATAAAATCCAGGTGCCACTGGGACCTCATCAAGATAAAACGCTTCTGCACAGCGAAGCAAACAATCAGCAAAACTACAAGGCAACCGACGGAATGGGAAAAGATATTTGCAAATGACATATCAGATAAAGGGCTAGTATCCAAAATCTATAAAGAACTTAACCAAACTCAACACCTGAAAAACAAATAATCCAGTGAAGAAATGGGCAGAAGATATGAACAGACACTTCTCCAAAGAGGAAACCCAGATGGCCAATAGACACATGAAACGATGCTCAGCATCCCTCCTCATCAGGGAAATACAAATCAAAACCACACTGAGATACCACCTCACGCCGGTCAGAGTGGCTAAAATGAGCAAATCATAGGACTCTAGATGCTGGTGAGGATGTGGAGAAACGGGCACCCTCCTACACTGTTGGCAGGAATGCAAACTGGTGCAGTCCTCTAGAAAACAGTGTGGAGGTTCCTCAAAAAACTAATAATAGAACTCCCCGATGACCCAGCAGTAACACTGCTAGGAATTTACCCAAGGGATACAGGAGTGCTGATTCACAGGGGCACATGTACCCCAATGTTCATAGCAGCACTCTCCACAATAGCCAAACCATGGAAAGAGCCTAAGTGTCCATCCACGGACGAATGGATCAAGAAGATGTGGTTTACCTATACGATGGAATACTACATGGCAATGAGAAAGAATGAAATCTGGCCATGTGTAGCAACATGGATGGACCTTGAGGGTGTTATGCTCAGCGAAATAAGTCAGGCAGAGAAAGACAGATACCGTATGTTTTCACTCCTATGTGGATCTTAAGAAACTTAACAGAAGACCATGGGGGAAGGGAAGGGGAAAAAATAGATACAGGGAGGGAGGGAGGCAAACCATAAGAGGCTCTTAAATATAGAGAACAAATGGAGGGTGGATGGCGGTGGGCAGAGGGGAAAGTGGGTGATGGGCATTGAGGAGGGCATTTGTTGGGATGAGCACTGGGTGTTGTATATGTCAAATAATAATACATCGACAATAAATCATATTAAAATAATCCAGGGGCTGGGGTGCTATCTGCTGTGTTCCCAACTGTGTGTTTCTCGCACAGAGCACGGATCTGCTGGCTGACTGGCCGGGGAAGCCATGCAGATCTGGCTCAGTTCCTGGCTCTGCCTCTTGGACAAATGACATTTTCAGCCTCGGGAGACATGTCTGTAAAAACGGGTACCGCAATGGCCACCTTGTAGGACTGTTGAAGCCCCACATCTAGAATCTAGTGTTTGAGAGTCTAGGTCTGAGTTCAAATGCCATCTCTTTTTAATTTTTTTAACATTTATTTATTTTTGAGAGACAGTGGGAGATAAAGCTTGAGTGGGGGAGGGGCAGAGAAAGAGGGAGACACAGAATCCAAAGCAGGTTCCAGGCTCTGAGCTGGAGCACAGCACAGAACCCGACGCAGGGCTCAAACCCTAGAACCTTGTGATGACCTGAGCCGAAGTCAGACGCTCAACCGACTGAGCCACCTAGGCGCCCCTCAAATGCCATCTCTTGTGCTTATCGGCTGTTAGACCTGAAACAAGACCCCTGGACTCTCTGAGCCTCCATTTCCTGGAGGAGATGATGCCACACCACTGAGGATAAAGTGAGATGTGAGTTTGATGTGTTCGGCTGGGGCCCTGGCGCTCGGTAAGTGCTCAGTGTTTCTCTTCTGATCTTTGATTCGCCTCGCAGAGCTGCAGGGTGTGGGTGCAGGAGAGCACCCCGACGGTGGGACACCTGTCCTCCTCTGGCCCCCAGACTCCCAGCAGACTCAGGACCCCCCACTTGGAGCCAGCAACTCTCTTGCTGGGTCGGGAGGCTGGACAACACCCTTCTGATAAACACGGAGAGAAGCAGGGTTTTTTCTCCGATGGGTTTGCTCACTGAAGAACCCTCAGAAAACCATTAACTCCAGTATTACTGAACATCTGAATGCAATTTGCAAGCTATAATAACATCTCTCTAGTTAGCAAATGTTTATGCCTCTCTATAATTTTCTTTTCCGTATGAAAATAGACCTGTCATGCTAACGTGGTCGGCCAGCTGCCTCTGTAATATCGTTAATAAGCAGGAAGGATCATCCATTCTGCGGGCTGACGGGCTCGCTAGGCACTTCTGTTCCAGAGCAGGCGTAAGCAAGGGGGGACCGGCAGCCCTGGGGGCTACGGCACAGGGGTTGCATGAGAGGCAGAAAATGGGGGACCCTGGAAAAAGGGAATTAGGAGCCCGATATCCTATGTCCAACTGGCAAGAGTGGGATTAACATTTTTAAAGCACCTACTTTGTGCTAAACGTGAGACTAGGCTTTCATATATTTCAGTGGCACCCCAAGTTGTGTAGTCCCCCACTGGACTCCCTACACATAGGGATTCCTGGGCCTCGCCCCAAACATGCTGGGTTAGGGACCCTGTGTGTAGTTTCCGATCATCTGTCTGGTTTTTTTTTTTTTAATTTTTTAACTGTTTTATTTATTTTTGAGAGAGACAGTGTGAGCAGGGGAGGGTCAGAGAGAGAGGGAGACACAGAATCTGAAGACAGGCTCCAGGCTCTGAGCTGGCTGTCAGCACAGAGCCCGATGCAGGGCTCGAACCCACCCAATCATCTGTCTTTTAAAGATGCTTCTTGGAGCACCTAGTGGTTTCTATGCATTCCAGAGTACGAAGAAATGAATTCCTACAGCAGGGAGGAAAAGAAAATTACGTTTCAGGGGAAAGGTTCCTTTTACAGAACAGATGTGGATCACCTAAGCTTCCTATCTGCATTTCTTTCCCTTCAAATAAGTGGATAATTTAGGTCCCCAAACCAGCCTCCTAAATGATTTGTCTGATGCAGCAGTTCCACAAAACTGAGCGCCTACTGAGTGCACCGGTGTTGGGGTGGAGTGTAAAAGACTGTGCCCCCGGCCCTGCGGAGTTTGTCCCGTGCTGGGGAGCCGGGCGTGAGAACAGGAAATTACAACAAAATCTAAACTGTGTGGTGATTGCCCAAGGTGGGCGCTGACCGCATCTCTGGGGCCTTAGGAGGCCCCCTTGGGAAAGGGATGGCTAAGCTGACGGGAAAGACAAGCAGAAGTTTGCCAAGCAAAGGGTGGGCGTGCCAGGAGGGAGGGGCGCCCTGTGACCGGGTCCCAGGGCTGGAGGGAGCTTGGAAGGTCAGAGGGACGGAAAACTCTCTGCACGGCTGGCATGTGAAGTGAGGGGCAGAAAAATGAGCTTGGGCTGTGGCGGGAGGAGCTCAGGCTCTGTCCTCAGGGCAGTGGGGAGCCATCGGGGGCCTCCGGGAAGGTTCGCCATGGCCACGTGCACGTGTTACAGAGATGCAGGAGGCGAGACTGGAGGGGGGGCAGGCCCCACCGGCTGGGAGGCTGTTGCCACGGTCCCAGTGAGAGATGAAGGGGACCCACGTCCCAGTGATGGCAGTGGACTGGAGACCAGTGGACAGGCTCAGGCCACCTTAACGGGGACAAAAGTCCCCGTTGGAGAGCAGACTGGACAATATGGGAAATAATTGGGAAGCAGAGTAATCAACTGACCCCCTCCCCAAGGCAGCGACTATGGCCTCTGTTAGTTTTGAGTTCTGATTTCTTTTCTCACCTAACATGGCGTCCCACGCCTTTCCCACACCACGATCAACTTTGCACAAACGTTCTTGAGGTCGGCTGTGCAGTGTTCTCTTGTGTGGAGACACGGCAGTTTTAAAAAACTCACTGAGCCATAGATGATACACCAAGAAGCACACATATGTAGCGCGTAGGGTGGGAGGAGGCTGGAAGTGTGCACACAACTGTGATTCCGTCACCACCATCACGGTAATCCCGGACATATCCAGCACCTGCCAGAGCTGCCTCGTGTCCCTTTGTTCTGGTGGTGAGGGCGTTTAACATAAGATCTACCCTGTTACAGATTAAAAACAAATTTTTTATGTTCATTTATTTCTGAGAGACAGAGACAGAGCATGAGCAGGGGAGGGGCAGAGAGAGAGGGAGAGAGAAGGAGACACAGAATTCAAAGCAGGCTCCGACGTGGGGCTCGAACCCACAAACCATGAGATCATGACCTGAGCTGAAGTCGGACACCCAACCGACTGAGCCACCCAGATGCCCCTCCCGGTTGCAGATTTTTAAGGGCACCGTACAGTGACGTCAGGCATGGGCACCATCTGCATGGCAGATCTCTGGAACATTCATCTGGCATGACTGAAACTTTATACCCAACGACTAACAGCCCTCCACTTCCTCCATCACCTGCTTCAGTGAGTCTGTCTGCGGTTTTTGGGGTAACACGGTTACCTGCGGTTTCTGTCCTTCTGTGTCTGGCTTATTTCGCTTAGAACCATGCCCTCCAGGCTCATGCATGTTGTCACAACTGGCAGGAGTTCTTTTTTTTAAAGGCTAAGTAGTAGTATTCCACTGTGTGTGTGTACATCTATCTCTTCCTAGATCTGTATACACCCTTCTCTTTATCCATCCATCTGATGATATTTGAGTTATTTCCATGTACCACCACAATTTATTTTAAACAATCCTTACTACTGGACATTCAAGTTGTTTACATATTTTTTACTGTTATAAAAAATGCTACAGTTAGTTATATTTTGACTTAAATCTTTCCCCATATTTTACTATTTTTTAAAGTTTATTTATTTATTTTGAGGTGGAGGGGCACAGGGAGAGGGGGAGAGAGAGAGAATCCCAAGCAGGCCCTGTACTGTCAGAGCAGAGCCAGACGTGGGCTCGAACTCACGAACTGTGAGATCATGACCTGAGCCAAGATCAAGGGTCAGATGCTTAGCCGCCTGAGCCCCCCAGGCGCCTTTTCCCCATATTTCAGACTCTTTGAGAATCATGACTAGAGACTATAGAGGTTTGTGTTTAAGATAAGGGGGCCTGGGTGGGGTTGGGGGCTGGGGGGCTCCGTGCTGGTTTACTGTCGGACAGACCCCCCTCTCCTCTCCATCCGGCTCCCCCATCTGTGGGGTGGGTTCTACATGCAGGACCCCTGAGCACCTTCATCACTATCATTCTGTGAGTTTGTTCATACTGAGTGCAGAGCAGTTGGGCACCCTGACCCTGACCTGGGGCTCTTGGGAGGCCATTCCAGCCGGTCCTCTGGCCGGCAGCGCTTACACTGGCCCAGACAAAGCACCGATGGAGCAGAGCCTGGCTACAACTCAGAGTAGCAGAGTGGTTGGAGAACACTCTTTTTTTAAAAAATATTTTATTTAGTTTTTAATGTTTATTTAGTTTTGAGAGAGAGAGAGAAACAGAGCATAAGCAGGGGAGAAACAGAGAGAGAGGGAGACACAGAATTCGAAGCAGGCTCCAGGCTCTGAGCTGTCAGCACGGAGCCTGACGCGGGGCTCGAAATCATGAACTGTGAGATCATGACCTGACCCGAAGTCTGATGCTTAACCGACTGAGCCACCCAGGCACTCCGAGAACATTCTCTACAGTCACTTAGACATGGATCTGAATCCACCTACTAGCTGCATAACCTGGGTTGGGCTACTGATCTTCCCTGCACCTCAGTTTCCTCATCTATAAAATGGCCATAACGACAGGACTCGGTTTAACAAGGAGCAGTGAAAAGGAGCCTGGAAAGAGCCTGACTGGTCTCAGGCAACCAGTGAATATAAGCTCCTGTCACCAATTTTCTGATCTCGATGCCTCCAGGGGAAGTAGTGAAGCCATTACCGGGACTCACTGAAGCACACAGACTGGCATTTGAGTGTGGGCTATCGGAGCACCTCTGGGACCTGGGCAGCCTTTCGGAGCCTCAGTTTCCTCGTATGTCAAAGGGAGATGATAACACACCATATTAAAGACGGGCTGTGAGTTGTGCAATCAGTTAACATACATGACCTGCTCAGAGCGTGTCTACCACATGGAGAGCACCAGAGGCATGTCAGGTAAAAAGAACAANCCGCCCACGACAATGAGTCAAGGCGGCAGGGATTAGGATTCATCCCAGTTCACGGACTGGGGAGCCAGGTCCAAGTTCAGCGGGAGGAGCTCCACCCGCTCACTGTCCTTCCCCTGACACCGCGTGCCCTGCCCCTGACCGCTGACCGTGGAGAGAGGTGGAGGGCTGCCAGAAAAACCGCGTCCTTGAAGCCACGATGAACAACGATCACCATTCACTCTCCAAAAAGCTGGGATTCTAATTAAATTACCCGCTTCCTTTGCCCCAGTTGGGTCCAGGCTTAATAAAGGACCCTCTCTGCAGAGGATCAATGTGGGGCTTGGAATGAATGTGCTGGATCTTTCTGAGTCCGCGCCAACGGGCTGATGTGCTGTCAGGACCTCCTGATGAACGGGCCGGTGCGCCCGGTTGCTCAAGACGCTGGCCAGGACCAGGAAGAAGGGAGAAATGACAGAACGGTCCCTGCCTTCAGCGGAGTAAAAGTTGAGCTCCTTAGCCTGGCCAAGGAGACCCAGGGAAAGAAGGGAGGGGACAGGAGGGAGGCGCATTGTGACACTGCTCGAGCTAGTTTGAGTCCTTGTCCCCCCCAGAGTTCTGCTGAGAACTCCCAGATGAAGCCGTCAACATGGTAAGCGGCACCGGAAGAGCTTCGGTGCTAGAAGACTAGGCAGGAGAAGCGTTTTGTAATTCACAGCATGACAGGAGTCTCACCCCCGTCCGCCTGCCTCTAACCCAGCGCCAGGTGTCCTAACGAACCGCGGCTCAAAATTCGGCGGAGGCCCGAATGAAGATCAGATGAGCAGAACACCACTTTGGAGTGAGGGGCGGGCGGGTCAGGTCCCGGCTCCAGCGCTTACCGGCTGCACAGCATCAGACAAGTGCTCATTTACGTTTTCTTCTTTATCAACTGCAGAGANCATGCACAGCACACAGCAGTTGCCTAATAAATGTTAGCAGACCCCTAGGGATGTGTGGGGTCCCTAGGTCTCATTTTTAAATGTGGCACTGGGGCCAGAAATTCTCTAAAAACCTGGCTGCTTCAGTCCCTACATGTTTCAAGCGTCCAGAGCCTCGCCTGCCAAGGAGTTTGTGAAATATTTGTAAAAAAAATAAAAAAATAAAAATAGGAAAGCCTAGTTTCACTTCTGCTGCTGCAGGGAGCGTTTCTGCATCAGCGTGTGCCAGGCTGAGGTCTGGGACCAGACCGCGTGCTAGAAGGCTCTTCCTCCCAAAGGCAACAGTGAACATGCCTGTTCAGGAGGGGAGGTTCCCTAGCTGGCTGTCACCTTCCCTCCAGTCCCAGCTCACATATCACTTCTTTCAAGTGTGGCCCCTGGGATGCTGACTCCCTGGCCCAGCGTGGACCTCGGGACGGAACCTGGGAGCTCACAAGGTCCCTGCTGAAGTGCACAGGAGCTGGGAAAGCACCTCCCAGGCCCTAGAGAGGGCCAAGCCCCTGTTATGCCCTCTCAAGGACCCTGGTCCTTCCTTTGTGGCATCCGTCTCTCATGTAAACAATCAGCTACCTGGTGTGCTTTTTTGCTCGGTGTCTGCCTTTCCTTATGAGGCAGCTGACACCCCCAAATCAAGCCCCCTGTCTGTCTTGTTCAGCTCTGTATGTCCAGATGCTAGTGTTCCTGAGGACACTGAAGGAATCACTTAATTATTTTGGATGGAAGGAAGGAAGGGAGGAAGGGAGGGAGGGAAGAAGGCAGGAAGGGAGGGAAGGAGGAGGGAAGCAGAAAGGAAGGGAGGGAGGGAAGAGGGGAGGGAGGAACAGAAAGAGAGTCCAGCTTCTTCCTCAGCCCCAATACATGCACTTGGGAATCTGGAGGGTCCATTCCTGAGAAAGAAACCAGGGGAGAGGAACCCCTCCCCTCCCCCCACCAGCATAGAAACAGATTGCTGATTTTCATCCAAGAAGGGTCATGTTGTGATAGTACCCTGGCGTGGGGAGAAAGCAGTGGTGAGATTTCATGAGATTTCGTGCATATCACAGGCCCTGAGCGTCTCACCTGTCGAAATGGAAATACACACATGTGCCCCGGAAAACCTCCCCTCCTGTGCGTGAGGGTTCGTATGCCGCGGCTGCCCTCAGTAATCACTGCACTCTGCAGCCATAGAAAGGAACGGAGTTCTGATACCTGTGTAGGGAAGGAAACTCCCTTCTTTGGCTCCTCTGATAATGCAACTGACCTAAGACAGATTAAAAGGCGGAGGAGGGGGGGGAGGGAAACCCACGTAGTTGCTTGCAGAAATATGAGACTCAAGGAAGTGACCAGAGGGACGCCTGGGTGGCTTAGTAGGTTAAGCGTCCGACTTTCACTTAGGTCATGATCTCGCGGTTCGTGGGTTCGAGCCCCGCGTCGGGCTCTGTGCTGACTGCCAGCTCGGAGCCTGGAGCCTGTTTCAGTCTGTGACTCCCTCTCTCTCTGACCCTCCCCTGCTCACGCTGTCTCTCTCTCTCTCCTAGAAATAAAAACATTAAAAAAAAATCTTAAAAAAAAAAAAAAGGAAGTGACCAGACCCTGCAGCTTTTATACATTTTAGACAGAGAAAGAATAGATTTGTGAGGGCCTGGCCAGATAGAGAAGTGTGAGCGCAGAGCAGTACACTGGGAAAGGAGTAACGAGTATGTTTATAGAGCCCTTCTTGGCTTTGAACTCTCCGTGTCTCTGGGGATAAGATGTCTCTCTACTACCGCCTGGTACAGGAGGGCACCTTTCACGTGGAGATTTGTCTCCTGCTTCAGGGGGACAAATAGGGTCGGGGTGTGTCCTTCTTACCCCGGCTGCCTTAAGTAACTTTAATTTAAGAGAATCAATATACTGAAGCTGCGTATTTTGGGGGCAGCCTACCCTGAACACCATCACCTGCTACGACACGGACGAACCTGCAGAACATGCCGGTAAATGCAAGAAGCCAAACAAAAAAGGCCATATACTGGATGAATCCGTTCATGCGAAATGTCCCCAGTAGACAGATCCATAGGGACAGCAAGCAGATGGCCAGGGTCTGGTGCTAGAGGGGAGGGGAATGCCAGTGGATCAGGGGTTTCCTTTGGGAGGGCTAGCAATTTTTTTCTTCAAATTTTTGATGTTTATTTTTGAGAAAGAGAGAGAGAGAATGTGAGTGGGAGAGAGGCAGAGAGAGAAGGAGACACAGAATCTGAAACAGGCTCCAGGCTCCGAGCTGTCAGCACAGAACCCCACACGGGGCTGGAACTCACGAACCACGAGATCATGACCTGAGCTGAAGTCAGACGCTTAACCGACTGAGCCACCCAGGCGCCCCGTGATGTTTTGAATTGAGATGGAAGGGGTGGATGTACTGAATGCCGCTGAATTGCACACTTCAAAATGGTTGATCTCATGTTTTGTGAAGTTCACCGCAATTAAAAGCAAAAATCACAGGATGGGCTTTAAAATGCCAAATGACCAGCCGTCTGTCTACCCTACTGATACTGATTCTTTTGATCTGAAAAGAAGCCCAGAGGTTGGTTATTTTACAAAGTTCCCCAGGAAGTAACACTGGGCTTAAAGAAATACATTGTAGCAAAGACGGTGTGACCTTGGTGTCCAGCCCACCAGGTCCGGGTTCCATCCCCACCTCCTAAATGCTATTTCCCTGAACCTGCTTCCTCGTCTGTGAAAATGCAAGCTATAATATTTACCACTGTTCGACACTTCTCCGAAGAGGACATCCCGATGGCCAACAGACACATGAAACGATGCTCAGCATCCCTCCTCATCAGGGAAATACAAATCAAAACCACACTGAGATACCACCTCACGCCAGTCAGAGTGGCTAAAATGAGCAAATCAGAGAACTCTAGATGCTGGCGAGGATGTGGAGAAACGGGCACCCTCCTACACTGTTGGTGGGAATGTAAACTGGTACAGCCCCTCTGGAAAACAGTGTGGAGGTTCCTCAGGAAACTAACAATAGAACTCCCCTATGACCCAGCAATAGCACTGCTAGGAATTTACCCAAGGGATACAGAAATGCTGATGCATAGGAGCACATGTACCCCAATGTTCATAGCAGCACTCTCCACAATAGCCAAACCATGGAAAGAGCCTAAGTGTCCATCCACGGACGAATGGATCAAGAAGATGTGGTTTATCTATACGATGGAATCCTACAGGGCAATGAGAAAGAATGAAACCTGGCCATGTGTAGCAACATGGATGGACCTTGAGGGTGTTATGCTGAGCGAAATAAGTCAGGCAGAGAAGGACAAATACCATATGTTTGCACGTATAGGAGGAGTAGGAGGAACTTAACAGAGGACCATAGGGGAGGAGAAGGAGGAAAATAGTGGGGGAAAGGGAGGGAGGCAAACCATGAGAGACTCTTGAATGCTGAGAACAAACTGAGGACTGATGGGTGTGGGGGGGGAGGGGGGAGATGGGCATGGAGGAGGGCACTTGTGGGGAAGAGCACTGGGTGTTATATGGAATCCAACTTGACAATAAACCATTTGTAAAAAAAAAAATATATATTTACCACTGTTCTTTAAAGTCACATTAGATCATGTAAGTAAAGCATGGGGGATGGGTGTCTATTAGGCACAAAAGAAATTATTGTTAAAAATTATTGGCAGTAGATGTCCAACTTGATCGCAAAGGTTAAAAAGAGCCATTCAATAGAGGGCGATCAATCTTTTACTATTATTCCAGGACACTGGGCTTCCTCAGGGGCTGGGAAGGGCAAGCAAAAGAGGAATAAGGATACAAAGTTACCTAGAAAATGCTTTCCCCGGCATATCAGTGGGTTTGTATAACCAGGTGTTTCAGAGGGAAAAAAAGGTAGCCTTTTACTGCATAAAGGCCCTTGGAGCTTTCTTTTGTGTCTTTGAGAAAATGAAATCAAAGAGCAAGTAGAGGACACTGAGACTTCTTGGCACCCAGTTAGGTTCTGTTTTAAGGCAGTTTTAATTCCATTTTTAACGTCTGCTTTCCTTCCCCTACTTTGGGTTGGATGAATTCAGCGGACAATCCATCATCTCCTTCCATTCAATCTGAAGGCTCAGGACTCTTTCTCAAGTGGTGCGCAAGCTGCCTGATGTGAGATTCCTCTTTATGGAAGGAGAGCAGGTACTTTCTGGGGAAAGACCTAAGGAATCGAGACCTAAGGAATGCTTGCTTGCTTGATTTATTTATTTATTAGTTGTTTGTTCGTTTGTTTGGTTGAATCCTAGATCTGATCTGTTTGTCGATTCTCTTCCTCCACTGAAAAGGGATTTATTAATAACAGCAGTCGGTGATATTTATCAGGCACATACAGCGAGTCAGGGACCCTGCTGAATGCTTTACATATAGCATCACATGTAAATCTGAAAACCTGGTCCACGAAACAGGCACTTTTACTAATCTGGTATTTTAAAGACAAAGAAACTGAGGAGCTAAGCAACTTGTCCCAAAGCCACAGAGCAAATGCATTTTTGACTGGGACTGAACCTAATATCTCACCCCAGAATCCAGGTTCCTAACTATCATGCCAAGTGCCTTTTCATCACCAGGATCTTTCTGTCTAACCCCCTAGTTTGACAAAAGAGGCAATGACTTTCCAAAGAGGGGATGCGACTTCCCTGAGCCCAAGACACAGGCTGACCCAGGGCGAAAGCCAGAAGCCAGGTCTCCAGTCTTACTTGCAAGATGGTATCCTCTTGTGGCCAAGTTCCAAAGTGATGTGCCTATTTGTGGCAGTTACTATCTTCTGGAAGTTTCCTAGGATACTCCAGACCACAATGAGTCCCTGCCTCGGAGTCATTCTGTCTATGCCCTAATGTGCAGACCTCGGGTCCAGAGCCTCATAGTTGGGATTCCGGCTCATTTTTCTAAGATTCTTCCTCTGTTACATGTAGCCTCTGCATTTACAGAACACCAACTGCATTTACCGAGCACCAACTGCATTTACGGAGCACCAACTGTTTTTACGGAGCGCCAACTGTATTTACAGAGTGCCAACTGCATTTAGGGCTCCATACAAGATGTGGTCTCTCCTGCCAGATACCGTTCAAGATTTTCTCTCCTGCAATGCCTTCTCTGAGTTCCTCAAATACAGCGTATTATTGAGGGCAGTGCTGGCTGCAAAAACAAATAGATCCAAAGCGTACATTAGCTGAACCTCAACCGAAGTTTACTTTTTCTCACTTAACAGTTCAGGGAGATTCCAAATTCGTGAGAGGCTCTATTCTATGCTGTTGCTCAGGGCCCAGGGGAAGCTCTGACTTTTTCAGTATGATGTTGTAAGATCATTTTTCGCAATGAATTTCAGTCAGGGGACAGGGAACGGCTGGGGAATTACACATGGGAATTCGGGGGATATTCCCGAATTCTCACTCACTCACGCACTTCTCACTCACTCCTGCTCAGAACCCCGTTTTAAAGGCACAGTGACCTTTGAGAGAGGCTGGGAGATGTAGTCTGTGTATCCAGAAAGAAGGAAAAATGGATTTTGGTTCATAGAACACTGACTGCTACAAAGAGCTAACTTCTATCTTCTCTTTTGAACCCGAACTCCCTTCCCTGTAGACTGAATGTCCCCCTCTTATGACATCTTCCATCCCCAGGACCCTGAGGAGGTGGTCAGAACAGGACCGTCTACTTCCAGGCAGGACCAGACGTCCTTGCTAACTTCTACCATCTTCTTAGGGGCGTTTCATTCTCTAGCGACCAACAGAGCCAAGATTCTGGTTGGGGGTGCTGGTGGGGAGAGGCTCTCAAAGGCGTGTGGTCCAGCTCTAATTGCAAGGTGGAGACGACAGAGCATCTCAGAGAGTGCCAGGGGCTCGGTGCTTTGGGGCAGGATTTGGGCATCCCTTGTTCCTAACCGCTCCCCACATCCTGGATCTTAATCATCAGACCGCTGTTGAGGAGGAAACTTTTTCCTGTACTCTTCAAGGTGGTCTTGGCTGGTCTGAGAACTGAATTGGCATGAGACCGATTAACAGGAGAAAACCAAACTGTATTATCTAAGAAGAGGAGGCCTACAGGCTGTCAGGCAACTGAGGCATCTATGAGGAGAATGGGGGTCTGGGCCTTCCGAGGGGGAGGAAGACAGTTCACAGGAAGAGGTAAACGTTTGGTAAGCAAAGGTATGCTGGGTCGCTCAGAAGCAAGGGGGCACAGAGAGCTGGATCAGGCTTTGCCAGCCTCCTCCGCGACTCTCGCACCATGACCACGGTATACCGCGGTGTCTGTGGGGATCGCTTTCTTCCTGCAGCAAGTCCTCTGTCTACATTCTTTTAGACAGTTAGGGGGAAGGTCAAAGGCTCTTCCTGAGCCTTCTGTTACTGAAACATAATGAGCCTCAAGTAATCCACACGCCAAAGAGACACGTTTTCAGGCGGCGAAGTTGGCTTCCCTATAGGTTTAACTTTCAAGAGCAAACCCGAGCATCACACAGCATCAGCCCTGAGCACCAAAATGCGGCAATTTGCTGCCGCCGCTGCAGCTGGGCCCCCCTCCCTCCCAGACCTGCTCCCCTTCTCGGCTCCTGGGGAAGGGGCACCCGAGTGTAATACAATGCTACAGGCACAGAAACTGTGTGAATTCAAATTCAGAAGAAACCTGCCACTACAGATTTGGAAATGAGCTCAGGCTGAAATCTTCAAACCCGCCAGAGCCCCCGAGCCTTCACCAAGCCTAATCAACTGAACAGCTGTGCATTGTGCATAGCTTTCTTTTGTTCTTCCAACTGCCCAAATCAATTGTTCTAGAGTCCTCTGCTGTGACATGTAATCCCCTCTCCCGCCCTCCCCCAGCATATAGGACCCAGTCTTATATGAAACTTCATAAAGTTTCAATGAAGCACTTCTTCAGAAGCCACTCTGATCTTAACAATAATCACGGGATGAAAAAAAAAAAAGGCCACTGGACCAGATGTCATCAGAAATATGGTTAAAATGAGAATAAGTACCAATGAAAATTTTCAAATATGATTGGTTTTTTTTTTTCTTTTTATTCCTGGGCTTGGAACACATTTTAAAATATGGTTTAAATTGCTTAAATGTCAAGCCTACTTTCATTCAACAAATAAATGACGACATTTAGTTCCTCTTTATCTTTCCTGCCATCTAGAATTCATGGGTCACTCATGGTTGGCTCTGGAGTTCGGGACAGCTTTTGTGACAGTGAGACAACTGGGTTCATTCAGTCCGGGTTACTTAAAACCATTTACACCAATTTGGGATCCTTTTGCCACCGCAGGTCCACAGTTTGTAGTTTGTGACTGTGTCCTGACATTATTTTTACTTTTCTGTTTAAAAATTTTTTAAAAATGTTTTCTTTATTTTTGAGAGCGAGAGTGAGAGTGCGCGAGCGAGCAGGGGAGGGGCAGAGAGAGAGGGGGAGACACAGAATCTAAAACAGGCTCCAGGCTCTGAGCTGACAGCACGGAGCCTGACGCGGGGCTGGAGCCCACGAACCGTGAGATCATGACCTGAGCTGACGTCGGACGCTTAACCGACTGAGCCCCCCAGGCGCCCCTTGTTTTCACTTTTCAAGTAAGATTTGCCCTCTTGGAAAGGAGGTGTTGAACTCAACAGTCTTTACGTTCTAGTCCCTCACCTAAGCAGTATTACCGCAGTAACGGTATCACGGTGCCAAGGAATTGCAAATGCCATTCTTCTGCCTTGCAGTATTTTAAGTAAAATATGAACTTTATAAACCTAATCAAGGTGTGAAAAGTTAGCCAGGAAGGAAGGGAGGGAGGGAGGACAGGCGGGGAGAGAAGGGGGAAGAAAAAGGTGAAAAAAGAGATCTGTCTCCTCCTGTCCCTGTGTTCCATGGTGGCACGAAGGGTGGAATTTTAAAATCATTGTAATTTGGGTGTTGAATAAAACTTGGTCAGAGCTTTTCTGTCTCAGCTTATGTGGGCGCATCTGGTTCCACAGCACAGGGGACATCCCAGGGCCTCTATTTCCTGACAAATGTCCTTCGTGTTATCGGAGGCTACCCCAGGGCAGTAACGGTGGGTGAAAGGCTCTGGCTGCTGCAATTTCCAGAAGCAAGGCCACAGCCCCCAGGGCAGGGAACCACATCCCCACAATTTACACAAGTCGCCCAGATGGGGGCGCTGTGCACACCCCAGTGCACTGTAACCAGAGCGTCAAACACTGCGTCCATACCGGGATTGCACTGTGAGGGCCTGGGGCTCTGCTTTCCTACTTTGCCTTCAAGGTTCAGCTCAAGGCAAGAATGCTGTGTGAAGCCCACCAATTATCCTCTGCCCTCAGGTCATTCCGTTCATATCCACCCTCAGCCCAGAAACCGACTCGACTCAGGATGAAACACATCATAAGAAAACCAAACTTGTCATAACCACACCCAGAAAAGTTTTGCCTCCAAGTGGTGTTCTGTCTACTCATCTACCTTTATTCAAATGTCTTCTCAAAAGTTAAAATGGAGCTTGAGCTCTGGTTCTGTGGCTACAAAGAGCCTCCCCCATGCAGGCAGCTCCCACCGCTCTTTCCTTAAAACGCACACTGTTATGGGACACTTTACTTTCCGTTCTCATCTCCGCTGGCCACCTACAAACTTCTGTGCAGACCCGGAAATTACTAAGAGTAATAGATCTCAGCTACTCAGGACCCCACATCACAGCTGAAGATCTCCCATGTCCTCAAGCTTGGTTAGACATCATAGGACTTCCTGTCGAGATGTCGGCTCAGCTGGGTGGTAGAGACTAGTATCACAGGCTGTGGAGTTCAACTGCCTGATTCAAAGCCTTGTCTCATTGCTAGGCAGCTGTGTGGTCTTGGGCACGCTGCCTAACCTCTCTGAGTCTCAGTTCCCCCACTAACGGAACAGGGATAATGGCAGGATTTCCCTTTTCAGCCTGAGACTCAAATGAGACAGCACATTAATGTCTGGAGGTGAACCCAGTGTCTGGCTGACGGTAGGTACTCACCCCCGCAAATGTCAGCTACTACTGTCACAAGTACATGGATCAGGCAGTTAGGATACCTCTAGTCTTGGACCTGGAACCTGAAGATGTCACTTATCTTCACCTTGAAAAATCCAGGGAGGTGATGAATGGCCAAGACCCCAGTTCATTCATGCTTTGATGTCAAATGGTTGCCTGAAACATCAGTCCTGGTACATACTAACACCCAGAGACAATCCACAAACGTGAAGGAGAATCACAGAATCCTCGCTTGGAGGGGACTCTCAAGGTCACGTGTTCCTTCTTCCTGTCCTCCCTTCCACGATCCCTGTTGTTTGTATCATTCCAATGACAGAAACATTCATTTCAATGAGTACATTTAATGCCATGAGAACCGAGATTGCCCCCGATGCCATGAATGGTAGATATTATATCATCTTCCTATTGCCAACTAGGAGACTGAGGCACAGAGAGGGTAAGCAACTTTCCCTAGGTCACACAGCTCGTGAGCAGCACATGTGAGACCAACCCTCAGACCTCTCTGCCCTTGTGTATTTCACTACATCTCACTGCCTTCAGAAGAGCAAGACATTTGCTGAGCTGAATAAATAGCTTTCTCTCCCTTTGGAAATGGAGGTATGATAGTCAGAGCCTGGATTTCAGGAGAATGCCATTTTAAATGTCCTCTTCTGACCCCATTTAAAAACTTTCTCTTCCTCTCTCCACTTTCCCAAAGGCCAAGGGAACAGTTTATAAAGCAGTGTGTTCCTGTGTGGCACTTTCCTCAATGGAAGGGTCGAAATCTTTGGTCCCTGGGAAATAACCTGCTAACAAGTCTCCCTCTGAAGCCCAGTGGATAATAAATAGCCCTTTGTCCTTTCTCAGCAGCTCCCGCCTCCTGGGTTTGAGTCCGATGGCAGCTGCCCCTGATAAGAGTCTTCTGGAACCTGCTCAGAGCTCCCTCCTGCTTTCTGTAGGGGGTGGGAGTGCCGGTACAAGCAGGCATCGACATCATCGGTGTCCAGAGGACTTCCCTCCGAGCTCTGCTGCTTCTGGCCTGTGCGACCACGGGAGAATCACGGTGGCATCACGGTGGCCCGATGAACCTCACCTATAACATTAGGGATGACTGAACAGGTCTGCAAGTGCCCGGCACGGTGCCAGGGACAGGCACTCAGCGGTGAGTCAACATGATCCCCGTCCTGTGTGCAAGTCACCTTTGCCGTGACAGCAGTTAGGAGGGAGCGGAAGCAGAGGCCCCCAGGGGAGGTGGTAACCTGGAGCTGAGCCAGGTCCCATGGTGGAAGCAACACTATCATAAGAACGTGCAACAGGGGTACTGGCCGGTCTTCACGAGGGAGCGGACACATCCCTGAAGTTAGGGCCTGAAGAACGGAGACCAGTTAGCAAAGACGGAGTGGAAAGCATTTCAAGCTGAGAACACAGCATTCTCAAAGGCCCTTCCCTGTAGGGTTCTCTGTGCAAAGCTGAAATGTCACAGGGCCCCAAGTGCGGCTTTCGGGTCAACACATCCTATGTCCTTCCAGCCAGAGTCTGTTTCTTCTGTGTCAGAGCAGGCGTGTGTCTGCCTGATGCTCTTGTTTCCATGATGGGGCAGTTCCACTGGGAGGCCATGTATATATACACGTTTAGGTAAATTCAGGTTCTCTTATTTTCTTGTTACTTCCCATGTCACGCAAAAATGGAGAGATGCTTTTCTTTTTTTTTTTTTTTTTTAAATGTTTTATTTATTTCTAGGAGAGAGAGAGAGACAGTGTGAGCAGGGGAGGGTCAGAGAGAGAGGGATTCACAGACTGAAACAGGCTCCAGGCTCTGAGCTGGCAGTCAGCACAGAGCCCAACGCGGGGCCCGAACCCACGAACGGCGAGATCATGACCTAAGCGAAAGTCGGACGCTTAACCGACTAAGCCACCCAGGCGCCCCGGATAGATGCTTTTCAACTGCCTAGTATAGGAAGGTGTGTTCGGAGTGGATTTGACAAAATACAGGGCACGCGGCATACACAGAATCCCTCAACGGAGGCGAGGATGACACAGGGGCACAGCTCAAAGACAGAGCCGGTCAACCATCAAGGAAACAGACTGAAATGCAACTGGAAGCCACCATGTCTGCCAAGTGTGGGAGAAATGTCGTGTGTGGTTTCTAATGTGACCCCCTGGCCATAGGTCATGGGCAGGCGTCTACACTGCACGGGTTGATTGATGATTCAGCTGCTTCTCACTGGGGCAGCTCAATGTCGCAGGCTCCGAGATGTGGAGCAAAAGTATTAATTTATTTCACGATCATGTGCACCAGAAAAGGTAGCTAGTTATGAATGTGTCAAATATATTAATTCATTGATTTGCCAAAACATTTGAGTATTTATTATGGACCCATCCCTGTGTTGGATGTGAAGGATGTAGAAATAAGAAGGTACTGTCCCCACCTTTAAAGAGAACACAGTTTAATTCAGATATGAAGGTATTTTCTCTCTTCAGGGTTGAGCTGATATTGGACTCAAAGCCCTACATTACATTGAAAGACTATTCCCTGGGACTAGTCCTCAACCTAAATTGCATCTTGTGGGACTGAAGGCCCCCAGGCAATCAAAGAAGCAGCCATCAGGCACCCCATTCCCACGGCTTAGAGGTCCCTCCTCAGAAGCCAAGGGCACAGACCGGACCTCTCTTTGGGCAACAAATTCTTCACTACTCGCATGTGACCAATGACAACCTCTTTAGCTTCTTTGAGCCTTTGATTTCCTTCTGTAAACTAGAAATGAATAGAACTATCTCACATCTCTGCTATGGTGATAACACCAGAGAGCAGATGTGCTGGTGCTTCAGAAATGGCACCCATGACGATGGTGATGGCAGCCATGAAGGAGCAATGCAGAAGGGGTTGGTGATGTGGCTCAGAAGGCTTCCCAGGAGAGAAAATCACGGGTAGAAGCCACATTCTCACCCCTGCACCCTCATCCTTCTTATGCAACATCGTAAACACCCTTCTCATCCTTCGTGGAGCCACGCAACAGTGGGCTATTCAGGAAGCCTCCCCCCTTATCTTCTCTTCACATGGCGGTGGCAGAAACCATTTGCTTATCACGGTCCCCTCTCCATATTTCAGTGACAACTCATCCAACAAAGCCGCCTCAGAGAAATGGTCTTGTACTTCCTCACAGGAATACTGCTCTCTTTTGCCAGCCTGGGTTATCTCCATCCATTGTGTGGCCCACACAAAGGATGCCTTAATGGGAGATGCTCTTGGCAGAGGGTTTTATGCCTGAATGGTGTCCTTCTGTTGTTTTAAATGGGTCTGAGAAGCAGTTTCAAAGCTCCACATTCACGGACCTGAGCAGGTTCTAAGATAGTCTCTGTCTTAGCTGTTTCCAGAGTCTTCTCTCCAATGACAGACAAGCCCTATCAACTCCCTACATCCCCTTCTATGTGGCTCAGAGGAGGCCCAGACACCTGCCCAGGGAGCATAGCCCGAGGCTGAGACACAAATGGACCACACACAATGCCCTCACCACAATGCCAATGCCACACACAGACTGCACTCCGCAAGCTGTTGGGGGGCCTCCAGAGAGAGCAGGAGAAGCAGGGAGCAGAATGGCAAAGACGAGACATAAATAGCTTTGCTCAGATGTGGCTGGCCTCCTCCCCAAGTTCTGTAATAACTCACTGTCTGACACGGCGGATCACCTCACCTCTCTGAGACTCTTCCCTCATCTGTCAAATATGAGTGTCTCATAGCCCAGTGGATTATTGGATTTGCTCCGCGCATCAAATCTATAATGAGGTAGGTGCTATTATTAGTCTCATTTTATAGATAAAGACACCGAGGCTGGAAAGTGGCTCATCCAAAGTCACAGCCAGTCAGCGGTGGAATCAAAACTTGAACCCCGAACTGTGCGACTCAATCAGTCCCCGTGATTTCTCACATCACCTGCCTTTCCTCATAAACTGTAACTCCTGTCCATGCCCCAGCAGAGAATCGTCAGGTCAAACTGTCAGCTGGAAGTTGCCACCCAAATCTCATTTTAGGCTCTGAGCCTGCAGGGATTTGATCCAAGGGCAACAGGGACACCAAAATACAGTCAAAGAAAGATTTTGTAATTAACCAACATATCTACAGAGGTTCCTCCAAATGGCTTGTGCCTCTGTATCGATTAAGGCAATTAAGGTTAGTTGTTGCACCATATAAACCCTGAGGTCTCAGTGGTGTAACACAATAAAATTTTATTGCACAGAACAAGACATGGCAAGACCCAAAGCCTCCATGGTTACTGTGACAGGAGAAGAGACAGTGCTAGCGCTCTCCACTGGGGCTGAGAAGTCCTTCAAAAGAGGTAAATGGCACCGTGGTAGGTCAGTCGAAGCCTCTAGCCCAAGAAGGCAGCTCAGTCAAGAGGAATACGGCTCTGTGGTGGGGAGAATTTCTGAGCGATTGGCTCTTTTCAGAGTAGGCTGCCTCTTTAGATCAATGTTGGGGGTGGGAGTTAAGAGGGGCCTGGACCAAGAGACTCAGGGAAACGTGTAGGATATGCATAGAGTGAAATAGTCCCCAAAAAAGCAATTCACAGGAGAGACCAGTGTGTTCAGAAAAGAGGGAGGTGATATCCAAGGCTGGAAACAGACTCAGTTGCAAAAGAGACGCCCTCTGCCTGCCCTTGTCAGCACTTCTCTGTCATCTTCCTTGCTCCAGTGCGTCTGCCCTTGGTCGCACCTGGTGGCTTGCGTCACACAAAGAGCCTGGGCTTTGGGGTGAGAGTAGAGCACCGTCTGAATTCCAGCTCCACCATGGTACCAGCTTTGAGATTTTAAACACATGCTTTAACTTCCCTGAACTCAGTTCCTTCATCTGGGAAATGAGAATGGTAATATATCCATGATCAGCCAGACTCTTTGGGTTGTGATAGAAACCCAATTCAAACCCAAGGGAACAGAAATAAGAGGGAACTTGTTGGCACATTTCATTGAAAAGTGGAGCAGAGGCTTCAGGGGAAGTTAGATCTGCCTATCTCTGCCTCTCTCTGTCTCTATCTCTTTACATACATGGTACACACAGACACCTTCCTTGTTTCCCTTGTTGGATTGCCTTTGAGGCAGGCTCTTCCTTTGCAGCTTGGGCAAGCGTGTCCCCCTCCAACCCTGACTGGCTCGACGGCGATCACATGCCCAGCCCTGACCAATCACTGAGGTCCAGGTTGGAGGATCGTGAGTCAGGCGCTCAGCCTTGTGGTCCAGCCATTATCGGCGCCCCAAGTGGGAGATGGGTGGTTCCCAAGGCGATGGTGATGCTGAGCAAACAAAAAACAGTGGTACTCTTTGATGTATCTCATCATGCTGCTGAGGAATTAAATGAAGCACTTGGCCCATAGTACCCGGTATACGGTAGGTGGTTAGTAACATTTGGTCTCTCCTTTCATGATCTGTTGTTATATCTGTCAAAAGTTCCTTCTCCTGCATCCCACCGCCTTATTCCCCCGATCTCGTTACTCCTTTCTTTGGGGATCCCAGCAACCCATGCCACCTGTGTGGTCATTTAAGACCCTGTGTTCAAGAGACACCTATACATAGCTTAATGCTTTCTTGTTGCCATTAAAATAATTATTTTAATGTTCCTTTATTTTTGAGACAGAGAGAGAGACAGAGTGTGAGTTGGGGAGGGGCAGAGAGAGAGGGAGACACAAAATCCGAAGCAGGCTCCAGGCTCTGAGCTGTCAGCACAGAGCCTGATGCAGGGCTCGAATTCATGAACCGTGAGATCGTGACCTGAGCTGGAGTTGGATGCTTAAATGACTAAGCCACCCAGGTGTCCTTGGCAATCCTCGACTTTTGAACAAAGAGTCTTGTATCTTCACTTTGCACTGTGCCCTACAAATGACTCATCTGGTCCTGCTCAGCATCCTACATTCAAGGCTGCTCCTGTGGGCCTGAGGCTCATCACATTTAATGACTATTAGTCCCAAAGATAAGAGAAGTGTCCCCAATCTCTAACCTTTTTAACTGAGGCTGGATAAATGGGTAAGGCACACCCTCAGATCACTGACCATCTTCCTTCTCTAACTTCTAACCTAGGTGAGGCCCCTCCCGCTTTACACTCTCAAAGAATATGTTCTCTCCTTTTAGGACCTTGATCACAGTGATTTGTGTGTGTGTGAAAGCCTGTCTCACGCACATAAGCATAAGTCTCGTGAGTACAGGGACTGTGCCTTTTTTCATTTTTATTTTGAAGCATCCTATTTCCTAGAGAGTTGCCAAGAGTGTAGAGTTTTCCACAAACCCCTCACCCAGTTTCTCCAATTAGTAACATCTTATGTAACCACAGTACCTTCATTACAACTAAAAAATTAATGTTGGTACAACACTACCAACTAACTATGTTCATTTATGTTTCACTAGTTTTCATGGGTGTCTTATTTTCATCCAGGGTCCAGCCCAGGATCCCCTAGGCATAAACCACCATGTTTTCTTAGTCTCCTTTTATCTGTGATGGTTTCTCAGTCTTCCCTTGTCTTTTATGACCTTGACAGTTCTGGAGAATGTATTTTTTTGCTCACCACTCTATGCTCTGTGACTAGCACACGGTAAGGGCTCAGTAAGGGTCTGTGGGATGACTGTAAGGATCTCAAACTCTCTGAAGAGGAAGGAAGTAGTTCACGAGTGGCAGGTTTGTGGAGAATGTGAGGGTCCCCTCAACCACGTCCCGAGATAAGTGCCCCTTTGGATTGGTTCTCACATACTCTCTAGGTGGTAGTAGCAGAATGAGAACTGAATTTGGAAACAGGAAGAATGGTGGGAACTTTTATCAGGAACTAACTGCACTGACCTTTCCCCATGAGTTGTGAGAAGCGGAAGAACCCTGTGTGTGTCCTTCACAGCCCTCCTGGAAAAGGAGGTTTACACTGCACCAGCCCCCTAATATCTGTAGTTGATTGCATGGCACGCTCCAGAACTCACATATCCTTCTTAAAGGACCCACGCAAGGCTGATAGCTTCCTCAAGGGCTTGGGGAAATGACAAGGCCAAGGTGAGCGTTTGACTCTTTCTCCCCAAATTCATCCTCGAGTTTCTCCCTTGTACAAGCAAAACTGGGCACAGAGTTGAGAAATCTGCCTGCAGATCCCCTTGAGGAACTTGGGCTTCCTCTTTCGAGATAAAAATCCAGGGGGAGGAGGGAAATAACACGCGTGTGTTGACTGGGCTCATGTTGCCAGGGGAATGGCTTTGCTTTCTGAACTCTTCCCCAAATTTTTAGACAGGGGATGAAGTGCATGTGTAGGAATTTATCATAAGGAAATCATCACAAATGAAAACAAACTGAGCATATATAAGGGTGTTCAAGAAGTCATTATTTGTAATAATGGGAATGGAAATATTCTACGTGTCCTGTAGACTAAGATGGTAATACTAATGAGTATTATGGGCTATCCCCTAAGACAGAGTACTATATAGCCATCGGAAATAATGTTTTGAATCCTTTTTATGAGGTAGGCAGTGCTCACCAGCCCTCTGCAACTTATGAGCTACGTAAAAAAAGATATGGATCCCAATAAAACAAAATGACGACAGCAACATTCCAATGATACAATAATACAGGGAGGGGCTGTGGGTGATGCTTTATTTTATCCCTTAGATTTGCCTCGATCTTCTCAGTATTCTCCAATAAATGTATATCGCCTTTTGTAATTTAAAAAAAAGAGCAAATAAAACCATATATAGTTTGGGATTGGAGGAGCCTCCTTAAGTGGAAAAGACAAATTATCATTTTGAATCTTCAAGCAGGAAAAGTGCTGGCTACTACATCTGCAATAATGGGGCTGATTCTGCAAAAGAAGCCTCCCTTTAAAAGCGATGCTCAGAAGCTCTGACCGGAGAGGCTGGGGACAGCGAGGTATGTGGGGTTTATCTGCCCTTTTCTCCTGAGTAACAAAGGAGCCTTGCTCAGTGCAGGGACTGGCACCTTAGCTCTGGTTTCCTCGCATCTGTGTATCCACCTACCTACTCAACACCGTGTCGAGCACCTCTTTTGTGCCGGGTAGTGCCCAAAGCCCTTGAATTTAAATGGGGAAATCATATTGGGAAGTCCTAAGTACATATCTAACAAAGACTGCTTTTGTTCCTGATGAGAAAGTGACTTGTGAATTCCCCACTAAGCTACTTAACCGCCTGTGTGATCCAGGACACTTTCTTTCATGCCCTTCATTCCGCCCATCAACATTCACTAAGCGCAGGCGGTACTGAGCACAAAGACAGTGTTCTCAGGTGTAAAGGTACATGAGCACCCTTGATGATTGCTAAAACCCCTATTTCTAGGCGCAAGCTCTGGGGATCCTGGTTCAGTAGGTGTGGGTAGTCTGGGCGGCCACCTTTTCAGCAGGGGCCCCTGGTGACAGATGCAGGCAGCCTTACAAATACCTGGGAAACTATGCTGGGCGGGCTGAAAACCAAAAAGTAGTAACAACAGTGGCTGCCCTCCAGGAGATTATAGTCTGGAGGGGCCTATAAAAATTATTAAAGTTTATTTATTGAGAGAGAGAGAGAGAGAGAGAGAGAGAGACTGATTGATTATGACTGGGGGAGGGGCTGAGAGAGAAGGAGACAGAGAATCCCAAGCAGGCTCCATGCTCCAACCTTGAACCTCACTTGGGGCTCAATCTCACAACTTTTCAGATCATGACCTGAGCTGACATCAAGAGGTGAGCGCTCAACCAACCGACTGTGCCACCCAGGCACCCCAACAGTTGTTAATTTATTAGAAAATTTTTACTAGCATGAAAATAACCCCAACATCACAACTAGAAAATCATGGCTACCTTTGAATTAAGACTCCCTATGAACCAGGAATTATACAAAACACCTTATCCCATTTACTCATTGTAGCTGCTCTAGGGGTCGGGATTATAATTCTCATTTAAAATATAAGGCATTGGGGCACTCAGGTGGCTCGGTTGGTTAAGTGTCCCATTTTGGCTCAGGTCATGAACTCGCAGCTCATGAGTGGGAGCCCTACGTCAGGCTCTGTGCTGACAGCCTGGAGCCTGCTTTGGATTCTGTGTCTCCCCCTCTCTCTGCCCCTCTCCATCTCCCGCTCATGCTCTGTCTCTTCTTCAGAAATAAACAAACATTAAAAATTTCTTTAAAAAAGAGAAATAAGGAATGACCAAAAGACTGCACCAAAAACCTGCTAAAACTGACACATGAATTCAGCAAAGTTGCAGGATATAAAATCAATGTACAGAAATCTGTCAAGTTTCGGGGCGCCTGGGTGGCTTAGTCGGTTAAGCATCCGACTTTCGCTTAGGTCATGATCTCGCGGTTCATGGGTTCGAGCCCCGTGTCAGGCTCTGTGCTGACTGCCAGCTCGGAGCATGTTTCAGTCTGTGACTCCCTCTCTCTTTGACCCTTCCCTGCTCATGCTGTCTCTCTCTCTCTCTCTCTCTCTCTCTCTCTCTCTCTCCCCCAGAAATAAATTTAAAAAAACATAAAAAATTGTTAAATAAAAAAAAAGAAATCTGTATAATTTCTATACACCAATAATGAAGCAGCAGAAAGAGAAATCAAGGAATCAATCCCATTTATAATTGCACCAAAACCCATAAGATACCTAGGAATAAACCTATCCAAAAAGGCAAAAGATCCGTACTATGCAAACTACAGAACACACTTATGAAAAGAAATTGAAGATACACAGAAATGGAAAAACACTCCATGCTCATGGATTGGAAGAGCAAATGTTGTTAAAATATTGATACTACACAAAGCAATCTACGCATTTAATGCAGTCCCTATCAAAATACCACCAGCATTTTTCACAAAGCTAGAACAAACAATTCTAAAATTTGTATGGAATCAGACAGGACCCCAAATAGCCAAAGCAATCTTGAAAAAGAAAAGCAAAGCAGGAGGCATCAAAATTCTGGACTTCAAGCTGTGTTACAAAACTGTAATCATCAAGATGTAATAGGTCAACTTATAAGATATCAGAAAGCTTACTGTACATAAGTTTGGCTTAAACTCACCTTTCATAAGTAATTGAGATAAAAGCTTATGTAGTTCCCTATTTGAATTATCGTAAATTACTAACTGCCTCATCTTGCTTTTGTAACTTCACCTGCTTGCTAAGTAGATAAATTAAGTTGCAAAACCCTCCCCTACCCCTTCTACTAAGATCTGGCGAAGGCAAGGCCAACATGTAAAAAGTCGCATAGTCACTGCCCCACAGTATCTTAGGTGTCTAACTATGATTGGTCATTTCAAACCCTCTTAAGACAAAGAACTTTAAAATGATAGGTTTCCACCAAAACTAACGTCTATGTGTCTCAATATAATTGACTACCATGAAATGCTGTAAATTGTAATTGGTTAACTAAATAATGATGTATTCTGCCTTGCTGAAATCCATACAAGCTCACTGCTCCCTTTGTTGGGGGCCATTCTCTGCATTTTTCTTCTTGAGATCAGATCAAGAGATCAGGTTTGGCCTGGCCGTGAATAAAATCATGCCTCACTTTTATTTGGCGTTTGGTGGTTTTCCGACATTCACCCTGTTTCACAAGACAGTGTGGTCCTGGCACAAGAACAGACACTCAGATCAATGGAACAGAATAGAGAATCCAGAAATGGACCCACAACTATATGGTCAACTAATATTTGACAAATCAGGGAAGACTATCCAATGGAAAAAAGACCATCCCTTCAACAAATAGTGATGAGAAAACTGGGCAGCCCCATGCAGAAGAATGAACCTGGACCACTTTCTTACACCATACACAAAAATAAATTAAAAATGGATGAAAGACCTAAATTTGAGACAGGAAGCCATCAAAATCCTACAGGAGAAAGGAGGCAGCAACCTCTTTGATTTCAGCTGGAGCAACTTTTTACTCGACGTGTCTCCTGAGGCAAGGGAAACCAAAGCAAAAATGAACTATTGGGACTTCATTGAGATAAAAAGTTTTTGCACAGTGAAGGAAACAATCAACAAAACTAAAAGGAGGCCTACAGAATGGTAGAAGATATTTGCAAACAACATATCTGATAAAGGGTTAGTATCCAAAATCTGTGAAGAACTTATCAGACTCAATGCCCCACAAAAACAAATAGAGCAGTTCAGAAATGGGCAGAAGACATACAGACATTTCTCCAAAGAGGACATCCAGATGGCTAAGAGACATGTGGAAAGATGCTCAGCATCACTCATCAATGATGTGGGAAACAAAAGCAGAGGAAAATGGCAGGTAAATTTAAATTTCCTTATAACCTGCAGCCCAATGACAAAGACTTGAGGCAGGCAGAGTAAAACTCCTACTGTCTTTAATGGTAATGCTTTGCTAGAGGGGGAAAAAAACCTTAGCTTGACAATAGCTAGGCCTCCAGTATTCTGTGAGTCTTCTTTAGCCTATGAAAATCTCACTGGAAGCTTCCCCTGGACTTTACCTCCCCCAGCTCCCAAATATATAACCAGTCTCTCCACAGGGTCTGGGACAGCTCTTCCTTTGACATTCCTGCCCACAGATCCTGTTCCTGTGGTTTAATAAAATCATCCTTTCTTGGCCATCAGCTCCAGATGAACTCGACTATCACCCCTAAAACCTCATCAATCATCAGGTAAATACAAACAAAAACTATGAGATACCACCTGTCTGACACTTGTCAGAATGGCTAAAATTAACAACACAAGAAACAACAGGTGTTGGGAAGAATGTGGAGAAAGGGGAGCCTCTCACACTGTTGGTGGGAATGCAAACTGCTGCAGCCATTCTGGAAAACAGTATGGAGGAACCGCAGAAAGTTAAAAAGAGAACTGCCCTATGACTCAGCAATTGCACTACTAGGTATTTATCCAATGGATACAAAAATACAGATTTGAAGGGGCACAAGTACCCCCTGTTTATAAGAGCATTATAAACAACAGCCAAACGATGGATACAGCCCAATCTCCATCGACTGATAAATGGATAAAGAAGATGTGACACACACATACGCACACACCGGAGTATTACTCAGTCATCAAAAGAATGAAATCTTGTCATTTGCAATGACGTGGATGGAACTAGAGAATATTATGCTAAATGAAGTAAGTCAGAGAAAGACAAATGCCACATGATTTCACTTAGATGTGGAATTAAACAAAACATGAACAGAGGGAAAGAGATGGAAAAATAAAATAAGATAAAAACAGAGAGGAAGGCAAACCATAAGAGACTCTTAACTATAGAGAACAAACTGAGGGTTGCTGGAGGGTAGGTGGGTTGGGGGATGAGCTAGATGGGTGATGGGCATTAAGGAGGGCACTTGTGATGAGAACTGGGTATTATAGGTAAGTGATGAATTGCTAACATCTCCTCCTGAAAGCAATATGACACTATATGTTAGCCAACTTGAATTTAAATAAAATCTTGGAAGGAAAAAAAATTTAAAAAGTTAGACGTGAGCAAGGAATGAATTTACTCATGGTATAGTCTATAAATGGTGGATCCCAGATACGAGTTCAAGGTTTCTAACACCAAAGCTGTATTCTTAGTCCAATAGCCAGTGCTATGAATACACTGTGATGAAGAGTGGTTTAAATTAGGAACCCTGGGGGCTTGGGGAGCCTGAAGGTGCTGGGTGAGCCTTCAGGGTGCTGTGTCAAGTGCCCAAGGTGTGTTGAAAATGGATTGGAGCCACATGGGCAAAGAAGGGAGAGGCCAGGTTTGAGGCAAGGTCTGAGCTTGGCCCATGTTTGGGAAGCTGCTGGGTCCTGGAGACAGTTGTACACTCATGAACTTTGGGCAGATGCAACATGCAGGCTGTAGAAGGTGTGGCAAGATCACGAGGTACTTTCTATGACTTCTCTGGGGACTGGAATCTTGCACTACAGACACAGGGGAGCAAAGGAGTGGAAATCATCAATTTTAGGTCTTTGAAGGATCACCGTGTTGTGAGAGAAGACACAGAACTATCATTGTTTATAAGTAATGTGATTATCTAACTCAGGAAAGCCACCTGAAAACGTCCTGGAACAATAGGAAAGGACAATACAATGGCTGCACACACAAATAAATACACAAAAATCAATAGCTTTCTTATATGTTTGTAATAAGCTGTTAGAAACTACGACGGAAAACCCCATTCCCCCATAGCAGCAAAAGTAATTTGCAAAAATAATTTGTTCTTAAACCCTTAAGGAATAAATTTAACTCTATGAAGAAAATTACAAAACTTTACTGAGGAACATTAACAAATACCTTAGCTTCATGTAGAAACACATCGTCTTCTTAAAAGGCAAGACTCAATATTATAAATATGTTCTCTTTTAATTAATTTACTGGTTTAATGCAATTACAATATACATCCCGGTAGGATAGTTTTTGGGAAATCTGACAAAGTGACTCTAAAATGCATTTGGACAAATGAATGGCTGAAAAGAGCCAAGAAAAAAAAAAAACTAAGGAAAGTAACAGGCAAGATTATAATATGTTTAATATCTGTGAGTGCTGGGGAGGGGGGAGAATAAATTTAAAAGTGTGGCACTGTTGCAAAAAAAGTTAACATGGAGTGTAGTACTGTTTTCAGGAGGAGATGTTAGCGATTCTTCACTTGCCTATAATACCCAGTGCTCATCACAAGTGCCCTCCTTAATGCCCATCACCCATCTAGCTCATCCCCCAACCCACCTCCCCTCCAGCAACCCTCAGTTTGTTCTCTATAGTTAAGAATCTCTTATGGTTTGCCTCCCTCTCTGTTTTTATCTTCTACTATTTTTCCTTCTCTCCCCCTGTGTTCATGTTGTTTCTTAAATTCCACATGTGAGCGAAATCATGTGCACTCATATGAAATGCCTGTTCATGTCTTCTGCCCATTTCTTAACTGCATTATTTGTTGCATTATTGTTTCAAATTGGGGTGGAACAGAAGCATTATTCAATCTATAATCATTGAATAATTGGTTAACTATTTGGGGAAAAATTAGATGGCCCTCTACCTTAGCAATGTACCTAACAAAATCCCTGGTGGCTCACGTCACCATTTTTATCCAGTTTATAACTTGCTTGCCCCCGCCATCTGACTTTGGTGTAGCTCTATCCTGCTCAATAAATTGTGTTGTGTGAATTATGCATCTGCCTCCTTCTGGTCCATAAACTCAGTGAGGGCAAGATCGCTTGACTTTGCAATTCCTGAGCTCCATCAACTATGTTTTAAATATAACTCTCAACAAATATTAATTGAGTGTGAAAATCACAATCACATTGACAGCTGTTGCTCTTTTCCCCAACTTATTTTAGGCTTTCGTGCATTGTTTATCATCTTAGCTATTGCTCTTTTATCTCCTGGATGCATTTAATTAGATCATGGATGGGAGCGGCACTGGGAGGAGAAAACAGTTTCTACATCTGAGACACATTCATCTGGTCCTTCATTCAACAAATGTATATCAAGTACTTATTACTTCCTAAGCAGTGTTCCCGAGGCCAGTGAGTCTAAGCTGTAATGGTTTGGGTTTGGGCAACTTTCTGTGTATTTTCCCAACTCTTTTTCTATTTTCTTTTTTTTTTTAATGTTTTTAAAATGTTTTATTTATTTCTAGGAGAGAGAGAGAGAGAGAGACAGCGTGAGCAGGGGAGGGTCAGAGAGAGAGGGAGTCACAGGCTGAAACAGGCTCCAGGCTCTGAGCTGGCAGTCAGCACAGAGCCCGACGCGGGGCTCGAACCCACGAACCGTGAGATCATGACCTAAGCGAAAGTCGGACGCTTAACCGACTAAGCCACCCAGGTGCCCCTCTTTTTCTATTTTCTGACTCCAGACAATAATTAGTATTCCTGAGCCATTTCTATGATGTTCCTTCTCTATGGGCCATGAGAAAGAAGAAAATCACCGGTGAAGTTCTTCATGCAACAATATCTACTTGAAATGGCATCTTCTGGAAATTGCCTTAATGGGAAGGAAGAGCTTTCCGGCTTTATCTTTAGAGATGCTACACATCAAAGCTTCAAAGCCACACAGGAGATGCTGGCCTGGGAAAAGAAAGACGTCTCTACTTCCTCTTGTTTTACCAGCAGATCTTTTAATTGGTTCCCATCTGATGAAGCTGGGCCCCTCCCATGCCTGGTCAGCACGGTCTTGCCTCTCTGCTTCATGCTGAAAGACCCCTCGATGCCTTCAGTGGTTACTGATTCTATAGCTCAGGGTCTCTGATCAAATCACAGTGACTATCAGAACACATACTCCCAAAGGCGTCTCCTTTGGCAAACCAGGGCTTGCGCTGGATTCACAGTAAGACGTGGTTGTTAAATCTGAATTCGTTGTGTGTCTACACTACAATCACCTCTACCTCTTTCGCCACCTCCAGGGACTAAGCAAGGAACCTGGGCTCATTCTTGGAGGTTTTCTTGATCACCACCATCATCCCTTCCATCATCACTACTACTTGCCATGGGGTGAGCATTGCACATACATTATGTCCTTTTATATATTAGGTCCTCACAACACAACCTTAAGAAAGGGACTATTCTTGAAGCTATTACCTTCATTTAGCCAATTTCAACTTTTGACCTATTTTTGTTTGTACATAACACATCCAGAGCAATGTCCTTTCCTCTGATTTCTATAGGGGTACTTTTAGTACCCCTATTTTCTTTAAAAAAATGTTTGTTTATTCTTTAGAGAGAGAGAGATAGAGTGAGAGTCGGGGAGGGACATACTGAGAGAGGGAGACACAGAATCTGAAGCAGGCTCTAGGCTGAAAGGTGTCAGCACAGAGTCCGACGTGGGCTTGAACTCACAGACTGTGAAATCATGACCTGAGCCAAAGTGAGACGCTTAACCGACTGAGCCCTCCAGGTGCCCCACCCCTATTTTCGTCAGGATCAATTCTGCACATAAATACCAGTGAAAAATGTTTAAGCATCATTGTGTTTGCTGTTACGTTGGACTGTGTGAATATTTAACCCTATCATTCCTATGTGGTAAATATTCAACACAAAATTTTCTGGCAAAATTTTCTATATTTCTTTCTTTTTTTTTTTAATATTTTTATTTATTTCTAGGAGAGAGAGAGAGACAGCTGAGCAGGGGAGGGCCAGAGAGAGAGGGAGACACAGACTGAAACAGGCTCCAGGCTCTGAGCTGGCAGTCAGCACAGAGCCCGACGCGGGGCTCGAACCCACGAACCGCGAGATCATGGCCTAAGCGAAAGTCGGATGCTTAACCGACTTAGCCACCCAGGCACCCCATAAATTTTCTATATTTCTAAATAGGGATCTTTAATTTGAATTATCCCCAAAGAATCTATTTATATTTATTTAATGTTTATTTTGAGAGGGACAGAGACAGAGAGAGAGAGAGAGAGAGAAAGTGAGAGGGGCAGAGAGAGAGGGAAAGAGAGAATCCTAAGCAGGCTCATTCTTGCCACAGAGCCCATGAGAACCCTGAGATCATGACATGAGCCAAAATCAAGAATCAGATGGTCAAGTGACTGAGCCATCCAGGTGCCCCATATATGGCAACTTCTTTCATGAATTCTATTAAATCAGTTTACATCATAATTTTTCTATACAGTGTGACTCTTTTTTTTCACTAAAATTGATTTTCCTTCTCTTTCCTTCTTCCTAAGCCTGTCCTCCCTGACTACATCCCACTGGTTTGGACTGAGCAAGGTGGGTGTGCAGGTGGTGGTGGTGGTGGGGCGGATCGGAGCCTGGGTAGGGTAAGAGGGGTGTCTACATGATAATGGCAGGAGATTGGTGACATACATGAGTTTGAGCAAACAAGTAAATGTATCAAGCATAATATAAGGCAGTTTCCTTTCTGCAGGATAGTTGACTTAGAGAACAAAAAGAGAAAACCAATATAAACCCTATGGAGTATGAGACTGCAATACAAGGTAGTGTTGTAAACTCATAGTTTTCAATACAGATAGATAAATGAATATATTTATATATGATTTTGTAATATATTTATAAATAAAAAACATTTTCCTAATTCTGCCTGGGAATAATAATACTCCAATAGTAATAAGCATATTTCATGCCAAGATCTTGATTTCTCAGTGCCATTTGGCTAATATCCAAAATATAATGCACCAAGAAGGATACATCTTCATTTCTGTGGTATTCCTGGCAAAGACTCACAAATCAAGCCTAATAACAAGGAAATATCTGACAAACCCCAATTGAGGAAAAGTTTGCCAAATAACTGGTTTGTGATCCTCAAGAGTATCGAGGTCAGAGAGCCAAAGAAAGACTATGGAATTGGTCTAGATTGAAAGACACATCACAACTAAATAAATCATAAATAAATGTAACACATGATCTTGAAGTTGATCCTTTTTTGGTAAAGAACATGATTAAGAGAATCGGCAAAACTAGAATGGACGCCATTCATTGATTAGATGGCAAAAATGCATCTGTGTTAGTTTCTGATTTTGATGGCTATACTGTATTTAGAAGAATATCTTGGTCTTGAGGGGTGCCTGGGTGGCTTAGTCGGTTAAGCGTCCAACTTTCGCTTAGGTCATGATCTCGCGGCTCATGGGTTCGAGACCCGCGTCGGGCTCTGTGCTGACTGCCAGCTCAGAGCCTGGAGCCTGTTTCAGCCTGTGACTCCCTCTCTCTCTGACCCTCCCCTGCTCACGCTGCCTCTCTCTCTCTCCTAGAAATAAATAAAACATTAAAAAAAAAAAAAAGAAGAATATCTTGGTCTTGGGAGATTATATCCTGGGGGACACAAACATTATAACCAAGTTTCCTGGGTTCTGTCCCACCATCGGCCTTTATTAGCTGTATGCTCTATTTGGGCAAGTTTCCTAAAATCCCTCTGTCTCAGTTTCATCACTGTAAAATGAGGTAATGTTAATATCAATCTTCCCATCTTATTTGAGAATTGAGTAAAGTAAATCATGCAAAGTGTTTGTCATATTGGCTGATCCACAGACAGCTCTGATTAGCGTTCACCATTTTAAAAGCATTGTTACAAAGCTTTTTTTTAAAAATCCAAATCAAATTTTTCAGGTAAAAATCTTGTAGGTCTACATTTTGTCAAGAATAGTTGAGCCCTGGGGCGCCTAGGTGGCTTAGTTGGTTAAGCGTCCGACTTTCGCTTAAGTCATGATCTTGTGGTTCGTGGGTTTGAGCCCCACGTCGGGCTCTGTGCTGACAGCTCAGAGCCTGGAGCCTGTTTCAGTCTGTGACTTCCTCTCTCTCTGACCCTCCCCTGCTCTCACTGTCTCTCTCTGTCCTAGAAATAAATAAAGCATTAAAAAAAAAAAAAGAATAGTTGAGCCTTAGGGCACCTGTGTGGCTCAGCCAGTTAAATGTCCGACTCTTGATCTCGACTCACGTCTTGAACTCAGGATCGTAAGTTTGAGTGCCACATCAGGCTCCACAAGACTACTTGAGTCTTACGACAATTCTTCGCTAACGATAGATTTTACCAGTAAGGACAATTTTAACTGTGACCAGTTGTACTTTTCCTTTAACCATCCTACTGATGCCACGTCTATCCTCCCTCCCACCACCCCCCCCAGGTCATTTTTCTTTTGCAGACTGCAGTGTTATTAAAAAAAAAAAAAAACTGTGATTCTTCAGTTTTTCTGCTATCACAGATTTTGCCATATGCATATTTAACACTTGTCAGTTTTAGTTTGCATCATGCATATCTGTGAGTACTAAGTATTATGAGTTAGATACGAGGCTGATGGTGTTTTTATCCAGCTCTTGGAAGACATCCAACTGAAAACCAGGTGGGTAGACACATATGAGCACATGAGTCAGGCGAGGCACGAAGCTTTTCCTGTATCCTGTCACTCATCCGGGGTGTAGAGGACTGAACGAGGGAACTTTAAGACTCTTGTGATCTGAGACTCCAGGGAAATGCGGCATATAAACACCAAGTCCTCAGTAAGAAGTGGGTGATTCCTGCAGAAAGAGCCCTGGCTTTGGAATCCAGTCGCCTTGGTCTTAAGATCCTAGCTCCACCGCGCCTAAGCAGCGTGACATTGGGTAAGCCACTTGACCTTCAAACCTCTAGTTCCCTGAGCTGTCAATGGGGGCACTCCTGTTCACTTCCAGAATTTTGAGACTGGGGGAGATAATATTTGGAATACATTACTCCTAGTGCCTACACAACAGACATTCAACAAGTGAACAAGAAAATGTTCTTAGACCATCAGGATGATGGGACTGAGGGACCAGATGTTGGCGACTAGGCAGCTTAGCCCTGCACTGTCCAAGAGAAGTTTTTGTGGTGATGGAACGTTCTATGTCAATATCGTCCAATATTATTACCCTTAGACACATGAGACTATTATTAAACATTTGAAATGTGGCTTGTATGAATGATATACTGATATACCTTTAATTTAATATAAACTAACTTGAATGCACATAGCCACGTATGAGTTGATCATAGCATAGTCATAGATGTATACCCTGTCAAATTTCCCTCCAGCATGCTTACATAAACACCCCCAAATTAACTCATGCCAAACCATGTAGACCCCGATGGAAGGAACCAAAAGGGCCAGCCAGACTGCAAAATTCCAAGATTCAAATTATTTCATGAAATGCCTACGATTCGACTCTTCTGTTTTCCACCCACAGCAATATTTTGTGAACTGCTTGCCACAAACTTCCGGCAGATGGCAAAAATAAACTCCAAAGTGGACACTTCCCAGGTTATTGGGGTAGAAATCACATTTGCCCAGCTCCTTGCTTGAGGTCTGTCTTTCTCTGACTTCAGATCAGTCCCTTCTCCATTCCTGGCTTCAAGTGCCGTGCGTTGACTGATGGCTGGATTCAGTCATGGGCTCATCAGACAGCCACTGACATGGCATCATGTTTCAGGCACAGCACTAGACATTAGAGACCAATCAGAAAACCAAAGGAGACATTGTGAAACTTACAGTCTACAGGGGACTTGGCTTTACCAAGCGCCTTTAATGCCTTAATTCCATGCATAACTCATGTTGTCATTAATATTAAGGGCAGCAAATCATCCCAAACTTAGTGGCTTCACATCATAGTTTGTTCTTTCAGGGCTTCTGTAGATCAGGAATTAGAGTGTAGCGTGGCTGGGCAATGAGGCTTGGTGGGGATGGTTGGGTGTCTCTCAGGAAATCGCAGTTAGACGGTAACTGGGGTAAAGATCACTCCTTTACTACGCTGTTGGTGCCAGAAGGACTCAAAGGGACAGAGGCTCACACAAGGGCTCCTTGGCCATCTCTCTCTGGCTCTGGATCCTTCCATGTGGCAGCTGCAGGGTCTGTGAGCTCCGTACGTGGCTTAGGCTCCAAAGGCAGGTATGGAGAGAGAGGGAGTGAGCATGAGCTGGAGGCCACTTTGTCTTTTATGACTTTGGCCTTGGAAGTCCTACAGCGTCACTTCTGCCTCATTCTGTTGGTTAAAGTAGTTATGACAACCCACCTGCTACCTGACTTCAAGGAAAGGGCACACAGATCCCATGGCTCGAAGGAGTGTCAGTGTCTTGTTATGAGAACATGTGGGGATAGATACATACCGGTGTGGTCATCTGTATTTTAAAAAAATGTTTTTAGGTTTATTTATTTATTTTGAGAGAGAGAGAGAGAGAGAAAGAATCCCAAGGAGACTCTGCACCACCAGCACAAAGCCCGACACAGGGCCTGAACTCACAAATGGCGAGATCATGACCTGAGCCACAATCAGCAGTAGGGTGCTTAACCGACGGAGCCCCCTGGAATGGTCATCTTTAGAAACCAGTCTGCCACAGCTCCTCATTCCAGCCACAGCAACTCATTCCAGGACAGCTTTGTCGGACCTCAGAGGCGCCTTGCAAGGAAGAGCTTCCACCTCAAGCACGCACCACGGTGTTTTTCTGCTTTCTGTCCCTGGACCTTGTCCAGTGCTGCAGAAAACTGTGTGGCCCGTGTGCAAGCACAGCCTGAAATGGTGGGGATTTAGCACTCTGAGGGGCACCCTTTACCACTAGAGAATGGGAGCCAGTGGCTAAATGCCCCAACCAACCTTTCCTTCTGGGAAACATTCTCTGGAGCCTCGAGAATGTCCTGTTGGAAAGGTCTATTTGAAAAGCTTTGTCATTTTCTAGCCATGTGACATTCCTCGTGCCACTTAACCTCATTAGTCCTCATCTGTAAAATGGGGATAATAAAATGATCTACCTCTTAGGACTGCTGGCAGATCAAATGGGATGTTCATGCAAAGCCCTTGGCACTTAACAGTTCAACAGGGGATTGCTGCTGTGATACTGATGATCGCTGGATTCTGGAAAGATCCCCAGAATCTCAGCTGCAGCTTCTAAACACATGCTGAGTGAGGGTTACTGTGCTCAACCACTAGGAGGAAGCAGCCCCTGGTTCCTGGCCCCCAGACCGCCGACCTCAGAGCTCCAAGAAGTGACTGGAGGATGTCTGGCTCACAGGAACGACCCCTAAATCGGATTGGAAACTCTTCTCCTTCTGCTTGCTGAGAAAGAAAAACATTTCTATAATGATAAGAGAGAGGGGATTTCGTAGCCACTCTGATATGCTCTCATGGTTTTATAAATACCTTCTCTTACGGTAAGCAGTAGTTTATCACAAACTGTAGGAAATGGGTTTATCAGATGATGCCTTTTGCATGATCAACATTTAATATTCTTGCTACAGGGGCGATACGTATGTGTTTCAAGCATTTTTCTCACTTGAGCACATTTTAAACCATATATATAAGCAGGGGAGAGGCAGAGAGAGAGAGAGAGGGAGACAGAGAATCTGAAGCACAGAGCCTGACGTGGGGCTCGAACTTACCAACTGTGAGATCATGACCTGAGTGGAAGTCGGATGCTTAACTGGCTGAGCCACCCAGGCGCCCCCTGTCTAGCCCTCTCTGAACCTCACGTTTGTCAGGCGGTAAACAGAGAATGAGAACACCAACCCCGTAAGGTTGCCATGTGGATGCACCAAAATCATATGGGAAAATGCAACTGCATTTGACACCAAGAAGAACCCGATTAATATCCATCCATTTCAATTCTCCTCCCCTTCGTCTCCCTCACCTGCCCGTCTCATGTCAAAAACGGGGCGGTTTCTGGGGCATCTGCGTGGCTCAATCAGTTAAGCATCCAACTCTTGGTTCCAGCTCAGGTCATGATCTTGGGGTTTGTGAGACTGAGTCCCGCGTCAGGTTCCATGCTGTCAGCCAAGAGCCTGCTTGGGATTCATTCTCTTTCCCTCTCTCTCTGCCCCTCCTCTGCTCATGCTGTCTCTCAAAACAAATAAACAAGCTTAAAAAAAATGGGGCGGTTTCTATGTTTCCTTTCAACCCAACACAGTTCTGGCTGATGCCTGGGGCTAAGGTTAGGATTCCGATGGGTCACACAGGTGTACAGCCGTGTAGGAAGCAGGATGGGGGTGCAGGATGGGTACGTGCAGGTGTGACACTGAAAGAAGGCAGCCTGTAAGTGAACAGGATCAAAGATGCATGAGAATAGCGACTATTCTTTCATGGGGCAAAGCGGATGCTTCGGCCAAGGAATTTCAGACCTAGAGAAATGGGGTGAAATGGAGAGCTGAATAAATGGGTCATGACAGTATTATTATTACATTATTCTTACGGGCCTGGTGCCTACTTGAGATGAGGCGTGTGCCACATAAAGGCAGGGCCGGGGTCCGCCTTATTCATCGGCTAAGTGCCGCAAAACGAGACTTCCTCTGTGAGAGCTAGACGCTCACCTGAGAGTAAACGCTGGACTCTTTTGTGCTTGGTCCAGGCCCTGCTGCAAGCCCGTGATGTACATTACGTCATTCCTGACAGTCGCCTTGTAATGCAGGTACCAGTATTAGACGGGGTACAGGAGACTAGTGGCCCAAGATCACAGAGCGGAGGTTCAGATCTTCTGGTTCCGGGCACCCTGCTTTTAACCACCCTTCTGTGAGGCACAGAGGCCATGGGGGCTCCGGCTCAGAGCAGGCGGGGTCACCCCGGGGTACTCAGCGGCCAGCCTTGGGAAGGGTGCTGCTGGCCACGCAAATGTCCACTCAGGCCGGCCCATCTTGGTCGTGTCCAGCTCTGAGGCAGTGAGCCTCCCACGCAGGCAGAGCCAGGAGAACAGGCTGCAAATCTGTGACCATCTGCACCTTGTCCCCACAGTTCCGTGGTGGGGGGAGCCTCCTCCTCGTCATGGTAGTTAGTACCAGCTGGTAGTAGTCAGTATCAGGTGGTGAGGAGCGCGGGTCATCTCTAACAAAACCAGAGCTAGAGACAGACTGGACACGTGAATCCGCTTTCAGAGAGAAGGATGCTACCCTGAGGCCTCAGGCAACGCCCGTGTCTGGAAGCTGATCCAATTCCGATGAAACTCCGACTTCTCATTTGTGATCAAAGAGTTGGAAGAATGATCTTTCTAGAAGCGCCCCCCTCCCCCCCCCCCCGCCCCAGCCTTTCTGAGCAAAGCTTTACAGGATTTCAGGTAACAAATCAAATGGAAAAAAGTAACACTAACCTGAGTCTAGGAAGTGGCTTTGAGTTCCAATTACATTATTTTTTAAAGTTTATTTATTTTGAGAGAGAGAGAGAGTGCCCACAAGCAGGGAGAGGCAGAGAAAGGGAGAGGGAGAGAATCCCAAGCAGGCTGTGTACTGCCAGCGTGGCGCCGGATGCGGGGCTCGAACCCACAAACCGTGAGATCATGACCGAGTTCGGCACTAACCGATGGAGCCACCCAGGCGCCCCTCCTGCTGCATTATTTGTTCGCACCACGACCTTACTTTCCTTCCACGGAGCATCTCGTGAGTGAAATCACATACACAAGTGGTGCGTGGAACAGGCAGGCCCCTCGGGGGCTGACGTCAGCAGAGAGGAGCCAAGTGGGTCATCCCACCAACCCCCGGATCCTAGCAGAGATGAAGCACTTCCACCTGTTTCACGTAAGACGATTTGATAAAGTGGCTCTGCTCCTCAGCGCAGCCTGAAAATCCGTGATGATGCCAACATGCATGGTGAACGCAGAGCACTGCGTCTTAAATATTAATGGACACAAATCACCGGGGGATTTGTTAAAATGCAGATTTTGATTCAGTCAGTGTGCTCGTTTCCTGGAGGGGCTGCTGTAACAAATCACTACATACTTGGTGGCTAAAACAATAGGAGTTTATTCTCTCACAGTTCTGGAGACCAAAACTCTGAGATCAAGCTCCAGGCGGGTGGCAGGGGTTGGCCGCTCCTGGAGACTCGGGGGGAGAAGCTGTTCCCGGCCTCTCCCCTGGCTTCTGGTGGCCACTGGCTATCCTGGGCGTGCTGTGGCTCAGACTTACATTATTCCAGCTTTCCTCTTAGTATATCTGTGCATCCTTGCTTCTTCTAAGGGCACCAGGGTACATGATTTTGTCTTGAGATCCTTACAGAAGATCTAACGTTGTGGCCTGGGACTCTGAATTTCTTTTTTATGTTTTTTTTTTTTTTATATTATTATTGAGACAGAGAGAAACAGAGCATGAGTGGGTGAGGGGCAGAGAGAGAGGGAGACACAGAATCCGAACTGGGTTCCAGGCTCTGAGCTGTCAGCACAGAGCCCAATGCGGGGCTCGAGCCCATGAACCGTGAGATCATGACCTGAGCTGAAGTCGGACACTTAACTGACTGAGCCACCCAGGTGCCCCGAGACTCTGAATTTCTAACATGCTGCCAGCTCCCAGGAATGGTGCTGTGGGTCCACAGATCACACTTTTAGAAGCAAAGCTCTACAAGGCTGCAGTTTTTATTAAAACAGATTAAAAAAAAATTTTTTTTAATATTTTTATTTATTTCTAGGAGAGAGAGAGAGAGAGGCAGCGTGAGCAGGGCAGGGTCAGAGAGAGAGGGAGTCACAGACTGAAACAGGCTCCAGGCTCTGAGCTGGCAGTCAGCACAGAGCCCGACCCGGGGCTCGAACCCACGAACCACGAGATCATGACCTGAGCAAAAGTCGGACGCTTAACCGACTAAGCCACCCAGGCGCCCCTAAAAAAAATTTTAAATGTTTATTTTTGAGAGAGAGAGTGCACCAGTAGGGGAGGGGCAGAGAGAGAGGGAGACACAGAATCCGAAACAGGCTCCAGGCTCCGAGCCGTCAGCACAGAGCCCAACGTGGGGCTCGAACCCACAAACCACAAAATCATGACTTGAGCCAAAGGTGGAAGTTTAACCGATTGAGCCATCCAGGCGCACCCCCTCCTCCCTGACTGTTTAAAAATAAATTGCACATTATTAAATCTTACAGCATTTCAGGTGGGTCACGTATCACCTGTGGATGTGTACACAGACCCACTACAGGTTACAAGTTTTGTTAGCCAACATTCTAGACCTTTTCAAGAGTGCAGAATGAAGGCATAGGGCAAGAACAGTAGAAGCATGACCTGAATAGAGATTTCCCTGTCCCCAGGGGGTCCTAGGCTCCCTAGTGACACTCGGCTACTGATGAGAAGGTCTCAGCAAGTAGGTCCTTTGCCAAAATATGAAAGTGAGCACAGTCATGTTTATGGTGCTGTATTTTTATTCTTGAGGCTCAACAGAAATCTCTCCATCTGCCAGAGTCACTGATACTAATAACAAGTACTTCTACTGAAGGGTTTGTGAATATCCAAGTCTCTTTGTTCTTTAACTAAACTCGCATTAGCAAGGCCACATTTTCATCTAAGGGAAAAGCTGGGGCAGTGGCCTGCAGTCTCTAGACTCAAACCAGCTGCCCAGGGGCCCCAATCCCAGCTGGCCACTTACTGGCTGTGTCCTGGGGGGGGAGGGGGGAAGTTTATTGCCTTCTCTGCTTCAGTTCTGTCATAGGAAAAATACAGAAAATCATAATGCTTATTTCATAGAAGTGCTTTGAAGGTTTACAGGCTAAGGTACAGAAAGCATTTGGAAAAATAAGGCCTGGTATGTAGTTAACATTCCCCAAACGTAGTCATTGTTGTTATTATTTTACTATTATTACTGTTTCCTTGTGGCTCACTCTGTAGTTCTGATTCAATGCCACCTTCTTATCTGGGTGCTTTTTAATAGAGAGTTTGGTCCACAGACCACGATAACAAAATCCATTTCCCTGTGCCTTTTAATATTTCATTTTTTATCTGTTGATTGAATTTATCACTTGGCTCATGAAGGCTATGAGGATAAGAAGGAACTTTCTAATCTGTAACACGGACTATTTAGGCCGTCTCGTGATTCTTTTCTGATCTTATTCCTTCACATGTGTGAGTCGCCCATGGACGTTTCATCCTAAGAAGCGCCACAGTGATGAGACGACACCGCCCCCGAGCTTTTGTATTGACAGACAGAAATAGAAAAAATATGACCACGGATCTCCCGAGAACCAGTATGGGGGAGGGGCTGTGAGAGGCCATCCCTAAACATCTCTTTAGAGGATCATGTCCTAAGTGACAATCAGGAAAGAGCAATGCTGTACTAAGAAGCCCCCAGAAGGCATCCCCACATCCCTGCCCAAACGTCTCCTTCCCTCCATGTCACAGGCCACTTTCAGATCATAAGATGTTCTATTATGAAGAATTCCTCCTTCTGGATATAGCTCTTTAGTGGCGGTCCCTCCACTAAACTTAAAATCTCGATGAACAGAAATATGGTTTCCATAATAACATCTTTAATTTATGCAGTACAAATTGTCTATTGGGGACAAGACCAGACATCTTGTGTATGGATTCACATTAATGCTCATTATAATCCTGTGAATTGGGCATCATTTGTGCTCGCTCTGCAATGAGATAAATGAATTGTAGAGGATACATGAATTCCTCAAGATTGCACAATTTGTATATAGAGAAACTTATTTTTATTTTTTAAAAAAATAATCTCTACTCCCGACATGGGATCAAACCCACTACCTCAACCAAGATCAAGAGTCTCATGCTCTACCCACTGAGCTAGCAGGTGCCCTGGGAGGGGCCTATGTCTGAACCTATGCTGCCTGACTCAGAAACTTCCATGTTGTAATACATGATGTGACATATAAATCCAAAATGCAATGTATAAGATGTAATATACTCTGGATACAGTATTTCAGTCAGATACTTTGTGTGATTGTGAATGTTCTCCATTGGCTCTTATGCACGTTTGTTATCTTTCTAATTATATTTTAAATATACCATATTTGTGTACATATATATAACTACATGTTCCTTTTTTTTTTTTTATTTCTAGGAGGGAGAGAGAGAGAGACAGCGTGAGCAGGGGAGGGTCAGAGAGAGAGGGAGTCACAGACCGAAACAGGCTCCAGGCTCTGAGCTGGCAGTCAGCACAGAGCCCGATGTGGGGCTCGAACCCACGAACCGTGAGATCATGACCTAAGCGAAAGTCGGACGCTTAACTGACTAAGCCACCCAGGCGCCCCTAACTACATGTTCTTTTAAAAATATTTATTTGAGAGACAGAGAGCATGCACGTGTGAGCAGGAGAGGGGTAGAGAGAGAGAGGGAGAGAGACAATCCCAAGCAGGCTCCAGGCTGTCAGCACAGAGCCCAGTGCGGAGCTCAAACCCATGAAGTGCAGGATCATGACCTGAGCTGAAGTCAAATGCTCAACTGACTGAGCCACCCAGGTGCCCCAAGTGGGTACCATTCTAATCCCAGTTTTATAGATGAGAAGACTGAGGCAGGGTGGGTGTGCAGGGTATTCTCTGTTTGTCCCTCCGGGTTCATTCTCCACCCTTCCCCACCCTGCTGTGACCTGGAGACTGAATACTTCCTCCAGGTCCCCTGGTCCCCTGGCTTCTGATCAGGTTTCGCCAGTAAGAGGCATCAGCTAGAGACGGATGTCGGGGGAAGCGTAACGAGATACTTCTTCCCCCGCCTCCATCCCTGGTGGGCTCTGGGTTGGCAGCAACTGAATTCCTCCACTGAAGACCACAGGGCATGCCAGCTGGCCCTGTCCTGTGGCTCTGGCTGAATTCCGGTAAATGCTCCCTCTTCCCACGCCTGAGGATGGCATGACTTTCTGCGGGTGCCAGTGCAGAGCATCCCAACATCCCTACTCAGGTTTCCTAAGCCTTCCTGTACCTTTGCACACACTTCCACCAGAAGACTCTTTTCCATGGCTGCCTTTTCTGGCCATGGCCTTGACAGTTAAGGTGAGCTTCTGGAACCTTCCCAAAGTAACACGGGTAGTCAGTGTAACAGGGAAGGCTCGAGAATGAGCTGGTTTGGACGTGAGAGGAAAGCTGAGTTCAGTTTGGGACATGCTGGATTTGAAGTACTCCCTGAACAACCTAGGAGAGGGTCCACGAGACAGCTGAAATCAAGATCCCAAGCCCTGAGAGGTGCGTTGCACTGAGGACACAGATGGAAATGGAAGGGAAGCCATGGGGTCGTGTGAGAGCTCCCAAGGAACACAGTCAGAAGAAGAGTGGAGAGGACAGAGCTGAGTCCTGAAAAAAACCAATGTCAAGGGCTGGGAATGAGCCAGACAGACGTGGGGGGTGCGGCTGAGGAGGGTAAGATAAGAAGCACCTTCAGGTCCTAGAAATCTTGGAATGAGAAGATGTCAAAGGAGAGAGAGGAGATAACATAACAAACCTTCCCTGAGAGGTCAAGTACATCAGGATTGGGAAGTTTCCATGACATTTAAAAAGAATTGTGGTAAAATACATGTAGTGTAAAATGTATTATCTCAACCACTTTACAGTGTACAGTTGAGCATGTTGTGTAACTAGCATCATTATCTAGTTCCTGATGCATCTACGTGATTATGAGGCTCTTTTATTGACACCTCACGGTATCAGCACAATGAGAGATTTCTAAGTCAATGGTGTGGTATGCACAGTCCAGAAATAGACTGACACTTAGGTAGTCATCGATGCAAAAACATTTCATCGGGGGAAGAAAAGTCAACTGTGGCCCCTTCTTTACACCATTCAAAAAAAAAAAAAGTTCAGGATGGATCACGGATGTAAGCATAGAAGGCAAAAGTATGAAGTTTTAGAAAAAAAGATTGGTGGAGAGCCAGACAACCTGGGAGTGGTTAAAAATTTCTTAAGATACAAAAAAAAAGAAGGAAAAAAGAAAAAGAAATGATGAGTTTACTTCATCAAAAATTAAATACTTTCGCTCATCAAAAATTGCGAAGAAATAGTGTACAAGACACACATCTGACAAGTGGCTTGCAGGAGAATATTTAAGGACCTCCCGCGAGTCCATAATAAACAAACAGTCCAACTGAGAACAAAGCCTTAAGCTCCCTCTCACAAGTGTAGACCCGTCAGTTTCAAATACGCACAGGAAAATGTGCTCAACACCATTAGTCTTCAGGCAAAAGTAAAGCCACACTGACGTGTCGCCACTCCCTCACCTGAATAGCGGAAACTAAACAAGACCGACAACACCAAGTGTTGACAAGGATGTGCAGCGACCAGAACCCCCACCCATTGCCTGCAGATGTGTGAGACTGTACGTCTGCTTTGGAGAGAAATGGAAGCTTCTGCCCAATAATGCAGCAATTCCACTCTTAGCTATAAACTGAATAGAAATAAAAACATACGTCTACGAGTGAACTTGTACAAGAATTCTGACAGCAGCTTCATCACAGCCACAAGATGGAAATAACCAAACCAGGCATTAACAGGAAAATGCATAAATAATTGGTAGTGTATTTACACACAAGGCTTACAACTCAGCAGTAAATAGGAACGAACCATTTATCTATTAACAACATAGATAAATCACTTTGACACACTGGGTGAAAGAAGCCAGACGCAAAGGAGCGCATATTGTATGATTCCATTTATGTAATGTTTTAAAATAAGTAAAACTCGGGGCACCTGGGTGGCTCAGTTGGTTGGGTGTCTGACTTCAGCTCAGGTCATGATCGCATAGCTCATGAGTTCAAGCCCCACATCAGGCTCTGTGCTGACAGCTCAGAGCCTGGAGCCTGCTTTGGATTCTGTGTCCCCTTCTTTCCCTGCCCCTCCCCTGCTCACGCTTTCTCTCTCTCTCTCTCTCTCTCTTCTCTCTCAAAACTAAATAAGCATTAAAAACAATTAAAATAGGTAAAACTCAGGGCACCCGGGTGGCTCATTCTGTTAAACATCCAACTCTTGGTTTCAGCTCAGGTTATGATCTCATGGTTCATGAGTTCGAGCCCTGTGTTGGGTTCTGTGGTGACAATGCAGATCCTGCTTGGGATTCTCTCTCTCTCTCTCTCTCTGTCCCTCCCCTGCTTGCTCTTTCTCTCTCAAATAATAATCTTAAAAAATTTAAAAAAATAAATGAGTAAAACTTGCCTATGGTGAAAAAACACCAGAAAATTATTTTTATGAAGAATTGACTAAAAACTGGGGCATGAGGGAACTTTCTGGTGCGATGCAAGCGCTGTATATACTGATAAGATTGTAGGTTGCACAGGCATATGCATTTTCCAAAAATCACCAATTGCACATTTTCGATCTGTGCGCTTCATCCTATATAAATCTTACCAAAAAAAGAATTAAAAACATTTGAACTCTAGTTAATTGGTTTGCTTTTTATAGTGACATGAGTTAGCAAGTCTGAAACTACTTTTTTGTGTATCCTGGACTTGAGAAAAAGAGTAAATATTTTGAAGATAATGAGATCTAGGTTTCTCACTGTTAGACAAGGAAGATGCAAATATGGGAGTAGGGAACCAGAATGTTCCCCATGCTGTGGGATGAGAATTACAGGTATCACCATAGATTCGTGGTTTTTAACACGGGTGTGTGTGTCTCTGGGGAGATATATACATATCCTTGTTCTAGATGCTGAGAAGGTCTGGGAGCAATGATTAGCATCTGGACACACACCCTTTCAAAAAAATTTTTTTACATTTATTTTATTTTTGAGAGAGACAGAGTACAAGTGGGAGAGGGGCAAAGGGAGAATGAGACACAGAACCCGAAGCAGGCTCCAGGCTCTGAGCTTTCAGCACAGAGCCCGATATGGGGCTTGAGCCTGCAAACCGCAAGATCATGACCTGAGCCGAAATTGGATGCTTAACTGACTGAGCAACCCAGGCGCCCCATTTTTAAAGTTTGTATTTAAATTTCAGTTAGTTAACATATAGTGTAATATTAGTTTCAGACGTATAATATAGTGATTCACCACTACCTGGACCCACATCTTGGTTTCTGAGTATCATTCTCCTCTGAAAGCCACCTGGTTCCTTGGAGCAAAAGTCAAATCCGGGGCTGGAAAGTTATTTTGTGCCAGAAGATAGGGAAGTGCTTGAGAATGAGGGGGCTATCTCAAAAGGACTTAGCACCAACATGAGGGAGTTCCTGCTGGCCCCGTCTGGTACCGTTTGAGCAGGGAAATAAATAAGGATAATAGATTACAACTCACTGAATAAAATAGGAATCCATAAGTCCAGAAGGATACAAATGATAGATGAATAAATAAGTAAACGGGGGAGAAAGAACAGCTCTTACAGCAGAATTGTCAACTAACAAATATTGAAGGATGGATGGAGTTAGAAAACCATCAATTAATGTTAAACCACAGTTGAACGTTTGATAAAGGATACGTACAGAGTTTCAAAGTATCAAAGTGCACAGATTACTAATTTTGAAGGGAATACAGTGGATATAGTGGAGAAAGCTGGTAAATACCACATTCACCTAGTGACTTTGAGGAACATGCTACAAAGTAACCAATTGGAACTCTTTGTAAGAATCCAGGTTGAAGAAGACCAAGACCGAGGAACGTTCCGGAGGAAAGGCCAAAGAGACACGACCACTAAATCAGTGTGTGATCTTGGGCTGGAGGGTGGGGTGGAGTGGGGTGGGGGCTACAGGCGACTTCACTGGGGTAATTGGCAACATTTGGGTATAGGCTGTGGATTTTTCATGATAGTATTACATCTGTGTGACATTTCTCAAATTCAGTAATTGTACTGTGTTTATGCAGTAGAAAATTCTTGATCTGAAGACATACACTGCAATGAATGACAAAGGGCTATGTTGTCTCCAGGCTCTCCAATGTCTCAGCAGCAAGAATACATAGTTGAGGGACAAGGCACAAGGTTAAGGACATGGTGAAAGGGTACTGGGATTTTTCTTAGACTTATCTTGCAGCGTTCAGTACGTCTGACATTCGATCAAAATCAAAAGTTGAGGGAATGAAAGAGAGTGAGTGGCCCAGGAGATGATTCCTGAAGAAGACGGCCTCAGGCCGGGCCACTGAACTCCTTACGGTCTTGGCTACAGAAGCCGAGGCCAGGCCTCGGTTGGTGGACGTGGAGAGGCAGAAACTGATGATTGTAAGTGTGTAAATCAGAGAGCTGGTCTAGACCATAAAATCGGAAGTTAAAGAAACACATGTTGAGCTGTAGGCAATTTAATTCCTTTGCATATATTATTCTGAAGGTTACTTTATAATTACAAGCATGACTAATACAAAGTTACATACTTGGTTATTCAGGTTTTGGAGGGGAAGAAAAATGTCAGCAGCTGGAGCTACAGCTTGCATGCCTGTGTATGTCGCTGGCAGCAGGCATCCACTCCTCTGTCTCCCCACACCCCTCCCAGGGGGATGTCGTCATCTGTGTCTTACAGAGGGGTATGCACTTGCAAATTGGCCCTGCGCCCCAAAGGGCAGAGAGAAAAGCAGGCCACTCCAGACGGGCAGGCGGCAGGGTTAATAAGCAAGGGGACTTAGGAGGTTTGTCCTGGGCTCTATATGACAAATGGATGTCTGCACCTGCTGCTCAGAATCTTAAAAGTTTATACAGAGGGGGCGCCTGGGTGGCTCAGTCGGTTGAGTGACCGACTTGGGCTCAGGTCATGATCTCAGTTTGTGAGTTCGAGCCCCAGGTCGGGCTCTGTCCTGACAGCTCACAGCCTGGAACCTGCTTCAGATTCTCTGTCTCCCTCTCTTTCTCAAAAATAAACAAACATTTAAAAAGTTAAAGAAAAAAGTTTATACAGAGGCCCTAACTGGGTTCAGTCGCATCTACCTCCCAGATGTTCTCAACGACACCTTGCTCTCTCGAGTGAGAATGGCTTCCCTGTGGGGCCAGTAGGTGGAACATGCCGTCCGGGGATGAGAGGGGGTGAGGCGCGTGACACTCTCCTACAGCAGCTCCATCAACCCGCGTCCCACCTTCTCCACGACCTCCTCCAATGAGAAGAAAACTGACCCCTTTGCAAGTCTGCCTTGCCCCAGGTCACACAGCTGGAAAGTGTTTTAAGAAGGTGGGGGGTGGGCTGCAGAGAGAATGGAAACACTAATGGCATTCTACCTCATTACTGCCTCTGGAGGGTAATATCCGGGGGGGGCGAGGGGGAGTAGAGATCTTCATCTCTTTTGTTCAGAGATTTTTGTCAAAACTGAGAACAAACGTTGCTCCATGAAATGCTCAACAAGTCATTGCTGAGTGAGTGAGTGAACTTCCCCTCTGGCTTGGCAAGACCTAGGTCGTCGTCAACGTCTGGTGATAGGTATTTGCTGTGTGGTGGCTCCCGGGAAAGATGGGAGGGGGTGGAGAGTGAGTGAAGTCAACGCCTTCAGGAAAGTTGGCTCTGAAGGAGGGAAGGGAAACTGGGCATTGCCTGCAGACCGTGAGGGTCAATGGAAAGACTTCCTGTGGGATCTGTGACATCATAGTTATCTACCGGCGGGATGACCCAATGAAGGTGAAGAGAAAGGGGATGCCAGGATCAGATGGAGTTCACAGTGACTGAATCTGGGCAGAAGGGACAGCACAGGAGCAGAGTGTGCCCAAGACCCTAGATAACAAACTACGGTGGTGTGTGTGTTTTGTTGATGTCTAGCCCCCCAAAGGAAAGAGAAAACAAACTGTCACTCTGCAAGTCCGGGGGAGAATCTTCAATGTCCCTGTGTTATGTTATAGAATTCTTGCCTGCAAGTCAAGAGTTTCCTCTGTAAATATATACATACATACATATATATATACACACATACATACATATATACACACACATATATACATACACACACACACACATATATACATACATACATATATATATATTTGCTTTTCTGGAGAAACTCCCCCACAAAAATCTCATTTCTCTAAGAATCTTCTGGAAACTTCAGCCCCAAAAAATAGTTTCCTACCCAAATATGCATTTTCCTACAATGTGCCAGGATTGTACAAGAGGCCCCATGGAAACCCCACGTTGATATTATGAAGTCTCTATTATGAAACCCTCTTTATGATGTGGAATTTGAAGGGTACACTGAAGCAGCTTTCTCAACATTACAGAGTGAAGAGTAACTTGTAGGAACTGAGCCCAGTTTTTCTGAGTTCATGCTTTTTTACTATATCTTTGTGTATTTCATTGATTATTTAAAAAACATTTATTTATTGATAGAGGGAGAGAGAGTGAGTAGGAACAGGGGACTTGAACTCACAAACTGTGAGATCATGACCTGAGCCAAAACCAAGAGCTGAAGGCTTAACCAAATGAGCCGCCCAGGTGCCCCTCATTGCTTATTTGCGGATGGCATGTGCCAGGCTCCCTGGACCAGAGAGCCCAGGCAGGAGGGAAAACCACCGTGGCTTCAGGAGTTGGGCAAGCCTACTCCTCCAGGAGAAAACCCAGAGAGGTTGTCAACATTTCCCCTGCCACGGTTCCGAGATAGGGCAAGACAGACCCAGCAATTTTTAATGTCACGGCAGTGGTGACATTTTTTTCTTTAATAGGATGAGATTTCTTTCTGTTTCTGCAGAGAACTTTCCAAATAACAGCATTTCATCTTTTCAAATGTGCCTTCTCTCAACGGAGGAATGGATATACAATGTGTAGTATATTCATTCACAAGAACATCAACTCTCTACATGCAAAATATGAACGAGTCTCAAAAATAATATGTTGAGCAAAGGAAGAAGACACAAAAGCTTGGCTACAGTGTGATTCCATTTAAAGGAGGTCAAGGACTTGCAGAACCAATCAGAATGGTGATTGGTACTGACTGGAAGACAACAGGAGTAAGCATTCCGGGGGATGGAAGCACTCAATATCTTGATCTGGGTCGTGGTTTCACAAGGGACTGTGTAGCTTGGAATTAACTGAGCAGGGTGCTTTAGAAATGTGTGGTTTGTAGGTCAATTATACCTTCATTTAAAAATATGTCTTCCATGAGAACATGGTCTTGTGGGGAAGGGTGAACATCCAGTAAAAAACATGGGTTGGGGGCAGTGCCTGGGTGGCTCAGTCGGTTAAGCGTCTGACTGGCTCAGGTCGCGATCTTGAGGCATGTGGGTCTGAGCCCTGCACTATCAGTGCATAGCCTGCTTGGGCTTCTCTCCCTCCTTCTCTCTCTCTCTCTCTCTCTCTCTCTCTCTCTCCCTCTCTCTCTCAAAATAAATAAATAAACTTAAAAATAAATGGGGCAGACAGTTGTTCATTAAAAGAGACACGAGATGACAGGGTGGCTGGGGTGAACAACCCACAGGGTCTGCAGTAGAGGCGAATAAGGGGGGTGGTCTCTGCAGGCCCCCGGGCACTGCCAGGAACCTGGGTTCCCTGCACCAGATCTGGGCGGCCATCCACACCCTCCGCTTGGTCAGTGGCCAGGCTGCGTCAGAACCAGAGGCCGGTGGGAGAGTTTCCCCTCGTCGCCACCCCTCTAAGTCGCTGTGGGAGGAGGGGGCTTGCAGCGCGGAGCTCTGCAGAAAGCCTGCCAGGTGAGACTATGTCTTTGTGTCCAGCTGGCCAGGCTCCTAGAAGCCCTGCAGCCGCCCTGAGGGGAAGCTCGGGAAGAGTCAGCCCTGGTCAGATGCCTGCAGCCAACACACGTGCCCATCATCTTCTCTCCCTCCTTTATCACTTGGGCACCAGGGCTGTTTTGGATGGGGTTTCGGACCACATTCCTTCTTCTTCCACCAGGCAGGGTCATTACATGAGATTTCATTAAGGAACATTTTTCACAGGGCATTTCAAACAAAATCAGAGACTGTTTTCATGACCTTGTAAGGGAGTGGGGAAGGAGCAGGGAAGCAGAAGGAAGGGCAGAGGAGGGGCTCGGCAGTGGGATGGGTGACAGGCGGGGAGCTCCCGGGAGGCAGGGGGTCTTAGGAGGGAAGGAAGGGGTGCAGGGGAGAGAAAAGAGTTTAGACTCGTCTGCTCTCCCCTCCACCCACATCCTCTGCCCACTTCTCCCTCTAACCCGGGCATCCTCACATCCATGGGCAAAGAAGATGTGGTGCGCACAGACTGCAGAATGGGATTCAGCCCCAAGAAAGGATGTCCACCATTTGCGACAACATGGAGGGGGCTCGAAGGCATTATGCTGAGTGAGATAAGCCAGACGGAGGATGACTAACATTGTGGGAGCCCACCTACACGTGGCATTAAGAATCAGAGAGTAGAACGGTGGTCACAAGGGGCTGGTAGGCAGGGGACAGCTTACACAGCACTGTAATGTTCCCTGGATTTTAAACCACACTCACTAAGGGTTCCAGACCAGAAACCTTTTCAGCCTCTTTGGAACAGAGAATAAGAAAAAGGTGCAAACCTCAGGCTACCTCATCTTTACAGTTCCCGGGGGCTGAGGAATGAATGGCAATTCATTTAAGTTCAATTTTGTTGAACTTAAAATCTTCTCTCTTATATGATGCTAAGCACCTCCTTGTGTCCCCAGGTGTGCGTCGATTCCCTACTATATACACAGCCCCGACGTGTTTCACTATGCAGACGTACAAAATAAATTAAAAGAAGAATAAAGACACATAAATACACTGTGTATCAGTTATGACAACAAACATAAGTAGATTTCTCTATTATAAGGCAAAACCTCCGTATAAAAACAGTCTTCAAAATCCAAGTTATGTTGCTTGTGTCTTCAGTGACAAACGAAAGCAGCAAATAAAAGAGAAACCAGCAAGCAAACCTCAGGGAAAAAGAAAACAGAAAGGAAAGGAAACCAGAGCTGGCCGTCTTGAATGCCAGAAGGTTAAGCAGTGTATCTATCACAGGGAGAAGCATTGGGGTTTTGGAACTAGACCTCAGCTTCTGTCTTAAGCTTGACTGATCATCAACCACCTTGTTGAAAAAGTTAGGATTGAATAATACCTACATTTCAGGGTGATTGTGACAATTAAAATAAATGATAAGGCATATGGATAGAACTCACTAAGTTTCCTGGCTCGGGGTGGCTAGCTGAATATAGGCTGATAGCTCTTGTTTCTATTATCTCTATCTTAACCTAGATTTCTGCTCTACAAAAGAAATTCAGTAGATCACTGGCAGTTTGAAGATCTAAGTCCCAAAATAGGTGCGAATGCTTAAAATCACACAGAGCAACAGGTGAATGAGTGGGTCTTATTTGCTACAGATCTCCCCAACTGCTCACAAAAAGACCAAACCTCAAAATGACAAGAACTCACATGCTATCAAGATCTTGAAATTGACCATCTAGACCAGGGGCTGAAGAATCAAATCTATACAGAGACCAACTGGGAAATGAAAATGAGCAAAACCGTCTGGGTGTAAGATGTACACTTTCGTCACAGATATACTGCATTTATATACTAAACATGTAGGGCAGATTTCAATTACACACTTCCAACTTTTCTTGAAATGCATAGTCTTGTCAGTCTGTTTTGATAGAGATGGGTATAACAGATACCTTGCTTTTCCCTTAACTATCTCAAAAGGAAAAAAGCCCAAATGCACTGATAAATATCAAGGGACACTTGGATTTAGGCTCCGAGAGGCAAGAGGGAGTTGGGGGGAGGGGGTGGGAGTACTGCAAATCAGTAAGACAAAGTCAGCTCCAACAGGTGCTTGCCAAGTGGGCTGACCCATTGCTAGATTTCCCAATCTTTCCAAAGACAGAAAATCTAGGTTTTTTTGCAGGGGAATGGCTCAATATTTAAATGCAATTGTGTTTTCTTTTTTCCTTTTTTTTAAACACGATGTGGGCTGATATTCTGTGGGCCAAACAAAAAACATTTATGAATGTCTGGTCAGCAGAGGCTCTGGATCAAAATCACCTGGTCATGGAATCCTCTCATAAAAATCAGTTATTAATTGGGGAGCCTGGGTGGCTCAGTCAGTTAAGCGTCCGACTTCAGCTCAGGTTATGATCTCATGGTTCATGGGTTCGAGCCCCGCGTCGGGCTCTGTGCTGACTGTCAGCTCAGAGCCTGGAGCCTGTTTTGGATTCTGTGTGTGTCTCTCTCTCTCAGAAATAAATAAAACATTTTAAATAATTTAAAAAATCAGTTATTAATTTACTTTCTACTGTGTCCAAAGCATTTGTACTAAACACCAGAGACCTCAGCTTGATGACAGTGGAGTGCAGCATTTGCAACGATGGGTTTTAGTTAGAATCGAACAGCCTTCTGATGCCTGGACGCACCACCTTTGAGCTGTGTGCCATTGGGCAATATTCCTGTCATCCATCAGTAAAATGATGAGTACTCCTAATTTTCTGGGGGTGTTCTGAGGATTGAATGACATAATGCATCGCTTATTCATGGTGAACATATATGTGTTCATAGCCTGGCACAAATAAAGGCTCACTCTTAGGATAACTAACAGCCCACCAATAAGGTCCTGGCATTTTGTTCAGTGTGTCTGTAATCTTCTTCCCCAGCCAGCGTCACATCCGCTCCGGCTGGGGCTCCTTTTTTTTTTTTTTTTTGATAAAGTCTGCTCATCCAGCTACCACCCAAATTAACACAGCTGATGTAGCTACAGATGCCTCTTCTCTGGACATTTGGGCCGTCGTGTTGAATTATGTGACTTAAGCCTCACCACACCACTGTGCCTTGTAACACCGTGTTACATCGGAGGCTGTGAATCACCCAGTCCTGTTAGACCCAATTTATGTCCAACAGCAGAGCTGTATTTTCTCATGTCACGTCATGTTATATGCGTTCTAACTGACGGTCGGAGGCGGTGGCTGTAAGATCCCCTAAATTCGGAATCCTGGAGCACGCTGCCACATCAGACAGCCCTTTCCATTCCAAGCCTTGTGTATCCATCCTCAGCCTCCCTGGAAGACTCCACCCTGTTCTTACTGGAAAGCTCACTTGCTAATGTTCCCTGCCTTTTCTACTTCAAGACTTCTCCAAATGCTTGGCCGATCTGTTTATCCATCTTTGATAAAGAACTGGTGTTGGCTCTAGTCTAGATTATATACACCCCGACATCCTCGTGAATCCCCTTTTCTGCCCCCGTGTATTTTTTCCTGTACCTTATCCAATTTCAAGGACTTCCAGAACTCTGCTTATTCTTGTTACATTTCTCACATTTGGGATAAGGGTCATTGACGTACAGCATGATGTAAAGAAAAGTCTAAAATCCCTGGGATCGGATGGCCAGGGACCATCCTTTTTTTTTTTTTTTTTTAAAGGGACACTCCCTTTTAAAAAAAATCTTTTTTTAATGTTTTATTTACTTTTGAGAGCAAGAGAGACAGCATGAGCAGGGAAGGGCAGAGAGAGAGAGAGAGGGAGACACAGAATCTGAAGCAGGCTCCAGGCTCTGAGCTGTTAGCACAGAACCCATGTAGGGCTGAACCCATGGAACCGTGAGATCATGACCTGAGCTGAAGTTGGATATTTAACCGACTGAGCCACCCAGGCATCCCTAAATTTTTTTAAATGTTTATTTATTTTTGACAGACAGAGTGTGAGTGGGGAAGGGGCAGACAGAGAGGAAGACACAGAATCTGAAGCAGGCTCCAGGCTCCGAGCTATCAGCACAGAGCCTGATGTGGGGCTTGAACCCACGAACCATGAGATCATGACCTGACCCAAAATCAGATGCTTAACTGACTGAACTACCCAGGCACCCCAACTTTTCCCCTTGAGCTAGTAAGACTCCTCTTCTGTTAAATAAGGTTGTTCATGTCACCTGATTCATAAATTTGTAAAGACTGAGGAGTCCATGAGACTGGTCATCACCATTTCTGCATGTAATCAGCACTCAACAAATGTTGGCTCATTCACTGTATCAGAAAAAATAATGCTTATTTTTAAAAATATTTTTAAATTTATTCTGAGAGAGAGAGACAGAGAGACAGAGAGAGAGCGTGCGAGAGCGAGCATGAGCAGGGGAGGAGCAGAGAAAGAGGGAGAGGGAGAGGGAGAGAGAGAGGGAGAAACCCAAATAGGCTCTGCACCATCAGTACAGAGCCCAATGTGGGGCTTGATCTCACAAACAGCAAGGCCATGACCTGAATTGAAATCAAGAGCCAGATGCTTAACCGACTGAGCCACCCAGGCACCCAGAAAAAATAATGCTTTTTATTAACATGTCACAAGATCTTAACTCCTGAGGGTTTGGACTATGGCTTAATCATTTCTGAACCCGTGGGGCTGTCTACTATGTGAAGGAAAGAGATGGACGTGTGGAGAGGCAGCACTGCTAGGAGACAAGACCCCATAACACAAGCCCCTTGTTTCCCGAATGACTAGAGCTCTCAGAGTCTCCCCTCCAGCACCCATGAACTTCCCTCACGTGTGGGCTTAGTCCTTGTAACCCTTCTGCTAGAGTCCAGTCCCTGGAAGTCATCCGAGTCACCTGGAGGGCTTGTCCAGACACAGACTGTGGGCCCTACCCCCACAGTTTCCAATTCAGGCCATCTTGGTGGGACTAATGATTTTTTTTTTAACATGTTTCCAGATCTGCGGTGGCTCTGAGGACCACATTTTGAGAACCAGTGACTTTTTTATTACCACTCCTCTCTACCTTAGCAGTTCTCAACCAAGGATCAGTTCTGCACCTCCCAGGGGACATCTGGCAAAATCTGGAGACATTTTTGGATGTCATGACGGGTTCGGGGGGAGGTGCTACTGGCCTCTAGCGGCGGAGGCCAGAGATGCTGTTGCACATTGTACTGTGGACAGGACAGCCCCTCCAATAGAGAATCACGTGGCCTGAAATGTCACATCTGTCCAGGTTGAGAAGCACTGTCCCCATCCCAGGAAGTATTTAGAATGATGACCCTCCCCCTTCAGAGGCAGCTGGCTTCCACTGCTGACCCCTTCCACCTCCCCTCTTGCCTCACAGAAATGACGTCAGGGTCCCACAGCATCTCCACTCTGCAGCCAGAGCCATCTGATCACACGAGCCTGCCTAGAGTCCCTCCATGGCTGCTCACCGCCTCCGTGACAAAGACTGAGAACCTCCCTGCACTCACGGGGCCTCCTCTCCTGCACTCACCTCACCAACTCGACCCATCAGCCACTCAGATGTGCTCTCAGATTCCCAACAGTGTGAAGCTCTCTCTTGACCTGGACCTCAGCTCATTTGCTCGCTGTTCTAGAATGTTCTTCCTCCTCTCTTCACACATTAGTTTGCTAGGCTGCCATAACAAAGTACCTGAATGGGAAGCTTAAGCAACAGAAATTTATTTTCTCATAATTATGGAGATTTCAGTTTCCAGATCAGGATCAAGGTATTGTGTGGGGAATAAGTTTAAGAATTCGCTGAGCTTGCACCAATGAGTTAACAAGGCTTAGAGTGGAAAGCTGCCACAGGGTGAAAGCGCCCCCAGCACAGAACACAGCATGGAGCAGAAAGCCGCATCCACAGGATGAAAGCATCCAAGAAGAGGTAGAGGCGGAAAGCTGCTGCAGCAGGGCAAAAACGCCCAGAGCTAATTAGCAAGAAAAATGCCTTGTTAACACTGAGGTAGCATGCTCTGTCTTTTCCCCTAGAAAAGTTAAGATAAACAGGCATGGTGCATGGTGCCTGCCGTAAAGAGTTGTCTGCTCGGCGCTGGTACTGTGACTGTATTGATCCAAGCCCCTACCACCACATACCTTCGAAACCCCCTTTTTCTCACACACTTGAGTGAATGATCACTGTTTTATTGTCTCTTTCTGCACGTCCGTCACGTTTGTAAGCCTTCTGATCCTAATACATACGGAGTAAGGACCTTTACAGGGCTTGTGTTTTCTCCCGGACATTAGCCTCTCTCGTATTCAATTCTGTGTCCATTCTCTTGCTGGACAAGAGAGAACTCCAGACTCAAAGTCTGCGACAGTGTTGGTCTGAAATCAATCTTCACTCCAAGACCAAAGTGTTAGGTGGTGCTGGTTTCTTTGGAGGCATTTCTCCTGGGCTTGGAGATGGCCGTTTTCTCACTGTGTCCTCACACAGTGTTTCTTCTGTGGGTGCCTGTGTCCTATTTTCTTCTTATAAGGACAGCAGTCATATTAGATTAGGAATGACCCTAATGACCTCATTTTAACTTACCTGCCTTAACATGCATCAAGCGGACGGTGCGGGTAGGAAATCATGGTCCACAATGTCAAACTGCTCTCAGATCAGATCAGGAGAGATATTCCGTTAATTCTGGCCTTTACCATCTTCCCAAAAAGGGGTGCCCAGGAGAGCAACCTATGCTATCAGTTCCTGGAGCTCACCTGACTTTCTCCTGGCTTCAGCATCCACCCCGACAATCTGAGGCTGGCTCCAAACACGCCAAGCAAATCCCACTAGGGGCCAAATGTTTTCAACTGTGGCCATGCGTTTGCAACCAGGAGAGCTTCTGGCCCCAGTTTTAAAAAGACTGCCTCATTTTTCAGCCTGGCTTTGGTCCCAGGGCTCCTCAGGGCTGCTGTGCTCTCTGTAACATGGCTAACCCCCCAAAGCCCATTAGCATCTCAGCCTGCTACCTTCTGCTTCCCACACTTAGCCGTCTGCAACGGACCTAGCTGCAGCTTCTGGCAGCCACAGATGGAACAATTTAGGAGACAGTAAAGCCATTTCATGTCCCTGTCCATGGAGTTCTTATCGGTCTGGATGAACAGCTGAACAATTTCTGAGGCTCTTCAGTCTTCTCTCAGACACCTGGGAATCCACTTGCCGTGTCCTATGCCATGCCTCATTTCTGGCAACTTGCAACACACTTGCTGTTAAATATCCGTCCCCAAATGTCAGCCAGGCCTTTGCCTGATATCTGATTCCCGGGGTTTCGTCCTGTGCACCGCTTCAGGCAGAAAAACAGCCCCCTGACCCAGAGGACGTGGCCCTTTGGTTTCCAGTGGTTCCCTGGGGACACTGGCCTCGATGGGAGGTGCTCTACATCTTCACAGGAGCGATGTAATCCATGTTCGCATCAGTTTTTAAAAGGTGAAGAATTTTTACTGAATTTCCCTCTGTAGCCCCTCTGAAATGCTCTGAAGTCTAATCAATGGCAATCGAGTAATGGCAACAATGACTTGCTGATGTCACCTGCTGAGCGTGGGGCTTCCAGTGAAAATGTTCCAGCGCCACTCATCTTCGTAAATTAAACCTTTATTTTTATTTTAAAAAAACTTTTTTAAAGTTTTATTTTAGAGAGAGAGGGAAAGCATAAGCAGGGAAGAGGGGAAGACGGGGAGAGGGAGAGGGAGAGAGAGAATCTCAAGCAGGCTCCATGCTCAGCATGGAGCCCCACTCAGGGCTCCATCCCATGACCCTGGTATCATGACCTGAGCCAAAATCAAGAGTTGAATGCTTAACTGAGCCATCCAGGTGCCCCTGTAAATTAAACTTGTAATTCTGAGATAATGTAAATTCACAAGAAGTTTTAAGAATTCATGCAGAGTTCCAGCATACCCTTTATCCAGTTTCACCCAGGGTAACATCACGGAACAATGTGTACAGTCTTACAACCAGGATGTTGATATTGATGCAATCAAGATACAGAACATCTCTGTCGCCACAGGTATCCTTTACGAGGCCCCCATTTAAAAGTTTATTTACTTATTTTGAGAGAGAGAGAGAGAGTGAGCGAGCAAGCAGGGGAGGGCAGAGAGAGAGAGGGAGACAGAGAATCTCAAGCAGGCTCCGTGGAGACAGAGAACCCCAACACAGGGCTGAAACTCACCGACTGTGAGATCACAGACCTGAGCCTACACCAAGAGTGGGGCACTTCACTGACTGGGCCATCCAGGTTCTCGGATGTTCTTTTATAGACACACCAGCTCCCTCTTTCTCCCTGAACGCTAATCTGTAGTAGTCTCCATTTCTCTTACTTGATCATTTCAAGGATGTTCTAGAAATGGAATCATACAGAACCTAACCTTTTGATATGGGCTTTTTTTCCCCACTCAAAATAATTTTCTAGAGATTCACCCAGGCTGTTTTCATGTATCATTTTCATTGCTGGGAAGTATTTCACGGTATTGATGCACTAGTCTGTTTAGCCACCCGCTGAAGGACATCTGGGACTTGCGTGTAATAAATGAGGCCTATGTACACATCTGTGGACACATTTTGTGGGAACATGTTTTCATTTCTCTGGGATAAATGCCCAGGTGTGCAATTGTTCAGTTATATGGTAGTTGCATGTTTATTTTTTTAAGAAGCTGCCAAATAGCTTTCCAGAGCGGCTGCACCACCCTACACTCCTGCCAGCAACATATGAAAGTGGTCCAGTTTCTCTGCATATACCCCAGCATTTGGTGTTATTACTTCTTATTTTAACCATTCTGATGGATGTAGAGCAATATCTCATTTGATTTAACTTGTATTTTCCTGCTGGCTACTGACGTTAAACATCTTTTCCTGTGTTTATCTGTCTATCCTCTGCACTATAACATCTCTTTATAGCTTTTGCCCATTTTCTATTTCTTTTCTTTTTCCTGTTGAGTTATGAAAGTTCTTTACATATTCTAGTAGCCCTTTTTCAGATGTATGGTTTGCAAATGTTGTCTCCCCATCAGTAGCTTATCTTTCCACCCACTTAACAGGAATTTTCATAGAGAAAAAGGTTCTTAATTTTGATAAAGTATAATTTATCAATCTTTTGTTGTATTTTTGGAATCAAGTCTAAGAACTCTGCCTGACCTGAGATCTCAAAGGTGGTCTTTTATTATTTTTTATGATTTTACATTTAAGACTATAATTCATTTGGAATTTTTTTTTGGGGGGGTATAATAGGTTGAGCTTCCTTTATATATATTTTTTTTACCCCTGGATGTCCAATTTCTCCAGCATCTTTTACTGAAAAGGTTATCTTTCTCTCTCAAATCGCTTTTGAACCTTCTGGCAAAATAAGCTAGGTGTATTAGTGGGGATCTATTTCTGAGTTCTCTGTTCTCTTCGATTGGTCTATGTGTTCATCCCTCCATCAATATCACCAATTCTTAATTCTTATTATCACATACTGCAGCTATAAAGTAGGTATTATAAAAGTACATGTTATAATTATAGACCGTAGCTATATAACAAATCTTGAAACCAGGCTGACTGACTTCTCCCTCAGTTTCTCTTTTTTTGAAATGGTTTCAGCTATCCTAGTTTCTTTGCTTTTACATTTTTATTTATTTATTTATTTATTTTTAAATGTTTTTATTTATTTCTAGGAGAGAGAGAGAGACAGCATGAGCAGGGGAGGGTCAGAGAGAGAGGGAGTCACAGACTGAAACAGGCTCCAGGCTCTGAACTGGCAGTCAGCACAGAGCCCGACGCGGGGCTCGAACCCACGAACCGCGAGATCATGACCTAAGCGAAAGTCAGACGCTCAACCAACTAAGCCACCCAGGCGCCCCTGCTTTTACATTTTTAGAATAATCTTATCCCCTGTAACCTTGCTGAACATTTACTAGTTCTAGAGGTTTTTCTGTTTTTTTTGGGGGGGGTAGTCTTGTAAATAATTTTTTTTCTACAGGCAATCATGTCATCTGTAAATAGGGACAGCTTATTTTTTTTCTTGCCTTGTTACGTTTGCTGCAATTTGAAGCACCATGGTGGTTAAGGAGGGTGAGAACAGACGTTCTTACCTTCTTCCCAATCTTGAATGATATTCAGGATGTTCTAAAGAATTATGAAAGTTTGTCCCTATTTTTCTGGGAGTTTCTTTCTTTTTTTTTAAATAAAAAGTAAGTGTTGTATCCTGTCAAACACTTTTCCATTGTCAGTTGAAATGATCATGTGATTTATTCTTTGGTCTGCTAATATGGTGGGTTATATTGACTGACTTTCAAATATGATATCCATGAAATAAACCTCACTTGGCCAGCTGTATAATTCTTTCTATATATTGTTGAATTCTGTTGGCTAATATTTTGTGAAAGATTTGTGTATCTATATTCATGAAGGGTACTTGTCTGTACTTTTCGTGTTGTACTTTTCTGTCTTTGTCTGGTTTCGGTATAACTGTGTCAGGGTAATACAAGCTTCTTAAAATAAACTGGTAAATTTTCACCACACTTCCATTTTCTGGAAGAGACTGTGTCAATTTCATGTTGTTTCTTCTTTAAATGTGTATTAGAATCCTTCAGGGAAAACACCAGGGACCAGAGGTTTCTTTTTTTAGGAGTTTTATATTACAAATTCAATTTCCTTAATAGCTATAGAGCTATTCTCATGATCTATTTCACATTGAGTGAGCTGTGGTAATTTGTGTTTTCCAAAGAGCGATCCATTTCATCTGAGTTGTCAAATTTATGTGTATAGAGTTATTTATAGCATTTCCTTATCCTTTTGATGGATGCAGGGTCTATAAGGATAGCCCCTGTTTTATTCCTGATTATGATAATTTGTGCCTTCTCTCTGTCCCCTTTTTTTTTTTGCTTTGTCAGTTTTACTAGAGTCATACCGATTTATCTCTTCTTTTCTTTTTTCAGTATTTTTATTTATTTCTGAGAGAGAGAGAGAGAGAGAGAGAGACAGCATGAGCAGGGGAGGGTCAGAGAGAGAGGGAGATACAGACTCTGAAATAGGCTCCAGGCTCTGAGCTGGCAGTCAGCACAGAGCCGGACGCGGGGCCCGAACCCACGAACTGTGAGATCATGACCTAAACGAAAGTCGGGCGCTTAACCGACTAAGCCACCCAGGTGCCCCTATCTTTTCAAAGAAATAGCTCTGTTTCATTGTTGTCTCTATTGTTTTCCTGTTTTCAATTTCATTGATTTTTGCTGTTGTATTTATTATTTCTTTCCTTATACTTGCTTTGCATTTACTTTGTTCTTTTTTTAGCTTTTTGAGGGTGGAACTTAAATCATTGATCTTAAGTGTATGCATTCAGTGTTACAAATTTCCCTCTTAGCACTGCTTTACTGTGGCCCACAAATTTTGATATGTGGTATTGTCGTTGTCATTTAGTTCAATATATTTTTTAAAAAATTTCCCTTAATACTTTCTCTTTACCCCATGGATTATGGAGACATGTGTTATTTTGTTTCCAATTACTGGGAGATTTTCCTGTTATCTTTCTGTTATGGATATCTACTTGGATTCCACTGTGGCTGGAGAATACACTCTGCACGGTTTTAATCCTTTTCAGTTACTTGAGGACTGTTTTATGGCCCAGGACATGGCTGTCTTGGAACAGGTCCCATAAGTACTTGAAAGGAATTTGTACTCTGTCATGTGGCATGTTGTATAAATGTTGATTAGATCTTGTTAACTGATGACGTTGTGTTCTTCCATATCCTTGCTAATTTTCTGTCTAACTATTCTATCAGTTATAGAGGGAGGGGTGTTTTGGTCTCAGCTAGAATTAGGGGCTTCTCTACTTCTTTTGTTTCTATTAATTTTTTGTTTCACATATTTTACATTTCTGTTGCTTAGTGTTTATGTATTTAGCATTGCTACGTCTTCTTTGAGTAACACTTTTATCTTGATCTAATGTCCATATCTGTTTCTGGCATTTTTTCATCTTTGCTATGAAGTCTACTTTATCTGATAATAATATTGAGATTCCTCCTTTTCTTTTATAGAGGCTTACATAATACATTGTTTCCAACCATTTACTTTAAATCTACCCATATTGTTATATTTAAAATGAGTTTCTTATAGGCATCACACATTTGGGTTGTTTTTAAATTCACTCTGCCATTCTATGCCTTTTAATTGGTGTATGTACATGAATTTGCATTTAATATAATTATTGATCTGTTGTGGCTCCAGTCTTCTTTTCCCCCCTGCTTTTTCTTCCTCCTTTTATTTTCTGTTTTCTTTTCTTTCTTTCTTTTTCTATTTTCTTTTCTTTTTGCCTTCCTGTAAGGTCCTTGAACATTTAGGATTCCATTTTGATGTGTCTATAGTATATAAAATTGTTTTTATTTTTATTTTTTGAGATAGAGAAAGAGAAAGAGACAGAGTATGAGGGGCAGAGAGAGGGAGGTGCAGAGTTTGAAGCAGGCTCCAAGCTGTCAGCACACAGCCTGACACAGGGCTTGAACCCATGAACTGTGGTATCATGACCTGAGCTAAAGTTGGACACTTAACCGACTGAGACACCCAGGTGCCCCTATAGTATTTTTTAGTGTAGTTCTTTGTACAGCTTTTCTGGTTGTCTATTTCACTCTATATACAAAACTGATCACAGTCCATTGCTGTTGTCAATTCACCAGTTCCTGCAAAGCATAGAAATCTTGCCTACGTTTATGTACCTTTGCCATCCCCATTTATAATGTCATTGCCCTTTGGTTGGGGTTTTTTCATTAGCTGCCTATCGACATTTCTGTGTGGCCACCTTTCCTATCTCTGTATCTGGGAAGAGGAGACACACAGGTAACCTGGAGACCTCAGTTCTGTGTCATTCCTCAGACTCTAGAGTCTGTTGCCAGCTTGACTTCTCTCCATCTTTCAATATCTTCTTATACTTGTTTTACATGTAACTTCTAGGATTTTTTTTTTTTTTGTACTCAATAAGAGGAATAGGGAAAAGTAGGGTCTACTCCATCTTTCTAGGAACAGACATCTACCCTCACTGTTTTTGTCCTAACATATTTCATCAACTAAGATGACCTTTTCACATATTTTTATAACTTATTGAGACCCTACTCCCCCACTATAAAATTCATCATTTTAAGTGTACGATCAGTGGTTTCTAGTATACTTAGAGAGTTGTGCAACTATCACCACTACGTAATTTTAGAACATTTTCATCACCCCAAAAAGAAACTGTATACTCATTTATTCCCCATTTCCCTGTCTCTCCCCTGACCTCTTCCTCCCCACCCCCCACCCCCCATGGGCGACTACTAATCTGTTTTCTGTCTCTGTGAGTTTACATCTTTTGGACATTTCATATACCTGGAATCATACAATATGTATTCTTTCGTGAATGGCTTCTTTCACTCATAATATTTTCAACGTTCATTAACATAGCAGGTATCAGTATGTCATTCCTTTTTATAGCTGAATCATATTCCTTTGTATGAAGAAGACATTCATTTATTCATTCATCAGCTGATGTGTGTGTCGGTTATTTCTGCTTTGGGGCTATTACGAACAATACGGCTCTGAATATTCATGTACATGTTTTTGTGTAGATAGAAGTTTTCATTTCTCTTGGGTAAATACCCAGCAGTGGAATTGCCAGGTTGCTGAGCGACTCTAAGTTTAACATTTTGAGGAACGGTTAGACTGTCTCCAAAGCAGCTGCACCATTCTGCATTCTCATCAGGAAGGTCTGAGGGTTACATCATATATTTTTTAACATCTCTGAAGTTGGGATGTATCTTTTAATCGATCATGCTGTAAGATGAGAATTGGAAATGTCTTTTTTTCTTTCCCAGTGGCAAATAAAATGACCTGTTTTGCAATCCGGAGCATCTCAGATTTGATGGTATGTGGTAATTGTCCATCACCATATAAACACGATCTGTCTGGATAATAATGTACAAGCAGAGGTGATATAAATTGAACGGTGGGTGAAGAAGCAGAGTTGATGTGTGGAATTTAGATTTCATCCTTGGTTGACAGAACAAGGAAAGAAGATATGTAAGGAATATTTGCAATAAAGGAGTTAATAAATGTGATATATCTAAGAAGAGGGGAGAGGTGAAGTTAAGGAATCAGTCGATCATGTAAAAAACCCATTGATCCATAAAGAGCAGAACCATCACATTACTTAGAGACATGGAATTAACTATCATAAGAAACAATGACAGGTGATAAGGGTGGTTGGTGTCTTTGTCATTGTGCATCCCGAGAGTGGGAAGGACGTAGGGTGGGTGATGTGCTGGGGGGTTACTCCTTTATAAGCCTTTTTGTTCTGGTTGATGTTTAGCCATGTTTATGGCCTTAATCAAAATGTCTAAAACCCATGCTAAAATGAATTTTAAAATAGGCTGTATTAAACTAATCTCCTAGTGGACACTGTGAGGGTGTGAAGAAATATAAGATATGGTTGCTGAGTGAGATGACAAAAAGGATGAAGTCATACCCGGTAGTGGGTTGATCCAAACCGTCCACTTCGTAGATGCTATTTACCCAACATGGGCTCCATTATATCCATTACTTACGCTGTTTCTCCTAAACCCAAGGAGAGTGTAAGCTCAAGAAGAGAAAAAGAGAGAAGTATATTTTCAGTTTTATCACATACTAATGACTCCCAAGTTTCCAGGTGCGGGGAGGTGAACACTGGGATTCTGATTCCGTTTCCAACATTACCCAGGTGTATGACTAAACTAAGCTATTTAATCTCTCTGTGACTCAGTTTTCTTGTCCCTAAGACTGGCAGAATACTCGACTTAGCCCACGAGTCTGTTACGAAAATCAAACAAAACCGACTATGTAAAAATTCCTTGAAAAGTCTGGAGTGTGGGTAAGTGCTCCTTGTTAAGGCTTTTTGCACATTAGCAAAACACACGTTGGCAATTACGACATGAGGCTCCCTACGCTACCCCGGAAATTACTCCTCTTTGGTGATATGCAAGCTACTGAGCTCTTGGTTTTTCTTCACTCCTCTGCCTTCAAAGTATTAAATATGAAGATTCGAAACATTCACAAATCTTCTCTGTAGGAGTCATGATGTAAGCAGTGGATGGCTTTCATGCCAGTTGTAAATAAAGTGTGAATCTAAGGTCTTGTGCAGTGTTTTGTGGACCAGGAAACACGCCTTGGGCATCTGTGAAATATTTTAGTGTGGCAAGTGACCGAGGGCTTCTGTGTATGTACGTATTTTAGGATACTCCATCTGGTTTCCTCGTCCCAACCCAAATGGACATGGACCGTCGCAAGCAATTTACCGTCGCCCACGGTAAGACTGAAAGAACTTTCTAGACGATGATCATTTGTTTGGCTTTTGGAAACATATGTCATATATCAGAATGGAGTAAGGCCTCCCTCCGTGCCTTCCATGAACTCCAAGGGCTTGGGAGTAAACGTTTGTTGACGTGCGTGGCATGTATATGATGAGCTTGGCACTCAGATACTTACTGGGCATGTACCTCACCTTACAGGATTTAAAGCATGGTACTCCCCCTCTCTCCACCTAACAAATGAGGAGACAGGCTTTGAAAGACTGGCCTGGGGCGCCTGGGTGGCTCAGTCGGTTAAGTGTCTGATTCTTGACCTCGGCTCAGGTCCTGATCTCATTTTTCATGAATTTGAGCCCTGCATCGGGCGCTACACTGACAGTGCAGAGCCTGAATGGAATTCTCTCTCCCTCTCTCTCTGCCCCTACCCTACTTGTGCGTGCGCTCTAAATAAATAAATAAAAGCATATTTATTAAAAAAAAAAAAAGACAGATCGGCCAAATTGCTCAGAGTAAGTGGACTAGGGGGAGAAGCCAGAACTTGCATGCTACTTTGAAAGTCGGAGGCCTCCATCCCAGTGGTGTGTACCTCTGTCATGTACACCAGGAGCTGATAAAATATTTGAAGGGAAGGGGCTTCTAGTATCTGTCAGACATCTACATAGACCCTCAATCTTTGCAGTAACCCCGAGGATTGATTTTATTATCACCATCATTCTTTATCTTTTCACCAATGAGAAAATCAAGAAGCACGGAGATGAAGAAGAGAAGAGGGAGGTAAAACAGAGTCAGGGTCAGAATTGGGGGTCATGCGGCCAACGGGGGCGGGGAGGGAAGAGGCAGAACAGTCTGCTGGTGGAAGGAAGCTGAGAGGCAGGTAAGGGGTGCCGAGGATCCTGGTTCACTGTTCTGCTTATGATGATGCATCCTGGCCTGGAAGTATCATGACCCAACTTAATTGGAGGGAAAGCTGAAGCTACCCAGGGGGCAGTTAAGCTAGAAGGGAGTAAACCTGGTGTTGGATGCCTCTTTGCCACCATGTGGGAGGTTGGTAAGAAAGTCAACACAGAGGGCACCAGGGCCAGGAGATGGAGTGTGAGATATTGCTCCTGGTACCACTTTGCACCTGGATCCAGCCATGCCTGAGGTCACCGATGGGCTTTCTGTTATGTTGGCCAATGCCATTCTCCCTTGTGCTTAGTTTGAAATGAGTTTCCATGGGTCTGAGCTCCAAGAGTCCTGACAGCAGACACCTACAACTTTTCATGATACAGATGTCCAATGGTTCTCTCCGCAGGACCCTGGTGACATCTGTGAAGCTGGGGGTGGACAGGAGGGATTTCCTTAAGGTCATGCCAGTGAACACAGAGCCTGAGATGAAAGATGCAGCATCACACTCTTCATCTCTGCCTCCGCCCTCGGTTAGGATGAAACAAGTAGGCTTTTAAGGTCACTGTTCAGTATGTTGATCTTGTTAGTTTTATTCTGGGCTCTTCACCTCATGTTCCCTAACTAGAGTCTCCCGGGAAACAGAAAAGTAGCTCCTTCTTGCAGTACCTGTTGGAATTCTTTGGGGCTGATGAAAGGATAGGGCATTGTGTAGGCATTTTTGTGTTGATTATCTCAGCTGTATCTCAAAGTAACCCTCAGAGGTGACTATCCTCATTTCCACTACGTGGATTAAAAAACTTAAGAGTCTAGGGGTGCCTGGGCAGCTCAGTTGGTTAAGCGTCCAACTTCGGCTCAGGTCATGATCTCACAGTTTGTGGGTTCAAGTCCTGTGTTGGGCTCTGGGCTGACAGCTAGCTCAGAGCCTAGAGCCTGTTTCAGATTCTGTGTCTCCCTCTCTCTCTGACCCTCCTCTGCTCACGCTCTCTCTCTCTCTCTCTGAAATAAATAAAACATTAAGAAAAAATTAAAAACCCATAAGAGTTTAAACTCAGCCATCCAGCTCCATATCACATACCTGTAACAGCTTTGCTAGGGGGTTTTCTGTCTAGAAACAGCTTCACTAGGGGACTTGCTATGTATACAGTGACCTGGGGACAGAGGGTCTGTTGTTGATGAGCTCATGTGTACTATATGTAACTTGTAGCAGAAAGCAGACAGCCCCGAGAAGAAGTCCAGTGCCTTATCTATCAGCTGGGATTTGGACAAGTGATATCACTTCTCCGAATCTCTCAGTTTCCTCTCCATAAATCTAGGATACGTCAAATATCCATGGGAGCGTTGTGAGAATTCTTGATGAGATATGCGTGTGACTATGGTGATTCTCACCACCACAGCAAAACAAAGGAACCATGTGAAGTGATGGCTGCGTAAACTGGCTTGATTGTGGTGATCATTTCCCAATGTATACATGCATCAAATCATCACATTGTGCACCTTACATATAAACAGTTTTTAGTTGTTGATTAAACGTCAGTAAAGTGTGGGGAGGTGGGGGTGGGGTAGGGCGCAGCATGTCAGCAGAAGAAGGTGGAGGGCATGGAGGAAGCTGTAGACATAATGGCAGAGAACAGGTGTCCCAGGGTCATGGGTACTGCTGGCTAGGCTCAGTCCCTACAAGCCGGATGATTCTGAGTAAATCACCCGACCTCCCTAGACTTCATTTTCCTGCTCTGCAATATACAGGGGCAACAACAGTCGCTTCCTTTTGGGATGGTTGTGCAATGAATGAAGCAATGCATATAAATGGCAAAGCCCGGGCCCCATGATAACGCATCAGTAAATACTAGGTGTTGCTGCTGCAACCAGACCTGAGCACTAGATGCCAAGGGGCTGCTTTTCAACCTTTGGTTGCTCGCATATTAAAGTCTCCTGGGGAGTTTATAAAATTTTGATTCCCAGCCATACAAGGCGAACTAAATCACAGTCTTTGGGGACCAAAGCCAGAGATCAATATTCTGTAAAAGTTCCTCAGGTGACTCTGAGGTGTAGCCAAGATGTACCTCGTACCATGAAATCAAAGATGATTTTAGGGGAGCTCGCCCTGCCTCTGGGGCACTCAGTCTTCCTGGGAAGCCCAGCAGGTACAAGACGGACAGAGATGATGACTGTACATTCCAGGCATGGGCTAGGCTCAGGGGAGCACTGCTGAAGGACTGGTCAGGCCTGAGATGTCTTTGAACCCAAGCAGCATAGGAAGTAGGGAAAAAAAGGGACCTCGTACTATTTTTCTTGTTTCTTTTTTTTTTTTAAATATTTTTATTTATTTCTAGGAGAGAGAGAGAGAGAGACAGCATGAGCAGGGAAGGGTCAGAGAGAGAGGGAGACACAGACTCCGAAATAGGCTCCAGGCTCCGAGCTGGCAGTCAGCACAGAGCCCGACGCGGGGCTCGAACCCACGAACCGCGAGATCATGACCTAAGCGAAAGTCGGACGCTTAACCGACTAAGCCACCCAGGCGCCCCTATTTTTCTTGTTTCTTATACAAAAGAAAGTAATTGCCCATGACTTACATTCTGGGCAAAAGTTGATTTTCGCATAAGTCACCAGGTCACAGGAGTCCCGTCTGACAGCAGCCCCCGAGGCAGTTATAAAGAGGTTCAAGGTGTCTGTTAATCTCTCGGGGCCTCAGCTTCCTCCTTCGGAGATGGGAGAGTAACTGCAATGCTCTTTCTAGAACTTGGCAGGTGGTGAAAAGAGAAGCCATTGTCCCTCTCCTCAAAGAGGTATTCTAAGATGAGATATGGAGAGCAGGATGCTCTCTGCCGTCCCCTCGGGGGGCCTGAGATCAGAACCATCCTCTGCAATGGGCTGTGCCGTCCCACCTGCATGCCCAGATGCCTCTGATCTTCTGTAGTGAAAAACTCTTGATAGGTCAATGCCCAATTAGAGGTCACACCAAGGACAAAGAGCCTGATAAGAACTACTTTGGTGTCATGGGTTGAATTGTGTCCCTCCCCCAGGTGCCAGCAAGAGATAGGTTGGAGTCAACTCCCAGTACCTATGAACATGACGATATTTGAAAACAGGGTCTTTGCAGATGCAGTCGGGTTAAGATGACTTCTTACTGGATGACAGGGGCTCAGCAGCCAATGACCGACGTCTTGATCAGGGGCTCCAAGTCCTGAGACACCAGGGGAAGAGGCCCAGATGGGAACAATACAGCTACAGCCCAAGGCACATCAGGCATCGCAAGCAACCAAAGGAGCATAGACAAGGTAGGACCCTCCTCCAGAGCCTTCAGTGACACCCCAGCTCTGGACTTCTGTTCTCCAAATCTGTGAGCCCACACACCTCTGTCATTCCAAGCCACTCAGTCTGTGGTCATTTGTTCCTGCAGCCCCTTCGAAATGAATACAGTGGGCGACCTATTCTTTTTCACACAGGTATGGGAACCACTGACAGCCACTGATTCAGATCCAAGAGCAGCGGAGCAGAAAGATCACTGTCCACCTGGGAATGAGTGGGTTGACTCTCATGAGCCAGGACCTCAGATGCCTAAAGCTTCCTAAGTACCTTTCAAAGGGCTCACTGCCTTTACTTTGCTCAATAAAGCATTGACCTCTTAGAGAGAGAGAGAGAGAGAGAGAGAGAGAGAGAGAGAGAGAGGGGCAGGCAGGCAGAGAGAGAGGGAGACACAGAATCGGAAGCAGGCTCCAGGTTCTGAGCTATCAGCACAAAGCCTGACAAGGGGCTTGAACTCATGGACCGTGAGATCATGACCTGAGCCAAAGTCGGACGCTTAACCAACTGAGCCACCCAGGCACCCCCAAAGACCTTTACTTTTAAAAGTGAAGATTTCTGTTGGATCATCTGGCCACGGCACGCCAGTACCGGGACCCTCCCCACATTCGTGCTAAAGAAGGAAACTGATCTGGGTCAAAGAACCTTCCATTCTTCAGCTTCTTGAAAGCAGACCATGCTTGGCTTCCAGCCAGACTCATCCAGCATTACATTATCACCAGTTTCTTCCCAATCCTGGCCGCTTGTGTAACTACAACACATGGCCAGAGTCCATGAAACACGCTTGTTCCCACCTTTCCAGGACCTCCTAATTGCCATGCAGACAGATTTCTCACTCATAATCTATAATCTAAGTCCTGCTATTCTATTTGCATCTGACACACCCTCATTTGTTCATTCAGACATATTCATGGTGTCTTTTCTCTGCCTAGAATGGAGGGACATGCTGGGGGTGGGTGGGACAGAGCAGACAAGCTCTCTGTTCTCCAGAAGCTCAGGTTTGGTGTTATCAGGAGTCTTACAATAGAGAGCCTGCAGATAACAAAGAGGAGCAGGTTAGGCTCCTCTCAAGAGAGCTTTAACACAGCAGATAAGTGGAAAAGCATAAGTGGGAAAATGTATTTTAAAGTGCTCAGCTGGGAAAGCAAAGAGAAAGAGAGGAATCAATTATGGAAATAAAGGATTAGTTCCTGAGAAGCGTAGAGATGCTTGTTAGAACACAAAGATAAAGGAGAGAGAGTTGGGTTTTTCTGGTCCTTTCATTTAGGTCCTTTTCCGTTATGTTTGAATATGAAGCCCCTGATGGGTTGGTGGGATTACAGCTCGAAAACGCTGATTTTCACAGAGAGCGACGCAGGAGAGTGAGGGGATGAGGAAAGACCCGATCTGGGCCTCACCACCTGCCAGTCCATTTGATTTCAATTTCCCTCACTTCTATGTACCTTGATGTTCTCATCCACACATATTTTCCCGGAAGGACCTTCTTTAAAAAGGAGATAACTTATTACACACAGCATCTGGGAAGGACTCAAGGAGATAATGCCTAGAAAATGCACCTCAAGTGGTTGGCAAACAATGTTAGGTATTCTTTTCATATGTTGTGTATGAAATCTTTACCACGAACAGCATTCCCATTGAGCGGCTCTGCTTGCCACGTTCAGATTCACAAGCCCCTGATTTGTTTTCCTGACAGATGCCAAGCACTGCCTTCCACCTCTCTGCTTACCTGACATCCGGAATTCGAGGTGGGCAGGTCCTCTGCAGGACTCACCAGGCTCCTCTGTGTTTCGTTTACCCAACGACCTCTTCCTGGGGCGAGGGATGGAGCTCTGAGCTAAAGAAACAGTTTCCGTCGTCTTGTGGCTTAAACACTAGGGAGAGAGAACAAGGAAATGCACATAAAATAAGGACAGGTAGCCGTAGATGCTACAAAAGGCGTACAAAGCAAAAGTGACTGGTAATTGTTGGATGCTGCTCCAACCGTCAGAGGCCATGGATAGAGCCCCTGATGAACACAGAGGCTGCATTTCAGGCTGGACTAATGCTGGAACATAGAGCCATCTTGAACGATCACAGCTCAGACAGCATAGAAATAACCAACGGGGCATACTGGTCGACCAGCAAACGCAAACACATGTGAAAGGCGAGGACGTTGCCAAGAACTCCTATAAATTCTGCCCTCTAATCCCCAGTTACGTTTACCACATTTGTTTTGGGCCTCAGAGGTAAGTCTTCAAGAAGGAGAAAGAAGGAAGGACAGGAAGGGAAGGAGGAAGAGGAAGGGGAGGGGAAGGAGGAGGAGAGGGAGAGGGGGAGGAAGGAGGGAGGGGGAAGAGGGGGAGGAAGAGGCGGCGGCAGCTAGAACAGATATACAGAAATGAAATTGACCTTGGTCTTTTTGAAAGGTCAATGTAGGATTTTAATTGCTTCTCTATGCAGGAAACGGAGATGAAGTTTGCCTCAAATCATTTGAGAATATTGCTTCTTCATTTAATTAGGAAATTCCTGCAGAAGTATTTTCATTGAAATAAATTCAATTAAGTATAATCAAGAAGATAAGCATGCAGATCCCGATGGAGGAGGAAACTCAAGGCTTGGGGGTGGAGGCAGCCCCTCAAAGTCCCAGGAAGGTTCTCCAGTGGCGTGCGTCGGCACTTCCTCTCCAGAAGCTCTGCCCTAACAATGACTTTCCTCTGTCAGCAGGTGGTGCGATCAAGGAGCTTTGGCAAAGCAGCAGGCACCAGGGTGGCCGGTCTTGGTGCCATTTTGACCATCTCCGGGTAAAGGGCACCCTGTGGTGCTCTGTCCTGGCCCAGACAGGTGGCCATCCTTTCTCCCACCACCCGTAGGATGCTGCCGTCCAAGGAGGCAGTGTGCTGTGAATTTCAGAGTCAGAACAATCTGCTGGGTCACCTCCTCGGGCAATTAGCAGTGGTGTGGCCTCGGACGGTACATGTAGCCTCTCTGGTGGTATTTCCTCTTCTGCACAATCAGGGTCCGAACATAGGAATTAAATGCCAGCACCAGTGTCAATTATCCGACACATAGCAAGTGCTCAAAAAATGGTCTCCAGGGCCTTCTTTATTGACCCTGGTTAATGAAAGTCCAGTCAGAGCCTGTGGGTCCTGAAAGCAGAGAGGGATCCACAGCTTGGCTGAAGGTGGGGAGATCATCAAAGTGGGAAGAAGGGAAATGCAGAAGTTGGATATTTAGTCCCTCTGTCTCTCCGGCTGCCTGTCTCCCTCTGGTAAGCCACGGTAGCCTGTGCCCACCTGCTCTCACAAGTAAAGCGAAGGCTTGAATAACTGAAAGGACCCCTCACCCATGCTTCTCTGTTATTTGACACTCACAGGTGCCACAGGAAGTACCTGCAAGTTCAGTTATGACAGTGACCTTCAGAGCAGTACTTTTCCGCTTGCTGGGGGGATTTTCATAAATATCATCACATTGGACTGTCACAAATGATCTCCTTTTCCAGGTGGGTAGCTGAGGTCCAGGACCACAGCTAGACTAGATCTCAGAGACATGAAGAGTCACACCTGCATCCGGTTCTCAGTACCGAGGTTAAAGTCGAGATCTCGAATGAACTCTTCTCCACAGCGCCTACAGTGTACCCAGCACTCAGCAGGCACAGACTTCTGCTGAAACTGAGAGAGCCACCAAATGGCACTGGGAGACACACCTTCGTGGTTCTGAGGCCAGGGGAGGGCGAGGGGATGCTCCTCTGGGCTTGCCTGCTCTTTCCTCAGCGCCCCTTCCACACGTGGTACCCTGCCCACATTCTGTGGCTCCTCTCTGCCGTGCCTTTGATTAATCACACCTTTCATGATACACCTGCTTTCTAAATGGGCTATTCCTGGATGGTAACTTTATGAGGGAGGCTTGTGGGTCACCAGAGTGTCTTAAGCATGATGTTGCAGAGCCACAACTTAAAGAGGCATGATCTCCTGATAGAAGAAGACAGATGCAGGAAGGATGCTGTGTGTTCTCCAGAGCTGCTCTGCTCCAGAGAACTTTCTGTGCTGACAGAGATGTCCGAAAAAATCCAGTACAGCAGCTACGAGCCACATGTGGCCACTGAACACTCCAAATGTGTGGACCTCCATTTTCAATTTCATGGTAGTATTTGAGTTATTTTAGGTTTATAAGGAAACAGCCACCTGTGTCTGGTGGCTACCATATTGGATGGTGCGGCTCTTGAGTCACCCAAAGACTGATTTTGCAGAATGGTATTTGAACCCCAGTTCTGCCCATCACGGCCTACATGACCTCGGACATGCCAGTTAAGCTCTCTGAGCTTAGGTTTTTAACATCTGTTAAGTAGGCTAAGTAAATTTTTTTTCTGAAGCTCTCATAATAATTTAATAATCTATTGTATATTAAGGGTCCTGATCAATGCCAGGCACACAAAATGGAAGCCATTCAGCGGGAGCTGTTAATACTACACTTCCAACTGCAGGTACAAGGAGATCCAAAGCATGTAAGGAACTCGCATGGCAAATTGTCTGTGTTGTGAGCTCTCGTGGGGTACAGAAGGAATCCAGGACCAAGTTACTTGGGATTTATCCATCTTACATGATTCACCCTCCTATGGAGATTACGGAGTGAGGCCATGGCCATGAAGACAGCTTATGGCAGAGACTTTCATCTACAAAGAACACAGGTAAGAGTCAGGGGAGATGCTGGGGCCACTAATGTACCTTAAGAATGTTCTGAGGAGTCATCAGCATGACTCTGGGGTCCCCGACCAGGCTGTGGCTGGAGCTCCTGAGGCTCCCTGACTGCACCTTGCTGGTCTGGGTCTCCATGCCCTTCCTCTGCCTGCAGTGTTATTTTGGAACCTGAATAGCACCTCCTTATCTGTCTTAATAATCTCCTCTCCTCTTGGACCTTATTAAAGAGTCAGTTTAAACACTCCCTCTTTTGAAAGTTTTCCTCTATTTCTTTTCTGGGTGCCCTCAAGCAAGCCTTTGTTATAGAGCACCTGTTGATGTCTGCAGACCCAACTTCCTGCTAGAGGACCCTATATTTCAATATCTAGAGAGTCTCCGAAACTAGTACATGGTATGTAACTGGATTAAGTGACTATTTGACAAGACAATGATGACAACAACAAAGATTATGATGATGGTGGTGGTGATGATGATGTTATGGTAATGACAGTAGTGATGGCAATGGTGGTGGTATTGATGGTGGTGGTTGTGGTGGTGATGATGGTGGTGATGGTGACGATGGTGGTGGTGGTGGTGATGGTGGTGGTGATGGTGGTGGTGGTGGTGATGGTGGTGATGATGGTGGTGATGGTGGTGGTGGTGGTGGTGATGATGGTGGTGGTGGTGGTGATGGTGGTGGTGATGGTGGTGGTGGTGGTGATGGTGGTGATGACAGTGATGACAGTGGTGGTGGTGGTGGTGATGATGGTGGTGGTGGTGGTGATGATGGTGATGGTGGTGGTGGTGGTGGTGGTGATGACGGTGGTGATGACAGTGATGACAGTGGTGGTGGTGATGTTGGTGATGATGGTGGTGATGGTGGTGATGGTGGTGGCAATGGTGATGGTGGTGGTGATGATGGTGGTGGTGGTGGTGATGATGGTGATGGTGGTGGTGGTGGTGGTGGTGATGACGGTGGTGATGACAGTGATGACAGTGGTGGTGGTGATGTTGGTGATGATGGTGGTGATGGTGGTGATGGTGGTGGCAATGGTGATGGTGGTGGTGATGATGGTGGTGGTGGTGGTGATGGTGGTGGTGATGGTGATGGTGGTGGTGATGATGATGGTGGTGGTGGTGGTGATGATGGTGGCGATGGTGATGGTGGTGATGATGGTGGTGATGGTGATGATGACGATGGTGCTGGTGGTGGTGATGGTGGTGATGGTGGTGACGATGGTGGTGGTGGTGATGATGGTGGTGGTGATGGTGGTGACGATGGTGATGATGGTGGTGATGGCAGTGATGGCAGTGATGACAGTGGTGGTGGTGATGTTGGTGATGGTAATGGTGATGGTGATGACAGTGAAGATGGTGATGATTGCAAACCAATATACAGTGGTTGTCACGTTCCAGGCACTGTTCTAAAGGCTATACACTTACACCTCACAACAATTCTGGGTAGAAGCTACTTTTGTCTCCATTTTCCATACAGGTAGAACAAAGATCAGGGAGTTTAAATAACCTTATGGCTACCAAGCCTGGAGGAGGATCCTTACACTTCCAGAGTGCTGAAGGCTGTGCTATCCCAGGAGACCTGTCCCTGTAGACCCCAGAATGAGACAAACGTTATTCTGACTCCTGTTGATTGAGGAGCTGGAGGACCAAGACCCCTACATTTAAGCGTAAATTGTCAAGCCTTAGAAACAGCCCCACATGACTCCTTAGGGCAGGAGCAAGTCCCCACGTCCCTTCCCATTCCCAGGCACTTAGCAAGCAGACAGCTGCAGTGGAATGATTTACAACCACTCGGCATTTTCCAGCAGGAAGCTGAAAAATGTCACCTGCTGCGAAATATACCAACTACACAGCCTCTCACATAAAGCAGCCCCTGGTGACTTTCTGCAGACCTGCCTGCCTTTGCCTGCGACCCCACACATACTTTTTAATGAAGGCCTCAGCTGGTCTGTGGCAGTCCTGCCTTGACTTGGCTCTAAGCAGCAGGGAGAGAGACACACTGCAACCACAGCAGTGCGGAGTAAATGTATACACTGGCATGAATACTGAGTTTCACGTATTCTTTCTCTTCGTATTCTCCTTTTCTATCACAAATGGGCTCACTTCACAAGTACTTACTGAGCCCCTTTCATGTGCCAGATGCTGGGGACACTGAGTTGGAAAAAAATACCCAGCCTCTGTCCCCTCATCTAGTTGGGAGAGGTGCAGCTGTGCAGTGTGACATACATGATGGCAGAATTGAGCCTGGAGTGCTATGGGACATGGGGGGAAGGGGTTGCTCTCATTTTGCCTGAGGAAATCTGGGAAGGCTCCACAAAGGAGGGGGTATATAGGCAGTGCCTCTATGGCTTGCAGAAGTGAGATGGACTAGAGGGAGGCCCAGGCAGAGGTAAGAGATTTGGGAAAGATTTTGGGGGCATAAAATGGTGCTGTGATGTCAGTTTTATGTTTCAACCTGGCTAGGCTGCGGTGCCCATGACCCGATCAAACACAAACCTATGTGATGCTCCAAAGGTGGGCTGCAGATGTGGTGAACACCTATCATCGGCGGAATTTAGGTAAACGAGAGTACTGGCCTCCTTCAATCAGTGGAAAGCACTAGGAGCCAAACTGAGGTTTCCTGCAGAAGAAGCAAATTCTGCCTCAAGATTCTATCAACCTCTGCCTGACCTTCCAACTTGAGGAGGTGCCCTTTGGATTTCAGACTGACCAGCCCCCAATTCCCTGAAGTGAATCTCTTTCCTATAAATATGTCTACATCTCTCGTTCTCTCTGCTCTTGGTTCTGTTTCTCTGCAGAGCCCTGGTGGGAGATCACTTCCTGTTCCTGTGTGGCTGGAGCTCAGGGCATCGGGTAAGAGTGGGAGAAGAGGGGCTCAGAGGGGAGCAGGGAGACGCCCCTCTCTCATGAGGAAGTGGGCGAGAGACTGGTTCAGGTGCATGTCCCAGAAAGGTCACCTGGTGGCCAAGTGGAGGATGTCCCTGTCACCCAGCCCCCCTCCCCGCATCCCTGGTCATGCGATAATTGCAAGAAAGCTTCTTCTCTTTAATGGCACCACCATGAACAGGTGTTATGAACGGGGTCCTCAATCAGACAGACCTCAGCTGGGAACCAGCTCTGCCGCTGACAGCTGGTGACCCGGGCAAGACTCCTATGCTCTCTGGGCTTTGGTGCCTTCCTCCACACACCCACACGAGGGGACGAGAGTCCCCACCTTCAAGGTCGAGGGGAGGATGACATGCAACGGCCTGCACAGTTGTGCTGAGCACTGCCTTCCCCCTTCTCAACTCTCTATGTGCTCAGAGAGCTGAAAGACCTCAGCCTGGGGCCTCCCCGGGCTCCCTCACCCCTTCAGGCTGAGTGGTTTATGGTTTCTCAAACAGCTAGCTCTGGGAGACTTCATCATATCTTTGAACTTGACCCCCATCCTTGTAAATAGGACCCTTATTAAACTCGTAACAATACCTTTGGAGTATACCCCTCACACACCAAGAATCCAAGACAAGGTATTCATGGTCAGCCATTATACCACACTGCTCTCACATTTATTATGACATGATAGAGATACAAAGAGGCCATCTGACTTGCCAAAGGTCCTAAAGGAGCTTGTGTTTAGGGAGTACCCTGTGTATGCTAACTGCTTCAGGCACACAGCAAACGCCAGCTCTCATTACTGGTCTCATCTCCAGACAGGTGAGGAAACGGAGGCACAGAGAGGTGAAAACACTTGCCTGAGTTTGCACAGCTAGTAGAGGGCGGAGACTGGATTCAAACCCAGAACTTTGGGACTTGCCCCATCCTATAGGGCTGTCACATCTTCCCTCTGTCAGGCCCTGAGACACAGCCGGTGTTCCAGCCGGCATGGTCGGTGTTCTTGCTTCACCAGTCAAGACATCTGTGTTTTCCATCACGGGCACCCCCACCTTCTGCATAGATAGAATCAGACTGCAGGTTCATCTGTCTACAGAAGCTCGGAGGGATGGGGACGTGCGTGGGGTTGGGATGGGCCAGTCTCAGCCGAATGGATAACCTGTCCCTGGAAGGCCCCCTCTTCCCTCCCCCGGAATCAAATCAGAACACTGTCTCCAGATCTGCCCGAACATCTTCCCCGTCTGCTCTCAATCATCTTGGATTCTGGGGAGGATGTGTCAGGCAGTCAGACATGTCAGCTCCCCATGATGGGGGCTTGCAGGGTCCACCCCCAGCCTTGGCTGAAAGCCTCAGGGACTGGCGTTCTCATGCGAATAGTCGAGGTCCCTACTGTGCTGTCATCAATTATGGTCCAAGGCTGGCAGCTGGTCATCCATCATGCCTTCACGAGCCGGCTGGACCTGAATTGTGGGGACCTCGTGGCCTCTTCTGGCTTAGGGTATGAGATTTCGCCATCAGAATTAAAAGGCTCCTAATCTACCTCCTGATCTGAAGTTTCTTTGCATCCAAATTGTCAGTATTTGTTAGGCTATAGCCTCATAGGAATTTATTATTATTTTTTTAAAGTTTTTATTTATTTTGGGAGAGAGCACATGCGCGGAGGGGAGGGGCAGGAAGAGAGGGAGGGAGACAGAATCCCACGCAGGCTTTGCATTGTCAGTGGAGCCCAACTTGGGGCTCAAACTCACAAACCGTGAGATCGTGACCTGTGCTGAAGTCAAGAGTTGGATACTCAACCAGCTGAGCCACCCAGGCTCCCTGGCCTCATAAGAGTTTAATGTCAGAGTAATGGGACCCTGAGGTTCAGAAATTCCTTTATTTTCATTTCAATTTCTTTCCTTCCATTATATCCAGGAGAAAAATAATTTAATGTAGTATTTCAAAAAAAGTCAGGAGATTACAATCCTTTTTATAATTTTGTTTCTATCTGTTGCCCTCCCATCTATTCATTCACACATAAGCTCAGAAAGATGTCTGGCATGATCTTCCCAAATGTTAACCTTGGCTATTTCTGGATCATGGGACTTGGCATGCGTTTGTCATTTCTTCTCTGTACTTTCTCTAAATTATTTAAATGTTTTACAACAGTCATCTGTCATTTCCACGAAGACAGTCCTAATGCTCTTAAGAGAGAGAGAAAAGTAAGAAAAGGGTCCCTCAGAGTTCAGGTCCAAAGTTTCATAACGCAGATGAAGAAACAAAGGCTCAGAGTGGACAAGAGATTTACACCAGGTCACGTGGTAATTTGATCACCGAACCAAGACTAGGACGAAGGTATAGCTCTCGCTCTGGGCTTTCTCGGGGCTCATCCACTCACTTGTCAAAACTTAAGTGCACACATACTTAGAACTAAGATGAATCCAATGTGACCCCTACCCTGAGGGACACTGAAGGCCAGAGTCAAGGTTTATAGTGTAAGCGCTAAAGTTAGTGAAAGGTTTACAGGAAAAGCCCCCGAGGGGAGAAGTTAGAAGTTAGCTTGCTGTTGGATGAGCCAGGAGGCTGGGAGGGGCCCAAGGCTAGAGAACAGCATGATCACGTCCATGGACGAAGAAGGGAACACGAACCCCTTATGGGAACAGTCCCCGCGTGGGCACGTTAGAGTGGTGCCCCTGAGAACCCGCGTGGAAACCGCACCAGGACAGGGACTTCGTCTTTCTTGTCCACTGCAGTGTCTCAGCTCCTGTGATAGATGCTCAACAGCTGTTACAAAAAGAGCTTAGCAAACACGGAACCCCTCCCTGAAGCTTCTCCAGCTCCCTCCTCACCCAAACTCAGCCCAAATTAACCTCATTTCTATTTCTTAGACCTCTCCATTTATCTTAGCACCTGTCATGCTCTGCCTTGAGGAAGAGATAGTTTTTTCTACATCAGTCTTCTCCCACCAAAAAAGAAATGTCTGATTCCCCTCCGTATCACTGAGTATCCAGTACACAGAAGTTGCTCAATGGAAGTCTGCTTACAAAAGAAACACGCCTATTCTTCCACATCTTCACTCCCAACTTACCTGGAGTCTTTCTCTACACTGGCTACAGTGTCTAAAATTCTAAGCACCTACCTCAAAGGTTCGCTAGGGCCTGCAGGGAGGAGGGAGGGTTCTGTCCGGATGGTGAGGGATGTAGTGGGCACCTATGTACCACCTGTGCAGGAACATCCCCCACCTCTTGGTTACCAACACTTGTTTTCCTTTGGCGAGCTACCCACTGAATGCAGTTTTGGTGGGAATGTCGGTCTAGGGGAATCCATCCAACCCCAACCTGTGGGTTACTAGCAGCCCGGGCCAATCGGCTCATCTCTCCCGGGATTTTTGAAAGTACACAGAGTGATGCAAAAAATAAAACTGTGGAGTGAATTCCCTCCGGCACATTAAGACTCTGTCTGCTTCTGGGGTCAAGGTCCATGAGATTCAGGGATCATGGAGTATCTGCACAAGAACTTGAACCAGCATGCAGCCCCCAAAGGCCCCTGGGCTTCGTGCCCATTGAAAGGTCAAGCTCCTGGTGTCAACACAGCAGATCTGCGTCGCCAGGTGTTCCTGAACCTGGAGGTGACCATCTTCTCCTCTGAGGCCAGGGAATCTCTGACATTCTCATTTTGTACTTGGTCCGGCGGTGGGGGGTGTGGGGGTGAGTATGGAGGGGAAGAGGCCTGCCCAAAGGCCCAGGATGTGTCACTGGGTAAGGACGGAGCACACCCCTCAGCCTCCTCCACTGGCACTCAGCTCATCAACTATCTCCAAAAGCGACTAATGAAAAAGCCTGTCGTGGGAACTAAAGCTGGGCCAAGGTTGGAAAGCCTGGTCACATGTCCTGTTATAAAGCTCCGGAACCAGACTGCTAGCATTCAGTGCGTGACTTGGTCAGTCCTAAGAGGCTAACTCTGGGGGAGCAACTTACTATCTCTGCACCCCAGTTTCTCCATCTGTAATGTCTGGAGTTTTAAATCAAGAATGCTTAGCACAGTGTCTGGTGCCCAGTAAAACCCCAATGAGTGTTAGCTGTGATGGTCATGGTGGCAGAAACACCTGCATTCTGAGACGCCTCTCCTTCACACTTTGAAGTACTGAATCCGTCTTAAAATTTGTGTGTTTTCTGTAAATCTGAAATTATCTGGAATACAAGGTTTATTTAGAAACTGATGTATTAAGTTAATGTGGTAATAAAGCCTTCATCAGCTTTTTTAAGATTCCCCATTAAAAAACGATGTTTATAAACATATAGCTTAGAATCAAGAGTAATTTGAGTATGTTGAGTATGACCCACAGGTCAAGGCTGGATGGGTCACTTTGACTTAAGTATCAAAGTAGCTAAGTATTAGGGGACCCAGTTATGAGTTATGGATGGGGATACAATAATAGACTTCTTTAAAAAAAATTTTAATGTTTACTTATTTGTGAGAGACAGAGACAGAGCATGAGCATGAGTAGGGGAGGGGCAGAGAGAGAGAGGGAGACACAGAATCTGAAACAGGCACCAGGCTCTGAGCTGTCAGCACAGAGCCTGATGTGGAGCTCAAACTTGGGAATGGCGAGATCATGACCTGAGCTGAAGTCAGACGCTTAACTAACTGAGCCACCCAGGTGCCCCAACAATGACAGGCTTTGTATTATGGCCAGATGCTCACTGATTGGAGCGACATGGCTTTTGTCAGTTCTTCATATGCACAAGGCTCTTCTCACCACAGGGCCTTTGTGCATGCTGTTCTTTTGAGTTCTCCAAACTTCTTCACCTAATTAATACCTTATCATCCTTTCCTGCCCAGAATTCACATCATTTCCTCAGGGAAGTCATCTCCAACTTCCTTATCTAGGTTAAAACTTTCTAGTATCACCTGCTAGGTGATAGCCCTTGTCACATTGCAGTCTTATGTATATGTCACAAACACCTGGTTACTATCTGTCTCTTCCAATAGACTCTAAGCCCCATGGGAGGAGGAGGTGGGGCCTTCTTTTGCTAATCGCCGTTATCTCTAGCAACATCATGGTATTGCACACAGCAGGAGCAGATTAAGTGTGTTTTTTAAGAATGAACAAATAAATGAATGCGTTTTGGATTCACCAAGGACGTGCTTGGAGAGTTCACTTCAGTTCTTAGCATACATTTGATGATAATTTGATTCCCGTCTCTTAAATTTCCCTGTAACCTAAGCTCCGTGAGGACAGTAGTCACGCCTGCTTTGATCTGCCGTAAATCCAATACTTGTCCTGTTTTCCATCGTATTATAATTACTTTTCTCCGGGTTACACCGCATCTCCACTACCTCTGAGACCCAAGGGAGCAGGTATTCTATCCTGCCCCTCCCTCCCCCCGTATGACAATGCGTCAAAAATCTGCAACCAAAGCTCAGGTTGGTTCCCCAGGCTTCAGCTCAGCGACCCTGCCTCTGTGGGACAGCGCTGGCTGGGGCCCCACGGGCAATTTCACACGGACGTTGGACTCCAAGTTGGATTCAGCATCCCCTCAGTCTTCACAGAGCTCACTCCGTGAACCGGTGAGGACAGTGGGTTCCCCTAGAACCCACGATCTCCCTTGCTGTGTCACAGGAGACGTACAAGAAGACGTGACCTTGCCCCTGCCTTTGCAGTATCACGGGCACAGAGGACAAAGGCCCCTGGCAGCGTGGAGAGGCAAAAAGAACACGGGACGGGGGCCTCTGTTCAACACTATTAAAGGAAAAAGAGAAGAAGAACGAGAAAGGGGATTATTAAGCAGTATGTGTGATGGTAAGACCTTTTTCTATATGCTTTCTTTCCATTTATAATAAATCTGTAGAGTGGGCGTTACTATACCATTGTAATAACCAGGAAATGGAGATTCAGAGAGAGAGAGAGAAAACCACGTACTCAAGGTCACCCCGTATTAGGTAGCAGGGCAGAGACTAGAACCCCGGTCTCTCTGACCTCAGAGTGGGGCTCTTTCCATCAGCTTGTCTTCTACACTGAACTTGCTGTGTGGTCCTGAAGAAGCTGCTTCACCTCACTGATCCTTCGCTTCCTCACCTGTGATGGAGAAGTTTACCAGGCTTACCTCCAATGGCTGCCCTGAGGGTCCAATGATAAGATCACGCATATTTAAGGCAACATATACACGCCAGTTATCACTGTGCTCAAAATCCGCAAGCAGGTAGATGAGAAAGAAGGCAGTCTTCTGTTGGTGTGTTTAAGACAGAAGCGAGCTCTTGTTATTCCTGAACGACCATCACAGCTGCAGAAGCTGCAATATAATTCCTGCAATAAAAGGGAAGGCATGGCGGGTGGTGGGGGGCCGGGGGGCCTCGGAGGTAACACAGCTCTCTCCCTTCCAACCCAGCCTGTCTTCCCTTTTTACCAAAGTGCAGTTTCAGATTAGATGGGTTATTTCTTCGTGCTAGGTGCGAGCACTTACAGCCCAGCTGTTGGGAACGAGAGCGGAGTGCTTAAACACTGCTCCGCACCCTGGCCCTCGGCCAGGCGCCCGGCAGACAGCTCAGCCCACTGCGCTCGCCTCTCAGCAGCACCGTTTCCCCCTAAACTGCAGCTCTGGGGTGCTTCCTGCAAGCCCCATCCCTCTACTTCTGACACACACACAGGTGCTGGTTTCCATGAAAACATGTCCTCAACTCTGCACTGTGACCTGCTGAAGTCTGATCACAGTCACGGGGTTGGCGGTCGGCGTGCAATCCTACGTGGTCCCTGATGGGGGCGCTTTTGCCATAGCCGCAGCCCCCTATCTTGGCTCAGTTTATGGATTTGCTGAGATTTGCTTCTGAAGGAGTTTCCTCCCACATTGTGCCCGCCCGGAGGTTGTAAATGCTCTTGACGCTCAGAAACCCAGGCTCTTTTTGCAGCACAGGGAAGACGAGAGAGCAAATAATAAAGCCTGAGGGAAGGGAGAGGACGAAGTCACATCACTGCCCTCAAAGAGTCGACAGTTTATAAGGAGACAGAGCTGTGAATGAATAAAAACAACAGAGGCAGCTTCCAGAGCGCTTGGTGTGTGCCAGGCACCGCTCTAAGTGTGTTAGAGAATTTCCCACATTTAAATCTCACAATTCCAAGAGGAAGGTGTTATTACTGTCCCCATCTTACAGATGAGGAAACTGAGGCTAGCTAAAATTGTGGTAGTAGCGGCAGGAGCAGGAGGCTGGACATCAAGAGTCTGTGCGTGTATTACAGACTCTATAATTACTATAGCCCCAAGTGTAGGCTTAATAAACAGGGAGTTTTAAAGACTGTGTATTGACAAAGGTGTTCCAGGCAGAGGCAATCACACGTGCAAAGGCCCTGAGGTGCCAAAGAGCTTGCACACACGGGGAACAAAAACCAGCTCACTGCAACGGGACTGTAATAAGGCATGAAGGAGTGAGAAGGTGCAAAAGGGTGGAAGACAGGTCATTGGGAAGGCGGGTTCTGGTTGGCCTGGAAAGGGCCCCAAATGTCAAGTTAGGATCTTGGACTTTGACCTAGTGGGACAGGGACCTATCGGCATTTAAGAAGGGGAGTGGCGTGGACAGCTTGGAGTCAGGAATGATCGGTCGGGCAGTAAGGACGGAGACTGGCAGACAGGAAAGGTGGCAGAGGCTGTTCTAGGATGGTGACCGGATGGAAGGAGTCACCATCTCCTTCTGTTTCCTGGTTTTGGAGGGACACGGGGGCCCCTAAGGACCCCTGCCCCCCAAGCAAGGCCAGGAGCCAGAGGGTGTCTTGGCAGTGGCAGGCCTGTAAGTAATCAACACCTGCTTATAAACTGCTTTGGTAACTCTTCCAAGGAATGAAAGTCGGCCAATGATACCACAGAGAAGCCAGCTTCCCTTCCAAGTCTGAACAGTCTAACGAGAAAGCCGATTTTCTGGACACCTGCAAAGCACAGAGAGGCATTCCTAGCCGAGAGGAACTCTGGAGGCCTTCTGGGTTTGTCTGCCGTGGGGAAATTACTCCCCGCTGGGAGTGAGCTTCCTGGCGCCTGCCTGCCCCACCTCCCCTCAGTTGTGAAGTTGTGATACAACTTCATTTCCCCAGCCGTGATCGGCCCAGGCGTGGCTCAGCCAAGAGTCCTGTGCAGTCTGACATACGGATGTCAGACAGGACCCTGCCGGTGAGGCAGCCAGCATTCCAGACACCCCTAAGGAATGAACCTAAAAATGAAGCCCCATTGAGGGAAACCACCAGAGGTGGGGAATGACAGATTCTTGACTACATAACTGAGCCTCTTGATACAGCAGAGCCTGAAGTCAGTCCGATCTATTTGCAACTTACACGCCTCTTCTCCAGCAAATTAAAACTGCATCTCACTGGCTTATTCCCAAGTCAATCACGGAGCCCAAGGGGATGGAATGGGCTGATTGGCCAGCGTGACCCCTCTTGGGGCCCTGAGCTGGGGTGTGAGTTGGGGTAAGGGCAGCAGGCAAGGGAGGGCAACTGCCTTAGAATCATGTAACTTGAAGGCAAGGGTGGGGAGGTTCCCAAGCTAGACCAAGGTCTTATTGTAAGAAGAGGGAAGTGGTTTCCGGGCTGCAAGAAAAACAATAGACGCCCTTTGGGTCTATTTGTACTGCGGAAGACAACCTTCTGCAGCATAAAGGTTAAGAAGAGATCAGCCTTTCGGACTCCTTACCTGGCCCCCGGGCTGGGTTCTGTGGACGAGAATCCCTGCAGGTGAGTGTGCCGAGCCGTGGACGAGGAGGTGGGGGGGGCAGGCGGCTCTCTTCATCTCAACCCCGGTTTTTAGCCCCACCTCCTTGTCACTCTGTCACCAAAAGCCAACACCAAGTTGTTTCTATAAAAGCCCCGTGGCCTCTGCTTCGGACTTCTCCTGACTTTGCCCTCGCATTAACATTCAGGGACTCACACTGACTGGGAGTCTCTGGTAATTAGAGGCAATAAACAAATGCTAATTAGCACTGGGGCTGTACCCGGAGGGGCCACAGGCCGAGACCCAAGCCAGGTGTGTTTCCCCCACCAGGCGGCCCACCAGGAGGAACTTAACAACGGAGGAGGACCTAGGGGAGAAGGGGGGACATGGTGGGGGAGGGGAGAGAGGCAAACCGTGAGAGGCTCTTGAATGCTGAGAACAAACTGAGGACTGATGGGTGTGGGGGGGAGGGGGAGATGGGCATGGAGGAGGGCACTTGTGGGGATGAGCACTGGGTGTTACATGGAAACCAACTTGACAATAAGCTATTTGTAAAAAAAAAATTAAAAAATAAAAAATAAACAAAATAATAATAATAAAAAAAAGAACCGTTTCTGAAGCTTCTTCATGAAAGAAAGAGCTCAGAGACAACAGTATAGCATCTGCAGGGAAAGGCTCTCCATCGCAGCTCTGCCACTTCCTGCCGCCCAATCTGTAGGCAACTTATCTTAGCCTCCCAGAGCCTCCATTTCCCCATCTGTAAAATGGGAATGGTAACCATCTTGGCCTTAACAAGATTTTCTTATGTGAACCAAACACGCAATGTGGGCAGTAGCTGGCACGTGATACTCGTGTGTCGTTCGGCAAGTGAATTTCTGTGGGTAGATAGTAAAATACGGGGGAAGCATGGGAGGTCGCAGGTGGAAATTTGGGGGTAGAGGCCTCTCTGCTCCGTCCGTCCCCATCTCCACTCTCTGGCTTGCCGCGTTCACGGTTCACGCGTGGGCCAGTCCAGTGCCTTCCTGCCTGGCTGCCACTCCGTCTCTGTCTTCTCTCCCCAGATCATTCTGTTAGTCTCCTAGGACTGCGGTCACACAGTGCCACAGAACCGGAGCTGAAAACACATCAGTGTATGGTGTCGTGGCTCTGGAGGCTACCGTGTGAACTCGGGCTGCTGGGGGGCTGATTCGTTCTGAGGCTCTGACGCAGTCTAGCCTCCGCTTCTCTCTGGCGTCTGCTGGTGAATCCCGGGCGACCCTTGCCCTTCCCCGCTTGTGGATGCAGCGCTCCCGCCTCTGGCCTTCCCCTCGCCCTTCTGGGTCTTCCTGTCTTCTCTCCTAGGCGTTGCCCTTATAAGGACGCCTGTCATTGGACTTGGGGCCCACCCAGCTAATCCAGGGTGATCTCAGCTTGAGAGCCTTACTTACATCTGCAAAGACCCTTTTTCCAAAATAGAGGAGAGTCGCTGGCTCTTGGGGTTAGCGTGTGGATGCACCCTTTTCTTGGTGAGGGGGGTCAACTGTCCGACTACTACACATCCCAAACCCCATTTCCAGGTCAATGTGCCCCCACCCCACTGGTGTTCCTGGCATCACGCTGCTCCCTGGCCAAGTGGCCCACAGAACCTTTTCATCTTCGACCTAAGAGCCTACGTTAGTCGGCCACCTGTGTCCCCCCAGCCCCCTCCCCGGCAAACCCCAAGCCTCTCCTCGCCTCAGCTGGAGGAGCTGAGCTAAGTGCCTCCTCTGCCTCCATCACTTCTTCTTCCTGCCTCTTGGAACATCTTTCCATGCATATTCCCATCCGGGACTCTGCAGTAGTTTTCTGTTGTGCACAGTAACCGTCAGCCTAGGGGCTTAACACGACATGCACCTGTGACCTCACAGTCTCTGTGCATCAGAGGACAGGGGACAGCAGAGGTAGGCCCTCATGAATCCACAGCAGGGTGTCCGCTGGGCTGTGGCCTCAGATGGAGGTCCCACCAGGGAAGGACTGGAGTTAGTGGAATTCGTTTCCATGCACTGGAGGACCGGGTGCCCCGCACTTTGCCGGCTGCTGGCTGGAGGCCACCTGCTGTTCACAGAGGTCACCCTGTTACTAGGATACACCGTGCGTCCTGCCCACACTCAAAAGGAGAGGGTTGTACAGGAGGCTGAAATCTTGGGGCCACCTTTACATCTGCCTGCCACAGTCTCTCTTTTTTTTTTAAACATTTATTTAGTTTTGAAAGACAGAGAGAGATAGAGCACAGGCAAGGGAGGAGCAGAGAGAGAGGGAGACCCAGAATCCGAAGAAGGCTCCAGGCTCCGCACTGTCAGCACAGAGCTCGACATGGGGCTCAAACTCACAAACCTCAAGATCACGACCTGAGCCAAAGTCGGACACTTAACCGACTGAGCCACTCAGGTGCCCTGCCTGCCTAAAACTTTTATTTGTGCTTCATAGGGGAGTAGCCCTCCCCGCCTCCCTGACAAAGTCACTGCCGTTCCTAACCAGCTGGATCAACTCTCCCTCTTCCTAATTCCTGGTGGCTTTGTTTCTACCCCCTCTCACAGCACTGATGGATGTATTTAAGAGGCATCAACACGACAGCAGACAGAAGTAAAGAATAAGGTCTCAGGAGTTAGAGAGCCCTGGGTCCATGGGTCCGTCCTGGCTCCTCTACTTACTCAGCGTGAGCCTGGGCTACCCAGCTTTCAACATTCAATTAGAAAGATGCAGAAGAATCTCTTCCTGGGTTATTATAATGATCAAAGGTGCTAATTTCCATACTGCAGTTAACAGCCTCTGGTTCACAGCAAGGATGAGGGATAGTTTGTACGAGTCAGGACAGGAGAGGTTACATTGCAGTAACAAACAAACCCCTCACCTGGAAAAACTCAGCGGCTTAAAACAGATGTTTGTTTCTTCCACCGGCTGCTGGCTCACTGAGAGTCAGCAGGGGAGTTCTGTGTATCTTAGTCTCTCGGGCTCCCAGGCTGACAGAGTTCCCATCATAAATGACAGGGCTGCAGAGCTGAAGGAGAGAGAGACCGGGGGCTCACCAAACAAATCACTCTGGAGTGATCCACAAGTGAAACGGGACACTCGGGCTCACCACGCATTAGCCAGAGGAGTCACAGCANAGGAGCCCCCCCCCCAGCAGGTACTCATGACGTGATTTCTGTGAACTTAGAGCTCATTCCACCGTAAGGAAGACTATGTTCTCAGCACCCTTTATCCACAAAAGCACAGACCACAGGGTCTAGTCCACAGGCAGGATGTAAGAACAAAATTTTAGGAAGCCTGACTTTAAAAGACAACAGCTGCAAGGCAGAGAAGAAGCCATCATCCTCTCTATTCTATAATTTGAGGAGACAGAAGTTTCCATCTACCCTTAAACATTCCGCCCCTTTGTGTGCACTCACGTCTCCTATTCGCTTGATCCATCAGGGGCTTTCGAGGTGCATCTGTACAATCCCAGGCGCTGGACTGTCCGAGCAGGTAGGATACTTGTGAACACACCACCTATTCACTTAGGCCGTTACCAGGGCTGCAGGGCAACTCGCTGAACTTGGCGCCAGGCATTATGCTCGATGCTGGGTCTGTGTCTAACAAGGACCCAAGCCTCGATTTTCACACAGCAGGCGGGGTCTGGAGAATGGGACCGAAGGGTGATGACCCAAGGAGGGAATAACTGTCTAATAAAGTGCTTTCCGGGTGCCCAGCTGAGTGAACACGGGTTTGTGAGATTTCATCCTCATGGGATGACGAGACTAGAATGTCCTTCTACGGCAGGCAGAGCCTGAAGGATTTCTCTGCTCCTTTGTTCAAGGATGGTCTCGGGACTCAAATCACACGGGGCGAGAGGACAGAGAGAACGACCACAACCCGAGTTTTCCAGAGGCTGGTTCTCTACAAATCCTGCTTGTCACTCATTAGCTTAACTTGCCTGGGCCCCGGAATCTTCTGTCCTAACCGTGGGCTCCTGAGTCTCTTCTCAGAGCGACAGGAGTCACAGGAACTCAGAGACACTGAACAGATTCCCTGTGAAAAACTAACCAACTTTTTTTTAAAACTTCTTTAAAATACTTTTTTTAATGTTTATTTTTGAGAGCGAGAGAGAGAGAGAGAGTGCGCGAAATGGGACAGAGAGAGGGGGAGACACAGAATCGGAAACAGGCTCCAGGCTCCAAGCTGTCAGCACAGAGCCCGACGCGGGGCTCGAGCTCACAGACTGAGCTCATGACCCGGGCAGAAGTCAGGTGCCTAACCGACAGAGCCACCCAGATGTCCCCACACTAGGAAACGTTTGAATGAATGGATAATTGTTTTAAAACATTCAGTTTTGAGACGATCTTCAAGAAAGTTAAAGCTATTTTCAGAGCCAACTAATTGCATGGATTTGGACGGGGAACATCAGAGACAAAGTCTTGGAAAATGTAAGCTGTTAAACTCTATTAAAGGCCCCACGTGCATTGTTTTCTGCAGAGAAGGAATTTCAACAGTTGGGTGTTGACGAGTGAACAGGGCTGGGCTCCAGCACTTCGGGGGTTGAAGCAACAGCCCCTGCAAACTGCGGGAAGCGCGTCTTGCTCGCCCTGAGCCACGCATAGATGACGTGCGCTGCAGGGTCTGGGACTTGGCGGCAAGAGGCAGTGGAAATAAGTCTCTGGAAATGGAGAGAATCAGCAAAACACGAGGCAAAAAATAGACAAACGGAGAGAGCAAATGGAACGAGAGGAAAGGAAGCCGGGAGCGGGCCGCTTTTCTGTGCCTCACGCGGCTTCGGTGGCTTGCGGTACATGAATCTCCAATGATGCTTTTAAAGAACAGGGCTTATTTAACGGGGCTGATGCAGCGCCTGCGGCTTCTGGGGTCGTGTCCTGGGGAACCAGATAAAAGCGGGGGGGGGGGGGAAGCTTGGGCCCCAGCTGCCATTCCCTTTGTCCTGCCCATCTCCACTCCTGCACTGGGGAGTCGCCCAGCCCCTCCTCCCAAGTGCCAGTAACACTGACCTTGCCAGACCACAACCCACAGAGCCAATGCTGTGCTAACAAATGCTTCTTGGAGTGCCCGCGGGGTGCCAGTGAGGTGTTTTTGAATAAATGAATGGAGGAACGAATGAATGAGTGAAGCACAAGGTGCTCCATGATCCCGTAGACAGAACTTTCTCACCTTGGGGGGTGGGGGGAGGGAAGACGGAAGGCTTCATGGAGGAAGTGATGCAGGAGAACTCAGGAAAAGAAGACGCGCAGGGGAATTTGAGGCAGAAGAGAAGATGCGAATGAATTCATGAAGGACTGTTAATAAAGCACATGCCGGTCCAGGAATCTCCTGTCAGTGGGATTTGGGTGGAAGGTGTTGGGGAAGGACAAGTAATTTCCCCCCTTCTGTTNACATGCGTCTCCTGTTGACATGGAGACCCACCCAGGAAAAACGAGTAACTCCCTGAATTGGCCCAAGCCATCAGCTTACACACCATCTCCAGCTAAAGACAAAAGAGATGGGGGAGCAGGGGTGAGGAGGCCAGTTAGGGGAGGGTGTCAGGAAAAGCACAGTGAACAAGGGTGAAGGCTGTTAGGCAGAATTAGGTCTCTTCTTCTATGACGAGAGTTTCTAGGGGTTTAGTGACCTCTTCCTGGCACCGAGAGGAGCATACCCTACAAATGAAGGTTTCCCCTATAAATGTAAACTTCTCTTACAAAAGGGTAATTTCTATTTGGGTCTTCAGAGCTTCTCCTGCGTCTGCTTCTTAAAAATAATCAGCCTGAAGGGGTGCCTGACTGACTCAGTCAGTTGTGTCCCACTTCGGCTCAGGTCACGATCTCACAGTTTATGAGTTCGAGCCCCGCGTCGGGCTCTGTGCTGACAGCTCAGAGCCTGGAGCCTGCTTCAGATTCTGTGTCTCCCTCTCTCTCTCTGCCCTTTCTCACTCATGCTCTCTCTCAAAATTAAATAAATAAACATAAAAAAAAATAATCGGGCTAAAAGAATCTGTATGCTAACGTGTTATACTTGGGGTTGGCACATTCTGAGCCCCCTTCAAGAGTGTAGAGGCCGGTGTTGGAAACGGACAGGATGGCCCTCACGGAGCACACACCACGTGCCTGGGCACATACGGAACTGAAGGGGGAAGGGGCGCCACTGGCGTCCAGGGGGATGCGGGTTGGGGTGGCTCTGAGCCTCCTGCTGTGCACAGGGCAGCTGACCCCCAAAGCCGGTGGGGCAGCCACTGAGAAACCTTGCAGGATGCCGATCTTGTGCAGAACCACAGCTCACGCTTCAAATCCTCTCCTCCTCATCACAGCCCCACGAGTTGTGGATTTACGCCCATCTCTCAGCAAGGACAAGGAGGCTCTGAGAACCTCGGTCACTCGCCTGGAGTCACAGGGAGGAGGCAGCCACGCTCCGGCCCCCTACTGGTAACGAGTGGGACAGAGAACTCCAGGGCCTGGCTGTGAACGTCTTTGGATGCATGTTACAGAGTCTGGGTGCAGAGCTGTTCTGTGACACCCGAATATTTTTCATGGACAGACTGGTCACCTTCTCACCCCCTCGAGGACTCTGCCCCTAAGAAGTGACTAGTGGAGTCAAATCACTTTCCCATCTGTAAGCAGAGACACAGAGCAGAGGATTGTTCTTTTTTCCCCTTTTTTAAAAATGTTTATTTTTGAGACAGACAGACAGAATCCAAAGCAGGCTCCAGGCTCTGAGCTGTCAGCACAGAGCCCGATGCGGGGCTCGAACCCACGAGCAGTTAGATCATGACCTGAGCCAAAGTCAGACGGGTAACCAACTGAGCCACCCAGACGCCCCCAGAGNTCACAGTTTATGAGTTCGAGCCCCGCGTCGGGCTCTGTGCTGACAGCTCAGAGCCTGGAGCCTGCTTCAGATTCTGTGTCTCCCTCTCTCTCTCTGCCCTTTCTCACTCATGCTCTCTCTCAAAATTAAATAAATAAACATAAAAAAAAATAATCGGGCTAAAAGAATCTGTATGCTAACGTGTTATACTTGGGGTTGGCACATTCTGAGCCCCCTTCAAGAGTGTAGAGGCCGGTGTTGGAAACGGACAGGATGGCCCTCACGGAGCACACACCACGTGCCTGGGCACATACGGAACTGAAGGGGGAAGGGGTGCCACCGGCATCCAGGGGGATGCGGGTTGGGGTGGCTCTGAGCCTCCTGCTGTGCACAGGGCAGCCGACCCCCAAAGCCGGTGGGGCAGCCACTGAGAAACCTTGCAGGATGCCGATCTTGTGCAGAACCACAGCTCACGCTTCAAATCCTCTCCTCCTCATCACAGCCCCACGAGTTGTGGATTTACGCCCATCTCTCAGCAAGGACAAGGAGGCTCTGAGAACCTCGGTCACTCGCCTGGAGTCACAGGGAGGAGGCAGCCACGCTCCGGCCCCCTACTGGTAACGAGTGGGACAGAGAACTCCAGGGCCTGGCTGTGAACGTCTTTGGATGCATGTTACAGAGTCTGGGTGCAGAGCTGTTCTGTGACACCCGAATATTTTTCATGGACAGACTGGTCACCTTCTCACCCCCTCGAGGACTCTGCCCCTAAGAAGTGACTAGTGGAGTCAAATCACTTTCCCATCTGTAAGCAGAGACACAGAGCAGAGGATTGTTCTTTTTTCCCCTTTTTTAAAAATGTTTATTTTTGAGACAGACAGACNGCGCTAATCAGGTACATGGTGAGCTCCCTGCAGGGCCCTGCGGAGGTGCGAGATCCAGCGCATGCGTGTCTGTCGGGTCTGCTCTTTGCAGACGGGCATCCAGAAGCAGGAGTTCAGGACAGTGATCACTTGCAGCCTTTCGCTGGGGTCGGGCCTCCGCGCAGGATCTTCTCGGGCTCCGCGCCCTGGTCTGCAGGGGCGGGAAGTACCCTCCCATTGCACAGATGAGGCTACGGAGGCTGGAAGAATCTCAGCTGCGAACGTGCAGCGGGCTAGCAGGGCCAGGAGCTTCCCTCAGCACGGGGTGTAAGGAGTTAACAACCTGACCGTTGCTTTAGAGGCTTCGGAAAACAGAGCGACTTCTGGTTTTGTGCCCTGAACTTGGCATGGTGCCCTTGCTCAGTGAAGACTAGCCAGTCACATAAAGCAAACATACTGCAGACAAATGACCCCTATCTGGAGGCCCCTGACTCTGATTTCATTCCTTTTTCTGTGAACACATAACTCTAATGGGGTGAGAGATGATGGTGGGGTTTCTCTCTTCATGACTCATTAAGAAGAACACAGGCTCTGACGAGAGCCAGGCTTCAGTTTGAATCCTGAATCTGCCCTCCCAGGCTGTGTGACATAGGGCAAGTGAGTTCACCTCTCTGAGCCTCTGTTCTGTTGCCTATAAGATGGAGACAACCTCCTCTTCACCGAGTCATTACGAGATAAAGCAAACCAAGAGAAGAGGAAATTCTTTCATTGAACTTTTAGCACATGTATAGGATGATGATGTAATTCCCCAACTATGTTTTTCTCAATGCTCTTACTCATTTCAACACTAAGCTTTATTTTTGCTTTGACAATTGAAGAAAGTTAGGCTCAGAGAGGTTAAGCCACTTGCTTAGACACACACAGCTGGATTTGAATGAGAGCAAACTCCATATTTCCTCTTTCTGATATGCCTGGATGCTTCACAGGAGAGCTGGAGAATCTGGAATTTTCATTCCAAATGAAGGTTGCNGGAAGTAGAAGAGAAAAAAATCTGTCTTTTAAAAGTCAGAATTTAAAAGGTTATAGTTTGAGAAAAGCTGATTCTGCTCTAGGTCTGTTGTATCTGGAGTTTTAGCCTGTCTTAAGGCAGTGAGTATATTATATCAAATCCCTTCTCTGATGGGAAAGGATTACACAACAACAAAAAGGGATGGAAGAGATGAGAACAGAAGTATGTTATTTCCTAGAATGAAACACTTATATGCATTCTAGAGGAGAAACAGGCTGAGGACTTAAGTCACTGATCTATAGAAACTTGCACCCATAATATATAAAAAGCTCTTAGAAATCAATAAGAAGACAACATGATTTTTAAACTGGCAAGAAATTAAAACAGACATTTCTGCCAACATGACATACAGATTGCCAATAAGCACATGAAAAGGCTCAACATCATTAGCCATCAGGGAAAGGCAAATCAAAGCCATGATCAGATGCCACGTCACGCCCATGAAGAGGGCTCAAATACAGAAAGAGACAATAGCCAGTGTTGGAGAGGATGTGGAGAAATGGGAACACCCAGCCATTGCTGGTAGGAGTGTAAAATGATGCAGCCACTTTGAAAAATAGTGTGAGAGCGTCTCAATATATTAAATATAGCATTTACCACATGATCCATCAATTTCACTCCTAGATGAACTGAAAGCACATTTGTACAAAAACTTACACGTGGATATATATAGAAGCATTCTTCATTATAACCAAAACATGGAAACAACTCATATGTCCACCAAGTGATGAATGGAGAAACAAAGCATGGTTCCTCCACAGTGTAGAATATTATTCAGGCACGAAAAAGAATGAAGTCTTGGGGCACCTGGGTGACTCAGTCGGTTAAGTGTCTGACTCGGCTCAGGTCATGATCTCATGGTTTGTGGGTTCGAGCCCCGCGTCGGGCTCTGTGCTGACAGCTCAGAGCCTGGAGCCTGCTTCAGATTCTGTGTCTCCTTCTCTGACCCTCCCCTGCTCACGTGGTCTCTCTCTCTCTCTCAGAAATAAGTAAAACATTAAAAATTAAAAAAAAAAAAGGAATGAAGTCTTCCCACATGCTACAATACAGATGAATCTCAAATATTTTGCTAAGGCAAAGAATTTAGGCCCAAAAGATAACACGTTTAATTTAATTTACATCAATCTTTCGAAAGAGGCAAATTTATTGGGACAAAAGGTAGATGAGAAGTTGCCTAAAAGATGGGAATGAGGGAGGGCAAAACGCAGAGGGACTGCCTGCCGATGGGAATCAGATTGCTTTTTGGGGTGATGGGATTATTCTAAAATCAGATTACGGGAATGGGTGCACAGTTCTGTAAACGTGCTGAACATCACTGAGTGTACATTGATAACGGACGGTCTGTATGGTATGGAGATTATGGCTTAAGCTGTTAAATGAGGTCAGGGCCATTGCTGCAGTCAGTGAGGGTCACCACTGGACCCCAAGCGGTCTGACCCCCCTGCTGTCCACCACACAGTACCGTCTTACTCCAGCATGAGGCTAAGTTCTAAACTTACAGGGTCACATAAGTTTTTCCTCATGGGGCCCAGGAACCCAACTTGGAAAAGGCCAGGAAAAACAAGCCCCCAGGTTTATTGCTGATGGAGCAGCAAGCGCCTCTAGGATGTCATCCGTCACCAGCCAGCCCAGAGGCCAGGAGGGACCCGCCCCAGTAACACCTCCAGTGTGACTAAGTCAGCACTGTCCAACGTGCCTGCTAGATTTGTATCAGGGCTCCCCCCAGTCCCCTGCCGCCTGGCTGGCCATTCATCCAGGACTTTGCAGGGCTAGGCAGTCAAGTAGTTCACTGATGTATCAATAAAACCCAGGTCTGGCCATCTTCTGATGAGTTACATTGTTTAAATGAACTTAACAGCTGCATTAAAGAAAGAAAACAAGGGGAATCAACAAAGGCGAATTTCCTCCATCCAAGAGTCAGCATTTCCTGTGGACTGGAGGTCACCTCCGAGATGGGCACTCGACACACGGCAGAGATGCTGTTTGTCACCAGCAAGACCGTACATGGTATACGTGCACGTGTAAGACAAGAAGAGCAGAATCCCGGAGCCCGGAAGCCGTAGAATGTGGCTGCGGCCAAGTCCAGACTCTGGAATTACTGAGACCTTGGTTCAAATACCAGCTGCTCTATTTCCTAGCCATGGGTTTGGGGAAGCCACCTAACTCGGGCCTCAGTTTCTCTTATCTGCAAAACGGGGATAAGAGCAGGACCGGTATCTTGGTGTTGTTATAAAGAGGACATTAGATACAATGGAGTAACACTGTGGTTCTCGCTAAACAGGTGCTCAACAAATGCTGGCGATGACTCATGTAACATTTCTCTCTTGTTAAGATGTGTCCAGTTCCAGAAGCAGAGCCTGTCTTTTCCATTCTCCTCCATGACAGGGGACATAGTTGCCTTTCACATTTAACTTCTTAAGCACCCATGAATGTGCTACAAAACACCACACACTACTGGCTCAAACAACAGGCATTTCTTTCTCCCTGTTCTGCAGGCTGGAAGCCCAAGATCAAGGAAATCAAGGAACAGGTAGGGTCTGGTTTCCGGTTTCTCTCCACGGCTTGCAGAAGAAGTGTTTTGGCAGAAGAGCCAGAGAAAGGAAGCAGTGTGTCTCTGCCTCTTCTAATAAGGGCAGGATTTGAACCCAGGGGCCCGCACTTCCTGAGACACCATACTGGGGGTGAGGATCACAGCACAGGACTTTGGGGACACATGACATCCAGTCCATGATGATATGAACACAGATGCTAACACCTGCCCTAAGTCTCTCACGCTACCCTTCTGAAGGGACATCCCACCCTCTTCCCACCCTTGACCCCTGGCAACCTCAGCTCTGGCTCCCTGCCTCCAGCTTTGTCTTCTGGAGAATGCCGCATCAATGGACTCGCACACGGTGGAACGTTCCCAAACCGGCTCGTTGTATGTCATTCCATTCTTTTTACTGCTGAGTCGTATCCCACTGTCTGTGGCTACACCACCCAGTTTACCTGTTCCTTCATGGAAGAACATTTGGGCTGTTTAGGTTTGGGCTGTGATGAACGGCGCTATTATAAATGTTCACAGACAGGCTTTTGTACATAACCTTTCGATTCTCTAGGATGAGTACCCAGCAGTGAGAACTCCAGGTCATATACTAAGTATGTGTTTTGGTTCATTAAAAACTACCTGTTCTGTTTTCCAAACAACATTTTCATTGGCCCTAGCAAAGTGTTCTTGTTTTCAAGTGTTTTTAAAGACATTTTTAAAAATTATTTTATTTATTTTTAAAATTTATTCCAATGTTTATTTTGGGGGGGGAGAGAGAGAAAGAGAGAGAGAATATGAATGAGTTGGGGAGGGGCAGAGAGAGAGGGAGACACAGAATGTGAAGCAGGCTCCAGGCTCTGAGCCGTGAACACACAGCCCGATGCGGGGCTCGAACCCCTGAGCTATGAGATCACACCCTGAGCTGAAGTCAGATGCTTAACTGACTGAGCCACCAAGGTGCCCCTATTTTATTTTTATTAGGCTCCACACCCAACATGGGGCTTGAACTCATGGCCCCAAGAACTGCGCTCTTAGCATCATGTCCCTCTCTTTCCACATTTCCCTCTAGAAGTTTTATAGTTTTGCTTTTCACACCTAGATCATCCACTATAGCTTAATTTTTGTACAAAGGTGTGAAGTGCAGGTCAAGGAATATACTTTTTCACATGAACATGTCCACCTATTCCAATATGATTTGTTGAAAAGAAGACCCTTCACCATGAAATGTCTCTGACACCTTTCCAAAAATTGACCCGACACAATTATCTGGGTCTATTTCTGAGCTCTCTCTCTTGTTTTAAAAATGCTTTTTATTTATTTCTGAGAGAGAGAGACAGCGTGAGCAGGGGAGGGTCAGAGAGAGAGGGAGGCACAGAATCTGAAGCAGCCTCTAGGCTCTGAGCTGTCAGCACAGAGCCCGACACAGGGCTCAAACCCACGAACCGTGAGATCATGACCTGAGCCGAAGGTGGACACTCAACTGACTGAGCCACCCAGGTGCCCCTGAGCTCTCTATTCATGTTCATTTATCTAGGTATGCCACTTCCATAGTGTGTTGATTACTGTAATTTCTCCTAGCAAATCTTAAAATGGGGTGGTATGATTCCTCTAACTATTCTTTGTTTGCAAATTATTTTGGCTCTTCTAGAGCCTTTGACTTTCCACATAAATTTTAGATTGGGGTCGTGAGATTACTTTTTGGAAGGTTATTCTACTGTCTTTTCTTCTTCTCTCCTCTCCCCTTTCCTCTCCTCTCCTCCTATGGATTCAACTTCTTTTAAACACCTACATCCATTCAGGCTATCTGTCAGACTCATCTTGGTGAGTTTGGGAGATAACACTTCTTAAGGAAACTGGCCCATTTCATCTAAGTGCTTGAATTTATATAGTTGTTTGTGGGGTTTTCATATTAGCCTTTTAATAGCTGCGGGGTCTGTAGTGTTATATCCTCATTCATTCCTAACACTGGTGAATTCATACCTTTTCACATTTCTCTTTTTTCAGAGTTGGAGGTTTACCAAATGTATTGATTTTTTTTCAAAGACCCAATATCTTTTGGTTTCATTGATTTCCCACCCCCACATTCCTTTTCTGTTGTCAAGTCCATTGATTGCTACTTTCTCTTAATCATTTCCTTGTTGCAAGCACCTGTAATAACCCTGCTCTGTTTGCTTTGGGACGTTTTGGTCATTACTTTCAAATTTCTGAAAGTGAAGGCTTAGACCGTTGATTTAAGACCTTTCTCTTTTTTCATGTTTATTTACTTTGAGAGGGAGAGAGAGGGACAGAGAAAATCCTAAGTAGGCTCCATGCTGTCAAGCATGGAACCCGACGCAGAGCTTGAACTCATGAACTGTGAGATGATGACATGAGCTGAAATTAAGAGTCAGTCGCTTAACCAACTGAGCCACCTGGATACCCCAACCTTCTTCTTTAATGTGAGCATTTAATGCTATAAAGTTCCCTCCATGCACTACTCTGTTTCCATTGCACCAATTGTTATGTGCTGTATTTTGTTTTCATTCAGTTTCAGGTAGTTTCTAATTTTCCTTGAGATTTCCTTTGAACCTTTTTTTAGCATCCCACTTTTGTTTATAAATTACAGTTCTGAGTATATCTATTGTATACTTTTGTTTTTATAGTGGTTGCTCTAAAAATACTTAACTTCACAGTGTATTTAAGACGTATTTTACCACGTCAAGTGGATTATGGAAATAGTACCACCATTCAGGTCTCTTTGCCCTCCCTCTTCAGGCCGATGTGGCTTAAGTGTCACGTCTGCATACAGTATAAATCACTATAACTCCCACCAGACGATGGTATTTTACTGGCTTTCAATAAGTCTATTTTAAAGAATTCAAGAGAAGAGTAGCTTATTATATTTTATCCAGATATTTACCACTTCTGTGGTTCCTCTTTCTTTAAAAATTTTTTTAATGTTTATTTTTGAGAGAGAGAGACAGAGCATGAGCAGGGGAGGGGCAGAGAGAGAGGGAGACACAGAATCTGAAGCAGGCCCCAGGCTCCGAGCTGTCAGCTCAGAGCCGACACAGGGCTCGAACTCATTAACTGTGAGATCATGACCTGAGCCGAAGTCGGATGCCTGACTGACCAAGCCACCCAGGCGTCCCTGTGGTTCCTTTCATTATCAATGCTGTAGATTATTTTCTGGTGTCGTTAACACTGTAAATTGTTTTCTGGTGTCGTTCCCTTAGCCTAAAGAATTTCCTTTGCAATTTTTTTTTTTTTAAAGATCAGCTGACAACAAATTCTCTTAATTTTCCCTCACGTAAGAATGTCTATATTTCACCTTCGTTCCTGAAGGATATTTTCTCTATATATTGAATTCTGAAGTGACAGTCCTTCTTGTTCACGTTAACAATACTATTCTACAGGGGCGCCTGGGGGGCTTAGTGGGTTAAGCATCCGACTTTCACTTAGGTCATGATCTCACAGTTCGTGGGTTCGAGCCCCGTGTTGGGNAGTTTCTGATGAGAAATCCAGTGACTCAACTTGTTGCCTTGTAAATAATACACATTTCTTCCCTCTGCTTTCAAAATTTTTGATTTAATTAAAAAATTTTTTTAATTGAAGTATCGCTGACATCCAGTGTTACATTAGTTTCAAGTGTACAACATAGTGGTTTTACATTTCTAGGTTTGGCTGTGCTCAGCACAAGCCTTGCTACCACCTGTCTGCACACAACTCTGTAACAGTTTCATTAACTATGTTCCTGTGCTGTATCTTTGTTCTCAGGACTTCTTTCCAGAACTGAAAACCTGTACCTCCTACTCCCGTCCACCCATTCTGACCACCTCTGTTTTCAATTTTCTGAAGTTTATGATACATCTGGGCAAGACGTCTTAAGGGTTATCCTGTCTGGGGTTTCCCAACCTTCTGTAGGTGTATGTGGTTTGGAGGGGTGAGTTTTCAGCAACAATCATTGAAATATTTTTTCCACTCCACACTTTCTTCTGTTCACATTGTGAATGGAAAACATGTTAGCGTTATCTGTGTGAGTGGGTTTTCAAACACCTCGTCTCTGCCGTTCAGCCTGGAGAATTTCCACTGATGTGTCTGGAGGTTCAGGGGCTCTTTCTTTCTTTATTTCCGTTCTGCTCTTGTGTCCTTCTAGGAAGCTTTTTAACTTTTTGCTCTATTTTCAGGCCTAAAATTTCCATTTGGCTCTCCTTTCCAGCCTCTATTTCTCTGCTGATACTTTTAAAATTTTCACTCATTGCAAGACGTGTGCCTCCTGGAGCAGCTCTGTCATAGATGCTTTAATGTCCTTTCAACATCTGTGTTATCTTGGTCTTAACATCTGTTGGATGGTCTTTTCCCATCTAAGCTCAGTTTTTCCTGGTTCCTCATAGACTGGGTAATTTTGTACCGAATCTGCATTTCATATTACAAGACTGAATGTTGTTTAAATCTTATCAAAAATGTTGATATTTTGGGGGCACCTGGATGGCTCATTTGGTTAAGCCTCCAACTTCAGCTCAGGTCATGATCTCTTGGTTCACGAGTTCGAGCCCCACGTCGGGCTCTGTGCTGACAGCCCGGAGCCTGCAGCCTGCTTTGGATTCTGTGTCTCCCCCTCTCTCTGCCCCTTCCCTGCTCATACTCTGTCTCTCTCTGCCTCTCAAAAATGAATAAACATTAATTAAAAAGAATGTTGATATCTTTGTCTTAGTGGACAACTGACTGTTGGCTCAAGGCCACAGGTTACTACCACCTTCGTATAGGTTAAAGGTTCAAGGTCACCTCTACTTTCAAAGCGTTTGCAGTGCTATTTGGAGGTGGCTCCAATAGCCTCCTTCCCTGTGAAGACCCAGGTCCGCACACACACAGCTCGTGGATAAGCCCAGGCGCTCAAATGACACTACGGAGGCATTTTCCCAAGCTCCTACCCCTCTTCCCTGTACCTTCTGCCTCCTTGGTGCTCTGTCTTTTGGCCGTCCATCCAGAGGGAGGCTCTGTTGTGCTCAGTCTGCTGAACACTCCCACGCGTGTGTGAGCACAGACGGGAAAGGGCAAGCTGCTGCCTGGCCTTCTCGGGACCACACTCTCCCCCAATCAGAGGCTCCCTCCTACCAGGAGGCCCTTTTTGGGTTCCTGGAGCCCATACCTGACTTGTCCTTGCGCTCTCGGTCTTCACCGATGCCCGCATCCTGGCTTGGTGGCTACTTTGAGTCCAGGCTAGGGGACACCAGGGGAAACGATGCCAGACTAACTGATGGTTCTGTGGTGCATCTGATCCGTCTTCCCCCAGTCTGCCTGCTACTTTTTACTTTTCCGAGTCCTCAAAAGCTGATCCATGCCATACGCCCTGTTTTTATAGCTCTCTTCATTCAGCGAGAGAGGTAGAAAGTTGTGTGCTCACCCCATGCTACCCAGAATAGGAAACTTCTGGCTGTTTCTCAAGCATGGTGATACCCTTAGAGACTAGATATAACTCAACTTTGAAACCTGGTTCTTAACCTTATAGGTTTGCCCAAACAACTTGTGAAATTAATTGCAGAGAACGATCTGACGGTCACCAGAGAGGAGGGGGCTGGAGGGTTGGGGGGAAGAGGTGATGGGGATTAAGGGGTGCATTGCACTGCGACAAACACAGGGTGACGGGCCGAAGCGCCGAATCACTATACTGTATGCCCGAAACTGACACAACGCTGTATGTTAACTAGAATTAAAAGAAAACCTTAAAATTTTTTTTTAAATAATAAAAAAATTACACCTTTGCACAAAGGCTTACATAAGTTAATCAAATTCCCTGAGAGGACACCGCGGGTAAAGGGCAGAAGCAGAATCTGAACCCGGTTCACGCAAGCCGGAAGCCCCACGTTCCTCTAGTGTCACATGCTGATATCACAGCATCGGCTTATTACCTGCAAGCACGAAGCCGAAGCCTTCCTTTCTCAGATAATGGTGATTGATGGCAGCTCTTAAAGGCTTCAATTGGATTATCAAGTCCCAACACAATTTTGTTCAATAAAGCGATAAAAACCTAAGACAATTCATTGCTTTCTGAGCCTTTGTTCTTCAACAGAGACTGGGGGAGGGGGAATGCCCACCTTCCTGGCTTTACGCCTTATCCTTTGAAAACGCAGCTCCCCTAGAATCCTGACCCTTCACTCCAATTTTGCAGATAACCATTTTGCAAGAGGCAGAGCAGAGGCTCCTCATGTCAGATGCAGGCAACGTACTTAAGGAAAAACAATCCACTCCATACTTGTGAAAATGAGGGACATGTAGCTGGCAGCTGAGACCCAGGGAGCGATTCAGTAATTACGATGCGCTCTGTTTCTGGGAGACATCTGCCTGATCATTCTGGGTCTGATAAATATTGGCCAGTTTCAGGAGAAAAGATGTTAATTCACCTGAGCATCTTTCTGACCCACTGGAATAGCTCAGGGAATGGATACCTTTTCATCTGATGTCAAGAAAGTCCTATTATATTCAGACTACAGAGAAAGGGGGTGACCAAGACATTAGGGAGAAATGATGGAAAATTCTAACATTCTCACAGAAGAGAATGGGCTCTTAAGTCAATAAGTTTTGAAATCACAAATGCAAGAGGTAGATCCCTAATACAGGAGTTAGGAGACTGCATCAGTTAGGATTCTTTTAGCTACTGTCAGAAACTAAATTAGGTTGAGGAGAGCAAGAGCAGGTATTGGCTGAAAACAATGTCTCTTCACATTCTAGGAATGATACCAATTTCAGGCATGGTTTGATCAAGGCACTCAATGACATTAGGAATCTCTCTAAATAGTTTCTTCTATTCTGGCTTTGTTCTCAAGACGACCGCCCATATACGATGGCAAGGACAGTCACCAGCAGCTCCTGACTCTGTCTGAGGCCTTGGGCAATCCTACCGAAGGACAACATGACCATCTCCATAATTTCAGAAAAAGCTTTAGAGAAGATTCTCACTGACTGTTCTCGATCCAGCCTAGGTTGTATGCCTACTTTCAATCATCACTGAGGTCATGAAGATGCGTTTCTCCGATTGGCTAAGCCTGGGTTCTCTGGGCATTTCTATAGCTCCCTGAGAGGGGCCAGCTCAACTTGAATCAGAAGGGCAAAGAGGGGAGAAGGGGTGGCATCCACAGGAAAATTGAGGTCTTGTTGCCAAATGAATGGAGAGGAAATAGGTGCGAGGTAGGAAAATAACATGGAAGGAAAGAAGGAAAAAAGGAGGAAGGACAGAAGGAAGGGAGGGAGGGAGGGAGTGAGGAAGGGAGGGAGGGAGGAAGAAGACATGCCATGTCTACTACAATGGTGCCGTCACTTGCTACTTCCCTGTGACCTTCAGCAGATCTGTTTCCTTACTGACCTTCCATCTCTTCATGCACAGAAATGAGAGATGTGCTTATGCGTTTAAGACCTTTTCCAGTTCTAAGCATTCTTTGGTTACACGTCGTGTGCACTCAGATGCTCCTCAAAGCCCAAGTCGCAGACAGTATGGGAGCTTGAAGGAGCATTGCACCGGGACCTCAAAGGAGGCGGTTTTGGGGGAAAACACCAGAACTGGCTTCCTCACAGACTCTGTTGAAGAATGTGGACTCGAGCTGAATGCTCAGGCTTGAATCCCAGATGACTGAACAGCCGTGGCAAGTACTTAAGCCTCAGAGCCTGACATGGGCAGCAGGGATCATAATGATGTCCAGCTTTGAGAGCTGTGATGAAGCACGTGGCAGGCAGGATCCTAAGACGGCCCGTGGGTCTCAGGCCCTGACACCTAGGCTCTTGCATCATCCCCACTCCCGAATGGGGAGGAACCAGTGACTTGCTTCTAGGCAACAGAGCACAGCAAGGGGACGAGATTCGTGACATGAACTCATCATGTACAAAGAAACCTAAAATGGAGTTGGTCCAACAGGTCAGCCAGCTGGAGCCAGAGACCCTCCTTGCTCATCTTACGGGAGCTAGGCTGCCTGTGAGGAGGGGAGGGGGTCGTGACGTGGACAAGAGCACAGCCTCTTGAGGACTTTACTGACGTACTTGGCTGACAACTAGCCAGGAAATCGGGAGCTCAGTCCTACAACTATAAGAACATGAATTTTGGGGCACCTGGGTGGTTCGGTCTGTTGAGCGTCCGACTTTGGCTCAGGTCATGATCTCATGGTTCGTGAGTTCAAGCCCCGTGCTGGGCTCTGTGCTGAGAGCTCAGAGCCTGGAGCCTGCTTCGGATTCTGTGTCTCCCTCTCTCTCTGACCCTCCCCTGCTTGTGTGCACAGGCTCTCTCTCAAAATAAATAAACATTAAAAAATATTAAAGAAAAAGGGAAATGACAACCCAAGGGAAATTAGAAGTGAATTCTTCCCCAGTCAAGACTCCAAATAGAGAGGCAGCCCAACCAATACCTTGAGGGCAGCCTGATGAACCCCCAAATAGGGGAGCCAGTCAAGCCATGCAGGGAATCTCAATCCATGGAAAATGGGAGACAATACATGTTTGTTGTTCTAAGCCACTAAATCCATGGTAATTTGTTACATAACAATGGAAAGCTAACACAAGGAATAAATGAGATAATGCAGATAAAATGCATAAGCTTAGATGGTGCATGGCTAAGTGTTCAATATGAGCTATTCTTAAGATAATAATGAAAGAGTTGGGCATTGTAGATGCAAGACAATATAAGGCTATAAATCTCCCGGAGTCCTTCAGAGATAGCCTTCTGAGCTGGAGGGAGCCCGCCCTGGGGCCATGCTTCCCTACAATGAATACCAACTCTGCAGACATCGATTCAGCCAAGTGACGGCCAAGCTGATGAACCATTATTTGAAATACAATTTATTATCATCCAATTTCAGCAGAGACTGGTTTAGTAGAGTGGGAACTGGCCCAGAACATTAGTGTCGGAAAGGCAATGAATTTACCCAATGATGAGATGAGATCAGGTAAGGAGGGACAGGTGCTTCACACAGCCTCAGCTTAAAAATTCTAAAATTGGGTTCATCCAGGCTTTGCAGAGGAAGAGAACAGAAAATAACATTCACTTAGCACCTGCTGGATGGTTTCAAACACAGTATTGCCTTTACTACAAATAGTCTATAGGGAAGAACTTATCCTCTCCCCTTTATGGATGAATCTGTGGAATTGAAGGTGAGCTCAGGGAAGTTAAGTGACATGCCCAGGGTCACTCGGGTCTCATGAACACTTCTTGATGGCCTGGACAACTGGGAGAGTCCTGGGCAAGGCCTCTATGGAGCTCTCTAGGGAGAATCCACCATAATGGGATTATAATGTGCATACGGGAAAGGAATTTAGCCCCCAAAGGGGGAAATAAGAATAGATGGATAGGAACAGAAACCCAACAACCTTGATTTGAAAACTTTTGGCACTTGGCTCAGCTTCCAAGAAAAAAAAAATCCTTACAGGAGACAACAGAGAGGTGTATCTATTTCTGAGCCCCCAAGAGGAAGAGAAGCAGTTAAAAAGCAGATACCTTCCTCGTTTTTAATTATACTGTGGGAAGAACACTTCCTATGAGATCCACTCTCTTAAATTTTTAAAATATGTTTATTTATTTAGAGAGCGTGCACGCATGTGCAAATGAGGAAGGGGCAGAGAGAGAGGGAAAGAGAGAATTTTGAGCAGGCTCCCTGCTATCAGCATAGAGCCCGACATGGGGTTCGATCTCATGAACTGTGAGATCATGACCTGAGCGGAAATAAAGAGTTGGATACTTAATCGACTGATCCACCCAGGCGCCCTTATTCTCTTAGGTTTGTAAGTGGACAACACAGTAGGTATCATATAGTATGTATTACGAGGTAATACACATTATGTATTATGTATGCAGTATGTATTACATATAGACACAGTGGTGTACAGATCTCCAGATCTCATCCATCTTGCATAACTGCAAGTTTATATCCACTGATTAGCAGCTTCTCATTTTGTCCCCTCCCCAGGCCCTGGTAACTGCCATTCTATTCTTGGCTTCTATGAGTTTGGCTCATTTACACACTTCATGAGTGGGATCATGCAGCGCTCGTCCTGCGACTTGGGTAATACACTCAGCATCATGCCCCACTGTCCATCCATGTAGTCACGTGTTAAGGGACTTCCTTCTACCTTAAGGTGGAATAATATCCCCTTGCACATATATACCCCGTTTTCTTTCTCTGTTCATCGGTAGGTGGACATTTAGGTTGCTACCATATTTTTGGAGAGTGTGGATAATGCTGCAGTGAACACGGAGGGCCAATACCTTTTCAAGATCTTGGTTTCCATTCTTCTGTATAAATACCCAGAAATGGGATCTCAGGATCACAGAGTAGTTCTATTTTATAATTTTTTGAGGGACCTCCGTTCTGTTTCTCACTGTGGCCACATGAATTTGCATTCCTCTCAACAGCGCACGAGGGCCCCATGTCTCCGCATCCTCACCAACGCTTGACTTTTTTTTTTTTTTAAATAATAGCCATCCTAATAGGCATGAGAGGACACCTCTTTGTGGTTTTGATTTGCATTCCCCTGTTGATTACTGACATCACACATCTTTTGATGCATATGTCGGCCATTTATATGTTTTGTTTGGAGAAATGTCTATTCAAGTCCTTTACCCATTCTTTAATCAAGTTATTAAAAAGGCAAAAGAGGGATGCCTGGGTGGCTCAGTCGGTTAAGCGTCTGACTTTGGCTCAGCTCATGATCTCACAGTTCGTGGGTTCAAGCCCCGCGTCAGGCTCTGTGCTGACAACTCGAAGCCTGGGGCCTGCTTCAAATTCTGTCTCCCTCCCTCTCTGCCCCTCTCTGCTCACACTCTTGTCTCTCTCTCTGTCTTTCAAAAATAAACAAAAAATAAAATAAAAAGGCAACAAAAGCAAAATTTAAAAAAAAATTGACCAGTGGGACTACCCCAAAGTAAAAAACAACAGTAACACAACAAAACAAACTTCTGCATAGCCAAGGAAATAATCTCGCATAAAGGCAGCAAATGGAACAGGAGAAAATATTTGCGAACCATGTATCTGACAAAGAGTTAATTTTCCAAAAAGATACCTTCCATTTTTAGAGGGGTAGTCATCATTTTCTTGGTGGTGGCCTCCACATCAGTTTTTTACTTCCAAATTTTTAAAACTGATCACTGAGAATTGAAATGCCAGAGGCTGTCAGGATCTTTTTTGTTTTCTTCCTTTAATTCTGTATTACAATGTTTCTATCCTAGGTTGTTTCAAACGGGATTTGGAGGCAGATATGAAATAAAATATACAATATTTCAGATAGAATACATTATAGCTGATTAAGAAGATGCAAATAATAAAAAAACCAACCAAAGAAATAAGGAAGTGTGTGAGAGCCTAGGGCAAGATTTGTTACATAAAATCCACATGGAGAGTCCCAGATGCTCACTGGTGGTTGGCCATAGATTTGTCTCTATACCTCAGAGCATCTAGCTGCAAGAGGCAATGGCAATTAATTACAAGTTATGTGTCTAAGTATAGGAGCATCCACGGTGCAGTGAGCATTCCCTGAGCACAGACTAACTCCAAGGCTTGTGCACACATGATCTCATCCAGTCCTTAAAACTAATCAGCAAGCTAAGTATTACACTCTATGGTTTTTAAAAAGATTTTTAATGTTTATTTATTTTGGAGAGAAACAGAACACAAGCAGAGGGGCAGAGAGAGGCAGACACAGAATCCAAAGCAGACTCCAGGCTCTGAGCTGTCAGGACAGAGCGGGGCTCAAACTCATGACAGTGAGATCATGACCTGAGCCCAAGTCAGATGCTTAACGGACTGAGCCACCCAGGCGCCCCTAACCTCTACATCTGAAGAGACCCTAGAGAGGCATAAGCTATAGAGCTAAAGAGCAGTAAGGACGAAACTGCACACCCAGGTCTGATCTCACCAAAACCTGCCCCTTCCTATTGCCCTGTCCCACACGTCCCCACCAGCAAGTGCTCTGGAGAAGTACAGCCTTCCCTCGTGCTGGAAACTGAACACAAGTTCTCCGAGGCTTCTCAGAGGACTGGCCCCGTGTTAGGTAATGAGCACGGCTGTCAACAGCAGCCTCAGAGCAAACATGGAAACACGTTTCAAGATTATTATTTCTCATCTGGTCCCTCAAGGCCAGTGGGTGGCATGGCGCCAAGATAAAGTCTGGCAAGAAGTCACCCCTACAGGAGAGGGGAATCCGATACACGACGGGTCATTACTATTTTGTTCTTTAAACGTGCTGCTGTGAAACTACTCTGACAGAGCAACTTCTGGTCCCCCGCGCGGTCACAGAGGCCGCAGCACGCAGAGCCCATGGTCCCCGCGTGGCGTCTGACTAACGAAGTCCTGAGAGTCAGCCCGGCTTCACTGAGCACCTGCAGGCAGGTAATGAGCTGCAGCCGGGGCTGAAGTAATCACCCAGGTTAGAGACAGAGGCTGAGCTGGGCCCATTCTGACCGGACACAGAGCTGCCGAGAGCAAGTGGGAGGTGGGTGTCGGGGAAGGGAAGGAGGGGTGGTGAGAGGTGTTGGGAGGTTGTGAATTTCAGTCGGGCACAGGCTTACTTAGGACTGAAATGGCTGAAACCATAAATAATCTGCCACGGACTCCTTTAAATACCAGCAACGTACATCACCGTCTTGGCCTGATCCTAGACCTCCGTGCTTTTCCATTATTTAATTACAAAATACGCACCATGCAGCAGGATCTGCCTTTGGGGGTACACGGAGCCTTGGCCTCGTAGGAGCCCCCTTCTAGAGTACCCAGGCTCTGTCCCTCCCCTGGACAGCTGGGCAGAGAGGGAAACAATCTCAGGAGGAGAGAATGGAAATACACTTCGCCCCAGTGGATGGAGGTTAAGGCATCTAGCTTTGGTGAGTGCCATGCATTTGACATCCACAAGCCTATACATCCCAAATCCTGGGGAGGAGGTACAAGCTTCCCCATAGTGTTGGTGGGTAACGAAGGCTGGAATTGGAATCTAGTTCATTGCTGCTGGGGCACCCGATTCATTTTACTGCATCTCACTGCTCTTGACTAGACAGTCAGGGGTCTAGGTTGGGGTCTGGCAGGTGCATTGAACCTTGGGCTATCTGTCACCTTCTCCTGGATTTACCTCAAATGAGATGAAACCCCAAACCTGGTTATATGAATGTGATGTGCTGCTCACATACCAGTGGTTATTTTGCCTCTTCAAATCCCCAGTGAGCAGAGATTAAGCCGACAACCTGGCCGCCAAAATGTAACAGAGGATCCCGAATTCAGGTGGTGGATATTGTTCAAAGCAAACTCCAGACTCTGAAGTCTGCACAGGAAGCATCATCTCCCACTTTATACTCAACTAAGGAAGGGANCACCAGTGGTTATTTTGCCTCTTCAAATCCCCAGTGAGGAGCAGAGATTCAGCCGACAACCTGGCTGCCAAAATGTAACAGAGGATCCCGAATTCAGGTGGTGGATATTGTTCAAAGCAAACTCCAGACTCTGAAGTCTGCACAGGAAGCATCATCTCCCACTTTACACTCAACTAAGGAAGGGAGTGAGGAGGAGCAGGGGGAAGCAGGTGGAGAGGGGCGGCTCACAGCCCCACAGAGAAAGACTCGGAAAACCCTGAAGAGCAGACACAGCTTAAAAAGCTCTTTATTCCCAAAAGCCAGCCCACTCAGCCTAGGCCATTTCCAAACCCTCAGCGTGTCATTGAACTTGGTGTGGTTCCCAGAGGTGCCGTGTGCTGAATATTAGTAAGTCAGGGTCACCTGGGCATAGCAATACTTATACACAGGTTCAATATTAGTTTAATAAGACTGGTATGGGGGAAAAAATCTTGATTTCTTTTTCTTGTAATGCCCCCCCCCCCCAACTCCCCAGCTACTCACTGATGTTCTGGGAGATATTTGTGGCTACCTCCAGGAAGATGGCCATGTATTAACATAAGTGACTTTACTTCCATCGCTTTGGGCCTTTCTGTGGCCCCAATTGATTTAAAATATTATTCCCATTCATCCTTCAGATAGGTGCTTGGGCTCATCAATATGGAGAATATGGACTTGTTAGGCATTTTCAGAGCAGACACCTGAAAGTAAGGGTGGGTGCTATAATTCTCAGAGGCACCAAAGGAGAGCTCACCTGTCAGGACCCTTTTGTTTAAGAGGTTGCCATGGTGATAGGAAGACTAAATATAGTTAAGATGTCATTACTACCCAAAAGCTATCTACACATTCAATGCAATTCCAATCAAAATTGCACCAGCCTACTTCTCAAAACTAGAACAAACTATCCTAAAATTTGTATGGNCCCAGGTTGCCATGGTGATGGTGATGACAGCTGAGGCCGGGAGGAGACTGGGCAATAAGAGATGCCATTTAGAGAGAATACTGTGTGGTAAGTGTGTGGTGCATTCACCTTTATTTTTTTTTAATGTTTATTCATTTATTTTTGAGACAGAGCACGTGAGTGGAGGAGGGGCAGAGAGGGAGAGAGAATCCCAAGCAGGCTCCACACCATCAGCACAGAGCCCGACGTAGGGCTCGATCCCACAAACCATGAGATCATGACCGGAGCTGAAATCAAGAGTCAGACGCCCCACTGTCTGAGTTCTCCCAGGCGCCCCGTGCATTCACCTTTAATCCTGAGACCCCATGGTCTGCTTTTCACAGATGAGGAAACTGGAGCAAAGGAAGTCAGGTAACGTGTACAAAGTCTTCCATCTAGGGGAGGACACAAGCCAGGATGTGAAGCCAAGTGGTCTGGCTCCAGAGGGGACATGCAGACAGAGACCCACTGCTATGTGCTGCCTGGATGGGGGGAAGCAGGCAGAGCTTGCAGTGTGAAAACACCTTCTCGTTTCTGACTCCTGCAGCAGAAGACAAATGCAGGGAGCCTGTCCCCTCCTCCAGAGGCCAGTACGGTCTCTCCTGTTACCACGCAACCACAAAGGGGCTGCCATTGCCCAGAGGATGGCACCAAGCACACCCACCATCTCAAGCGAGAAAAAAAATCTGGATTCTTGATTGCTAAACTGTGTCGAAGGTGGGAAACCAGCAAAATAAAAATCAATGACACGCCCGGGCAGACATCCTACGACCAACTAGATGGAGGGGATCACACATATCATCTTTTCCCACAATGCAGACTCTTTATCCAGGATCTGCTCCAAGATAACGCCGTACCTACGACCCAGCTGCTCCACATCTAGCTGTTTACCCAGAGGAAATCAAAGCATGTGTCCAAACAAAGGCGTGGATGTGAACATCCACAGCAGCTGTATACTGAGCAGCCGAAGCCACCAAATGTCTACCAACAGGTGAGGGGGACAAGGTGCTGATACTTGGCAGCAACCTGGATGAATCTCAAAATTACATCAAGTGAAAGAAGCCAGACGCCAAAGAGCCCAACCTGTATGGCTCTAGTGACTGAAAATCCTAGACGACGCAAACTAGCCTCTAAAGGCACAAAGTGGGGGCACCTGGGGGCTCAGTCGGTCAAGTGTCCAACTCATGATTTCAACTCAGGTCATAATCTCATGGTTCATGGGGTCGAGCCTCATCTTGGGCTCTGCGCTGACTGTGTAGAGCCTGTTTGGGATTCTCTCCCCGACTCCTCTGCCTCAAAATAAACAAACATTTAAAGGCAAAAGCAGACCAGTGTCTTCCTGGGTGGGGGGGGATGGGGGAGGTGTAAAGGGACAGGAAGGAACATTTAGGGAGATTCCTTCTCTTACTGTGTAGATTGTGGCCATGGTTTTACAGGTGTATATACTTGTCAAAACTCTTCAAATTGCACACTTGAAATGTTGCTTCATCTTCTGTCTGTGACATCTCAATAAAAAGACAAGAGTGCAGGACGAGCCGACCAGTGGAGGAAGCGGCTTGCGTAAGACAAGGGGTAAGAAACCAGCGGAGCTCAGAGGAAACAGAACAAGTGGAAGAAAGTCACAGAACAAAGCTAGAAGACCAAGCAGGAGGCACACGTGGTCACCTGGTTGGGGTGAGCTGAACTGAGCCCATGGCTGTGGGGGCCAGCAGGGGGGCAGAAACCGAGGGACAGAGTACGGGTGTGGGCTGCGGGCAGGTCAGAAGTACCCCTGCAGCTTCTAAAGTTTCCATGAAACTCTTTATAGCCAGTGGGCACTCTGCCAGGGGGCCAGAAGGTCTGGCCGCTGGGACAGAAAGGTTCCTCAAAGGGCTTTGTTTTTCTTTTTCAGAGCAGAGCTGCTGTGTCCCTGAACTGGGTAGGCGCAGGCCACCCAAAGTCATCCAAGAAGGCGGAATATCCAAGCATCACTGATAATGCAACCGCATGCCTTTTTTGCAGGTAATCCCACAGCTTTCTGAGGAGCTTGAGTTTAGAGAACTTTCCAGAACCTCCTGCTCTTCTCTGCCCCGTGGGCTGTTTAATTAACGCTATTCTCTTCCCAGGGTAAAGTCTGCTTCACAAGCAATGGGGGACCATCACCTACTCACCCAGCGTGAGGGAGACCCAAGGAACAGGCTGAGGGTGTTTCAATGCCCCTAGGCATCTTCCCTGGGGCCCTGGGAGGGAACCCAAGCTCAGGGTACCTCATAGCCGTAGCTCCAGGCAGCTTTCAGTCAAAAGCCACAATTTCCAGGATGTGTTCAGGGAACACAAGCAAACAGATCTAATGAAGGTGGGGATGGACCTGGAGCTCCCACTCAGTCGTCACTGGGTGATGGCGAGACTGGATTACTGACCCGTGCTTGCTCCAAAAATGCAAATGATCTGTCTGGTACCCACCCCCTAAAAGAGACTGCATTTCTCTCTTGGGTTCTTAGAGCTACAAAAGATTTTTGACACAATCTGGACCATGATCAGCGAGTGCGAGGCAAGGGATTATGGGATGTCATCGAACACAGTGGACCTTCAGTCCTGGAGATGGGAGGGGCAGGAGGGAGTCGCAGGGTGAGAGGTGGGCAGGGCCCCAAGTCGCCAAGGGGCTGGTGTGCTCAGGTCTATCCTGAAAGCTTGCGAGTGATGTTCCTGGATTTGTGTTTTGGAAGGTGCATGACGGTGGATGTGAGTAAAAGAAAGCCTGTCAAGGACAGGAAGACCATAAAACTCTAGAGCCCGGTCTAAGGTTACAGGGATAATTAGAGACGCAGAAAGGGCCAGTCTAGGTACAGGACAATGCTGGCTGGCTCAGAGGCCACCCCCTCCTAGCTGCCAACCCTCACGGCTCTTCTCGGTGTCTGCAACTTCTATTCCTTTCTAGGTCTCCCTTGTGACCTCCAGAGGTTCTAATTCCTTGGGTGTTCTGCTGCTGGCCCTGACATCTTCCCGGTTAGCCTAAACCAGGACCTCCTGCACCATTTCTCTGGCTGGACTCTAAGCAGTTCACCTCTCTGACATCATCCTGTGGCCAAGGCCCCCCCAACAACAATATAAGCACACTCGCCTTTCGGTTCCTCAAAGTACCACGCTCATTTCTACCTCTGGGCCTTTGCACAGCTGTCCAAACCACCCATCTCTGCCCAGAATGAACTTCCATCTCACTCTGCTTCTGCAAATGTTGCCTTATCCTTAGGGCTGAACTTTTATCTTTAAAGCAGAGTTTTCCAGTTAAACCCCCCACTTCCCCACCCTTCACCCCTGCTCAATTAGACTCTCCCTTTGTTGTTCTTCATGGTGCTGTTCACAGTCTGAAATGATATAACCTGTTCTATGTTTAACAACAGTCCTGTGTACTAGGCTCTACAGGGCAGGGAGTACATGTGTTTTGTTCAACCCTATACCTCTTAAAGTTGACACCCGATAAATATGTTAACACTAGGGCCCACCTTGCAGCTTGATTCTCCTCCTCCTTTGTCTGATGCGCAATCAGTTGCAGGAAATATCCTCAAATGGTTTTTAAATATTAGAACAGTCCTATTGGAAAGAAACCCATTTAGTGGACCTTTGGCATCCCTAAGGCCGGGGTTCAAATTCCAGCTCCACTGCTGAGTAGCTGGGAACGTAACATAATCTCTGAGACTGAGGTTTCTCCTGAGCCAAAAAAAAAGTAGATCTTGACTTATTCACATGGTTTCTTCAAGGTTCAAATAAAACTATACATCCACCCCTACGCAGCACTCAACGTCTATTAAGCACTCAGGAAACATGCGTCCCCTTTCTCACTACAAGCTGAGCCTGGACAGGAAATGGCTTCTATTTGGTGGAATTAAACATCCAGATATTNTTATTTTTGCTTCCCTGCCCCCATTCATCTGTTGTGTTTCTTAAATTCCTTGCAGGAGTGAAATTGTATGGTATGTCTTTCTCTGACTTATTTCACTTAACATAATACCCTCCAGTTCCATCCATGTTGTAGCAAATGGCAGGATTTCATTCATTTTTTTAATGTTTTATTTATTTCTAGGAGAGAGAGAGAGACAGCGTGAGCAGGGGAGGGTCAGAGAGAGGGGGAGTCACAGACTGAAACAGGCTCCAGGCTCTGAGCTTGCAGTCAGCACAGAGCCCGACGCGGGGCTCGAACCCACGAACCGCGAGATCATGACCTAAGCGAAAGTCGGACGCTTAACCGACTAAGCCACCCAGGCGCCCCAGGATTTCATTCTTTTTGATTGCTGAGTAATATTCCACTGTGTGTATGTGTGTACGTATGTATACATATACATGTGTACACACACCACATCTTCATTATCCATTAGTCAGTCAACGGACACTGGGGCTCTTTCCATACTTGGGCTATTGTTGATGTTGATAGCACTGCTATAAACACTGGGGTGATGTGTCCCTTCAATCAGCACATCTGTATCCTTTGGATAAATACCTAAGAGTTCACCTGCACAGAGAATTCACAACAGAATTGCAGGAGGAGAGGTGGGGAGGATGGGTTAGATGGGCGACGGGCATCCAGGAGAGCACTTGTGGGCATGAGCACTGGGTGTCCTATGTTAGGATTCTACTCCTGAAACCAAGATGACACTGTATGTTAATTAACTTGAAGTTAAAAAAATAAAATAAAAACCCCAAAATAAACAAAAGCAGTTTCCTTATTCCCGCGAAATGCACGTTCACCACGTTGTCATGTACAGAAAGCTTAGGTGCATTCAGCTGTTTATAAAACACGTGTCTGTTCCACACATCTTCATGTGAGGCATACACGTTTGCATAATTGTATATATTTGTAACTTCAACACCCAGGTTTGCAACCTGACTCAGGCTGCTCCCCAGCTGAAGGACCTCTGGACTCAGCTTCTCCTCCATGTACCATGTAGATGATTAGTGACCTCACAGCAGCCAATTTTTGCATCAAGCTCTGAAGCATGTCCCACACGTAGCAAAGGTCTATCCGCACTGCAGTGACGATCGCTAATGGCTTTGGGACGGTGCCTGGGGTGCAGTAAACATGGACTCATGTGAGCCATGATCAATCCACTTTTGCTGAAGTCTCCCGGAGGGGACCCAAGAGCAGAGAGAAATGGCAGGGCAAGGGGTGTCTGGGCAGCTGGGGGCGAGGCTGCCGGCTGGCTCATGAAACTGTGAGAACTCGGCCACGCAGGCGCTGAGGCGGTGCTGTTGCTTTAAGAAAGGACACTGAGGATGCTTTTCCTCTAAAACCCACAAACGGGGGATGTCAGGGCTTAGGAGAAACCCAGGACTCACATGCACATTTCACTCGACGTGTTCTCACCTCCCAGCGTGAGCCCACATCTCCTCTGGGGTATGCACGGACGGATATATCAAGACTGTCTAAGGGCACCTGGGTCACTCATCTGGTTAAGTGTCTGACTCTTGGTTTCAGCTCAGGTTATGATCTCATGGTTTGTGAGTTCGAGCCCCACATCAGACTCTGCATTTACAGTGCGGAGCCTGCTTGGGATTCTCCGTCTGCCTCTCCCTCTTCCCTGCTCTCTCTCTTCCTCTTCCCTGCTCTGTCTCAAATTTATACGTCTATATCCAGATATAGATAGATATAGACTATCCAGAACTGTTTTTTTTTTTTATATAAAGCATCTGGAAATATTTAAGGCTTTTAAGCCAGAGCAGAGTTTAGAGCAAAGGGTAGAAAAGAACCCTTATTTTCCCTCTGAGATCTTAGAGCAGAGCCTCCTCCTGAGAAATAACATGGGAACAATTTGGTAGCCTGTGTCAGAGGCAGGGCACCTCCATCTGGTTGAAATTGTTTTCTAGCGTCTAACTAGTAAATTAGCACATGCTGGGACTGCCCGGGAGGTAATTCGCTTTGAGGGTTGGTTTAGCTTCCGCACCTCAGAGCAAATCGTCCTAGAGAAAAATCAGACGGGCCAAGAGAACACCGCTGTTTGCTGGGTTCTGACTTCTCAGGCAGGAGAGGCTGTGCGCTGAGAAAGAGCTAGGGCCACGGGAGCCATTTTTCAGTTTTGCAGGGAGGAAGCTGCAGCCTCTCAGAGGCCACCAGGCCATAGGGCATATAAAACAGCCAGAGCCAGGATTTGAACCCAGGACACTGTGGTCTCTGGGTCCAGGGCTATTTTCTTGGGTACTTAGGAGTTTTTATTTATTGACTCTCCCTATGTGGGGAATCGCCGTCCAACAGCATCATATTTATCTTGGTGCACACATCACCTGGTCCATAAGCCGTGAAAGGGGAGTCGGCTGGGGGTGGACTCTGGGAAAGCTTTCCTTCCACAGAGAAGAGGCACATGAGACATTCACAGTCTCTTTTTTGACCCTGGATGGCACTGCCTTTGTGTGATGCCTGGAACCATTGCAGCCATCTTGAGGCCACGAGGTAAGAGTACATCCTGTCTGGAGATGGCCTATCAGAGAGGAGAATGAGAGCCCTTGTCACCGTGCTTTTTAACTTTTCAACCCTGGAACCATCCAGAAGACTCCATGTCCTTGGATGATGGAACATGGACTAGATCTTGCCTGTGTGACTTCCAGGGGGATAACTTCGACAGAAAAATTATACAAGTGTCACATACATTGTATCTCTCCACAGTCACACAGGGGAGGTCTGGCCCATGTTCCACAAGGACAGCGCCACCTGGGGGTGGAAAACAGTATCTTTCTGTGTCCTTTTCCCCCCAGGATATCCCCAGCCGACTTAGCCTTGCGGCTTATTGGCCAGGTGTAATGCACATGTCTGGATAACAGCCTCAGTCACCAGACAGAAAGGAAGGGAATTTCCATGATTGTCTCAGATGAGGGTTCTCAGTCCTGGCTGTGCATCAGCACCACACAGTGAGGCTTTAAAAAACCCTGATGTCTGTCCTTGACCACAAGTGGGTTCTCCCCAGGGACCGAGTTCTCTCTCCTTGTCCCGTATCATGGGGTCTCACTCGTGGAAAAGCCTCCTTATTTTAGGGGGCCAGACAGTTCCTCACATTACGGACCTGACTCTATGACACCCATGATGGCACCTAGGGCCGCTCAGCCCGTGACAACTCCCCGCGGAGCATGTGGAAAGGGGCAGAAAATGCTCAGATCGCTGGACATGCTATTTTTGTCAATAAGACAGAGGGGCCCATGAGCTTGCTGAACTTTGTATTTTAGTGAAGGGAGAGGAGAGGATAAAGAGATGCCTGCAACAATTTCAGATGCCGACAGATGCCGTGAGTAAAATAAAACAGAAGGTCATGGAGGGAGACTGGAGCTGGGGTGCCATTTTATACAGTCAAGGAAGGTCACTTGGAGACAAAGGCACTAGAATGGACACCGGAATGGCCAGAGGGCAATGTGTCCTTCTTGGAAGGGGAACAGCATCCCTGATTAAGTACGAGCCCAGTGTGTCTGAGCAACGGTCATGAGGCCCTGGTGCCTGGACTGAATGACGGGAGCACTGCAGGAGATGAAGTCTGAGACAGACAGGCAGGAGCCTAGTCCCTGAGAAGTTACAGGGAGTTGAGTGGTGGCCCCCCTAAAATATATGCCCACCCAGAACCAGTGAATGGGACCTTATTTGAAAAAAGGATCTTTTCAGATATAATTAGTAAATAATCTTGAAATGATACTATCCTGGATTAAGGTGGGTCTTAAATCCAGTGACAAGTATCCTTATAAGATAAAACAAGATGGGAAGATACACAGATGAGGGACGCCTGGCTGGCTCAGGCAGAAGAGCATGTGACTCTTCTTTATTTAGTTTTTAGAGAGAGAGACACATGAGAGGGGCAGAGAGGGAGATGCAGAATCTGAAGCAGGTTCCAGGCTCTGAATGTCAGCACAGAGCCTGAGGCGGGGCTTGAACTCATGAACCGTGAGATCATGACCTGAGCTGGATGCTTAACTGACTGAGCCATCCAGGTGCCCCCAGAGTGTGCGACTCTTGGTCTCGGGTCATGAGTTTGAGCCCCATGTTGGGTGCAGAGATTACCTTAAATCACTCACACTCACACACACACACACACACACACACACACACAAAAGGTACACAGATGAAAGGGTGATAGGAAGCCTCGGCAGGAGATTACATGGATGTATCTAGAAGCCAAGGAATGCCAAGGACTGGCAGCAGCCCTCAGGAGCCGGGAGAGAGCATGGAACAGACTCTGGAGACACCTTGACTTTGGACTTGCAGCCTCCAGATCTGGAAGAGAGTAATTTCCTGTTGTGTTCTGTCACCCAACGTGGGGTAATTTGTTACAGCAGCCACAGGACTCTCACACAGAACAGTCATGACTCACAGGTGACCGGGGGGCCGACCCCTGTGCCAGACCCCCCCAAGCCTCCCCCTGGAGACATCTGCGTCTCCCCCGCACGCCCTAGGGATGTCCACGATGCCATCGTCGCTCGAATGCCTGCGCTTGGAAACACGACATCTGTGCGTGTTTGGAAATGCGGCCCGATTGTTGAACGCGCCTTGGCAGCCGACCTTGCGCTGAGCTGAAATTATCTTTCTGGGATCATCGAAATTCAACAGCAGCATTAATTGTACTGGGTCCGGCGCTAATGGCTCCAAATAATTATTAGCAATTGCTCATTATCTCTTTTGGAAATCCTAAATATACACCTACTTTTTAAGACATTGGCTCACGGGAACGGGAACGGACGAAGATGTGCATTCTGGGGACTGATGTGAATCGGGGCATCGTCAGCAAGACTGACACTTGAGGCCCCGTGCGTGCCAGCTCTAAGTGCTGAAGGTGGGGGCATCAAGCCTCAGCTTTCGGATGTGACGCCCAAAATAAGATACAGGGAACGAGGAGAGAACTGTGTTCTCTGAGCCATCCAACTTTCTCTCGGGGTGGCATGCCCCCCACTCGGCAGAAGCCCATCATTTCCTACCTTAAAACCTTTGAGCAGTTTGGTCTCATACACGTGCCTACGGTCAGCTGAGTAGATGGCGGGGACTGGCCTCGAAGTCTAGGACCTCCTCACTCACGTGCCAGGTGGTTGGCTGGCTCGTGCCTGGAGGGGTCAGTGACTGGGTCATGCCACTTGTCACTCGGCAAGCTAGCCGGGCCCACTCACACAGCAGCTGGGAAGTTTCCAAGGAGAAGCGTGGAAACACCCGAGGCCTCGAGAGGCCTTGACCACGAACTGGTCCTTGCCGTTAACCTCCCCACACACCGTTTACTAAAGCAAATCCCAAGGCCAGCCCACCCCCATGGGGTGGGGAAAGGGACTCTGCTTCCTGATGACAGATACTGCAAGGTCACAGGGCAATGTTATGGGTGCAGTGAGGGGTAAAGACTTGGCACAGTTTTGGAATCAACCTCGCTGACACACTTTACAGATAAGGAAGGCGAGGTTCAGGCAGCCCCGCAGCCCCGGAACTCCAACCCGGGTGGTCTGAGCCCAGAGCTCAAGCCTAGAACATGATGTTACCCAATGAGCATCACTGCATTTTTCCTTTTACCAGCCCCTGTGGATGGGATCATCCAAGCTTATCAAGAAAGCCAGTAATTTACCTGCCCCCGAATCACTCGGAGTCTGCAAGAGGCTTCAGTCTTGGAGAAGAGGGAGAGAATGGCTTTTGGACTTTAAAGAAATCACTCTAGGGACCTAGGGCAGAAATAGACACTGTGGGTTCTGCTTGTCCAGCCTCAAGTCCTGCGCTGACTTCCAAGAACCCAACTTTCCTTTGGAGAGCCACCCTAGCACACATTCCATCTCTTGTCCACACCAACGGATTTAATAATGCTGGTCAGAGCCACTGAGAGTGAGCCCTGGAACTCTGTGCATTTTGGGATGAGAAGCTCTCTTTCAGGTGGTTGCTGAGTGGCTACAATAAGAGGCTAGAATTCTTGGTGGCATCCTATCACCTCATATGCAGAGCACACTTTTCAATGGGGCTGATACAGAGGAGAGCAAGATAAGAGATGGAGGGGGGTGACAATGCCTCAGCAGCTGGATCCACCCATGCCTGAAGCTGCAGGAGTTAGTCAGTTATGTGAACCAATATAGTTCTCTCGGTCTCCCCTTCTATGTTTTCTTTTTTTCTCTCTCTCAGCTTATGCAAGTTGTGTTTCCATCCACTGAAATCAGCAACCCTACCAAATGTAGAAATTCAGCCATAGCTGTCAATCTTTTCCTAATGACTCTTCACCAAAACTCCTTCTTTCTTGCCCAAATAAAATGGTCTTGCAGATCATGGCATGCAAAGAGCTGGTGGTGACTGTGAGGGACATAACGTAGGGAAGCTGCAACACAGACAATGATCTCTGTCTGCACAGCTCAAAGCCCTCTCTCTTGCGCATGCACACGCTCATACACATACACGCTCTCCCTTGGAAATCAAGGTAAGATGAAGTGGAACGCGTGGTTTCATGTCTCACAAAAGTCTGGCACCCTTTCTGGCTTTGCCATCAGTGATCTGGGAGGGAACAGGTGGTTAGGGTCTTTGAGGTCACCTCTGACTTCAGGATCCTGATTCTCTCCAGTCTCCTCTGTTCCAGCCTTCACTGAACAGTGGGGAATGCACACCCTCCCGAAGTACATACACACACACACTCACACACACACACGGCACTTGTCAGTGTCATCCGTTGAACAAATAGAGACAACTGCACAGCTTTAATACGAGTCACACAGATCCTTTTTCTTTCAAGTGTCCATCTTCTCCCCAGAGAATTCATGCTAACCCAGAGCCTCACACATGGTCCTGGGGTCTTTTCCTTCTCTTTCCCCCTCCCTCTCCTGAGCTATTCCACCTCCCTCATTCTTCCCCCTCCCTCCCTGAACCGCACTGATCTCCCCAGGCTCATCTTCTACAGCAAATAGCTCTCCGATGTATGATTTCAGACACTAAAAGAAATTCATAGCCAGATATGAAGATAATATTTTCTCTTTATGTCTTCATGGAGAAATATCAGATAGGAAATGCTCCAACATATTAGACGTGATTGGTTAGATTACAAGGGGGTTTTATTTTCTTCTTTAAAATTTTTAAATGTTTATTTATTATTTTTGAGAGAGAGAGAGAGTATGAGCAGGGGAGGGGCAGAGAGGGAGACACAGAACTGGAAGCCGGCTCCAGGCTCTGAGCTGTCAGAACCCAAGCCGAAGTCGGATGCTTAGCTGAGCCACATAGTCGCCTCTATTTTCTTCAGTAAAAAACTGTATTTCTAACTAACTCAGTGGCTGATGTATTACATTGCTGTCTAAGTGTTCCAGAAAAAGAAACAAAGAAGAATAAAACTTTATTTGTAGCCCATGCAATAATATTAACTGGTTATTTTTAGACTCACAGAACGTGGACTTTTCTGATATGTGGGCCCAGGGAACGATTCAAGCTTCACTTTCTGGGAGGACTTGAAGGACACTTTTCCTGCTAAACATGGACACTCACAGCTCAGAGAGGTTAAGCAATTTCTCCATGGTCACACCACCAGAAAGAAACAGAGCCAACATTCAGACTCACGGGTGTGACTTTGGAGACAATGGCCTTTTAACTATCGCACATCTCGACCTGAGCCTGAAGCTGGAGACTCAAGGAGCCCAGCCTGCGGGGAGGAGCCCATCTGAAGAAGCCAATACCATGTGTGGTTTCTCGCAGGGCTCTCTGACATCCATGGGGAGATGTGCTTCGGGAGGTGGGATGACCTTCATGCTTCACCCTCCGGCAGCAAGCGCATCTGAGAAGACACGGCCAGCACTCCTCATCACCACCGAGCACTTTTGAGCTGTGTGCAGCAGTGCTGGGAAGGACCTCTAGAACAGCTATTCCTACAGAGTACCGTGCTTGAAAGACAGGCTTTTAAAAACCATGTAATCAGGTTCACTTTGGCTAATCAGAACCAGAAGATCGTCACCATGGTTTTCTGCCTGGGAGTTTATGATNCAACACACCACCATTCTGGAGGAAGAAGAACCTAAGCTATGGATAATGTGTGTCCATCCAAGTGAACACTTGTGATTCTGTGTTTGGTCCAGGGGAGGGGGGCAGGGAAACAGACCCCACCCTGGGAAGGTAGGGTCTCTTTCCCCAATTCTCCAAGTTTTGGGCTCCATTTTATCTAGAAGGCAATAAAAGGAGCATCCAAACCCAAAGTGATAAGGCCTTAATAGTAACCAGGCCAAAGACTGTATATGGCAGTGGCTAAGAACTGAGACTGTCTGGCTCCTTTGAGCACTCATTTCACAAACATTTATTATACACCTACTCTGTGCTGGGCACTGTTTTAGGGGCTGGGTCTACACCAGTACTAAGATAGGACCCTTGCTTTCACGATGGTTCAGGCCACTCTCAGGGAGAGAATCAGCTTATAAGCAAGAACCTAGCAGATGGCAGTGAGTGACAAGGGCGAGAAAATCAGGGTGGGGTTGCGGAGGGGCTGGGGGCTGCTTTTGCTGAGGCAGGAGAGGGGTCAGAGAAAATTCCTCTGCAGAAGGGATGTTCAAGCGAGAACCCAAGGCATGAGAACCAACCAGTGTGGGAATTTCGGGGAGATGAATGCCATTTATTGGTTGTGACCTTGGGACATCTCTTAACCCCCGTAGGGCTCAGTGTGCTCATGTATGAAATGGGGGTGATAACAATTGAATGCTGTGACCCATCTGCCGCCTCAGCACCCTGAGTGCGGCTGAACCCATAGGAAATTAATGGCGCTTCTTTCTGGCCTACAAGACAGCATGTTATATAGCCCAACTATACCTCTGTTTAATTAATGACAGCTATTACTATCCATCATTACTGTTTATTGAGCCCTGGCTGTGTGCCAGGCACAGTTTTATTTACTTTTTCCTAATATGGCTTCTAATCTCTACAATTTAACAAAGCACACATGAGCTGCATTTTTGAGAACAGGGAATGGAGGATCAAAAGGTTAAGTGATATGCCCAGGGCCAATGACTGGGACTCTCGGTCCCCAAACTGAGAGTACATCACCACCACACCCGCAATGCCCATGGGGGCTCCAGCACGGCCCCCCTTCCCAAAAGGGGCCCGTGCAAGATTTGCTGAGCAAATAGAAGCTGGTGCTTCCTCCTTACATCCGCAATAACTAAGAATGCCTTTAATAACCCTGAATGATCAAGTGATCTTCGACAGAGATGGCCAACAGAAAGAACAGCCAATGGAAAAAAGACTCTTCAACAAATAGTGTCGGGGAAACTGGACCACAGTCTTACACCAGACACAAAAAAGAAATTCAAAATGAATGAAAGATCTAAATGTGAGACAGGAAACCATAAAAATCCTAGAGGAAAAAGCAGGCAGCAACTTCTTTGACCTCAGCCAGACCAACTTCTTACGGACTTCATGGAAATAAAAAGCTTCTGCACAGTGAAGGAAACAATCAATAAAACTAAAAGGAAGCTTACAGAATGGGAGAAGCTTTTGCAAATGATATATTTGACAAATCCAAAATCTATAAAGAACTTATCAAACTCAACATCCAACAAACAACCCAGTTAAGAAAAGGGTGGAAGACATGAATAGTCACTTTTCCAAAGAAGCCATCCAGATGGCCAATAGATACATGAAAAAATGTTCAACATCACTCACTATCAGGGAAATACAAGTCAAAACCACAAGGAGATACCATCTCACACCTGTCAGCGTGGCTAAAATCAACAACACAGTAAACAACAGGTGTTGGCAAGGATGCGGAGAAAGGAGAACCCTCTTGCACTGTTGGTGGGAATGCAAACTGGTGCAGCCACTCAGGAAAATAGTAAGGATGTTCCTCAAGAAGTTAAAAATAGAACTGCCCTATGACTCAGCAATTGTACTACTAGGTATTCAGCCAAAGGAAACAAGAATACTGGTTTGAAGGGTACCTGCACCCCAAAGTTCATAGCAGCACTACCAACAATATCCAAACTATGGAAAGAGCCCAAATGTCCACAGACTGATGAATGGATAAAAAAGATGTGGTGTAGGGCGCCTGGGTGGCTTAGTCCATTAAGCGTCCGACTTTCGCTTAGGTCATGATCTCGCGGTTCGTGGGTTCGAGCCCCGCGTCGGGCTCTGTGCTGACTGCCAGCTCAGAGCCTGGAGCCTGTTTCAGTCTGTGACTCCCTCTCTCTCTGACCCTCCCCTGCTCACACTGTCTCTTTCTCTCTCCTAGAAATAAATAAAACATTAAAAAAGAAAAAAAAGATGTGGTGTATATATACAATGGAGTATTACTCAGCCATCAAAAAGAATGAAATCTTGCCATTTGCAATGACATGGATGGAGCTAGCGTGTACTATGCCAAGCAAAATAAGCCAGAGAAAGACAACCATAGGATTTCGCTCATATGTGGAATTTAGGAAAAACAGATGAACATATGGGAAGTGGGGGACAGAAGAGAGGGAAATAAACCACAGAGACCCTTAACGATAGAGAGCTGAGGGTTGACAGAGGGAGGTGAGCAGGGGATGAGTTATACAGGTGATGGGCATTAAGGAGGGCGTTTATTAGGATGAACACTGGATGTTATATGTAAGTGATTAATCACCGAATTCTACTCCTGAAACCAATAACCAATATTGCCCTATGCTAACTAAAATTTAAATTAAGAACAGATGATGCTGAAGATTTCCCCAGACATCGCTTCCAAAGTGTCAATTTAAAAAGGCTAAGGTATTTCCTTTTTTAAAAAAATTTTTTTTTAATGTTTTTATTTATTTCTAGGAGAGAGAGAGAGAGACAGCGTGAGCAGGGGAGGGTCAGAGAGAGAGGGAGTCATAGACTGAAACAGGCTCCAGGCTCTGAGCTGGCAGTCAGCACAGAGCCCGACGCGGGGCTCGAACCCACGAACCGCGAGATCATGACCTAAGCGAAAGTCGGACGCTTAACCGACTAAGCCACCCAGGCGCCCCCAAAAAAAGGCTAAGGTATTTCCTGCAAGTGCTCTGTCACATCTAGGCTGGGCTGGTATTTGTCACAAGTCCAGGAGAGAAACCTCTAAACAAGCCGTAACCCTGAATGCACATGGGAACCATTGGGGAAGCTTTAGACAATGGGGATGCTTGGGTTCCACCCCCTGCGGATTTGGATTCAACTGGGGCCAAGACACGTATTTTTTAAAGCCCTCCCTGAAGGTATCATGGTGCAGCTAAGTTTCAGAACAAGTATCGTAAATAAAACGTGAGCAGGAAGCATCTGGCTAGGCCAGCAGGGGAATGGGGCGCTGGGCTGCGTTGGAGGTTGTGCTTATAGCATTTAATAACAGGACATTTACCTACAACAGCCAGATTATGGAAAGAGCCCAACTGTCCACCGAGTGACGAACGGATAAAGAAGATGTGATACGTATACGATAATGGAATATTACTCGGCCGTCACAAAGAATGAAATCTTGCCATTTGCAATGACATGGAGTGAGCTAGAGGGTATGATGCTATGCAAAATAAGTCAGAGAAAGACATATACCATATGATTTCACTCCTATGTGGAATTTAAAAAACAAAATAAATGAGCAAAGGAAAAAAAAGAGATAAACCAAGAAGCAGACTCTTCACTATAGAGAAGTGACCACACTGATGGTCAGCAGAGGGGAGCTGGGGGGGTGGGAGAGTGAGTTACACAGGTGATGTGGATTAAGGCGTGCACTTGCTGTGATGAGCACAGGGGTACAGATCTAAGCATTGAATCATGATACTGTACACCTGAAACTAATATTGTGCTGTAGGTTAACCACCTGGTGTTTAAATAAAAACCTTTGTTAACAAAAACAAAAACCCGGTACATTTACTGCCAAGCTAAACTAGCTTGGGACCTGTACTCCAGAACAATGATTCTCAGTTTCTCCTCTGCACTCTGCCCTAAGAGAAAGCTGGCGAAGGAGACAACAGTATATCCCCGACTGAAATACATGCATCTCTGCCCTGCTTCTTACCTGCTGTGTCACCACGAGCAACTTACTGAACCTCTCAGACTTCAGTTTTCTTATGAGTATAATATGAAGAACGAAGCCTCCCCCATGAAGATATTAGTCTCTCTCTCTGTATATATATATATACACATATACATATGAACACCTACATATATATTAGTTATAGTAACATATATCGTATCATATGAATTATAACTATTATACAAATACATATTTATATTATTAAATACATTATAAGTATTACTGGATATATTTAGCCTGTGCCTGCCTGACACAGAAGTACTCAAATCATGACAGATGTTATTTTTTAAAGGACACAGCAGGGGTTCTGAATTAGCCACGCACTCGGCTGATGAGGTGGGCATCTCGGTGTGAACATGACCTAGACCACTCTCTCCCTGCTCTCCTGGGACTGGCCTTCACCTCCTGATTCTACAAATCAGGAAACTGAGGCTCGGATTGGTTCCGTGGCTGCTGGAATCACCCGTTTCCCAACGGTGAAGCTGGGAACTGGATTGGGCTTGACCTTCTACTCTGCCACTGAGCCTTTCAAAGGTTCAGGTTAAAATACCAAAAAATGGGGGCGCCTGGGTGGCTTAGTCGGTTAAGCGTCCGACTTTCGCTTAGGTCATGATCTCGCGGTTCGTGGGTTCGAGCCCCGCGTCGGGCTCTGTGCTGACTGCCAGCTCAGAGCCTGGAGCCTGTTTCAGAGTCTGTGACTCCCTCTCTCTCTGACCCTCCCCTGCTCACGCTCTTTCTCTCTCTCCTAGAAATAAATAAAACATTTAAAAAAAAATACCAAAAAAATGAAATTACTCCGAGCCTGACCAGGGTTGGTAACTGTTCAACCTGATCTTCTCTGGCAGGGCTGTGCCTATAGATCAAGGGAAACTTCATTGCCATGGTGGCCCCCATTTCTGATGCAGGAAGTTGAGGTTCATGCTTTTGAAGGTTCCAACAATGAAAGGTAAAGCCAGAGGACGTCCCTCATTAAGGCTCCCTCTCCTGTGCTGGCTCCAGGACATCTGAGCAGTTATGAATTCATTTCGATACAGAGCCAAGTCCGGGTGAATAGAAGAGAAAATGCACAGAATTAGGGGAAATCTGAGATTCATGTGCCTCAGAATCACCTGTGATTCTGTTTTTTAATTCTGCATTCAGTAAGGTCTTAGTAAGAGATTCTGGCTCAGTGTATGTAGACGGGGCCCACAAGTCTGTTTTTTTTAATGTTTATTTTTGAGAAAGAGAGAACGAGTGGGAAAGGGGCAGAGAGGGCTCAAACCCATCAACGGCAAGATCATGACCTGAGCCAAAGTTGGTCACCCAACCAACCGAGCCACCCAGACGCCCCACAAGTCTGTTTTTAAGGGGCACTCCGGGTCTGATGCCCGTGTTAGCAAATGCTGCCTGAAGAGAAATAGCGGGCCTCCCTCTAAAGGGTGTGCATCTTGTACTCTGCTTCTACAGACTTAATGACCATCTATTACGTGCCAGGGGTGATATCGAATGTGGGAGATACAGACAGAAAGGCAATGCAACCCACGCCCTGCCAGTTTTATGTCATTCAGTGCGTGGTTATGGACCACATCCTGTTCACTGACCTTGGTTACGTTACTTCTTCCCTTCGGAACCCTCTAGTTTTCAGCTTTATGGAGATGTGAGTGACACACGGGAATTGCAGGTATGTAAAATATTCAACTTGATGTTTTGGCAGGTGTCTACCTAGTGGGGCAGGACGATCAAGTCCATGATCCTGCATCAACTCCATCACCTCAGTTACCTACCTTCCTTCCCTCCTTCCTTTTTTTTGCAGTGAGAACACTTGGTATCTACCCTCTTAGCAAATGTTAAGTATGCAATACACTATTTGTTAAATGTAATCAGATTGGTTGGCAAACTGGTCGCGGTGCACGCAGGGAGGGAGAGAAGAGGGAGGGAGGCCAGTCCAGGCCGGCACACGGCAGAGTTAATGAGCGAGCAGACTTAGCTGCAAGGCTTGGAGACAAGAGTGGATCCCTGCACCTGCTGCCAGGGTCCTGACACTTTACAGAAAGGCCCTAAGGCGGCTCCGCCACGATGGTCTCCCCCACACCTCACTCACTCTCCAGGCTGCTTCCCCAGGCCAGCCCCCACCCCGCGGCGGTGAGCAGAGCGCATGCATACTCCGCCCAACGCCCAGGGCCAGCTCCCTGGGTCACCAGGGTCATGCCTCCTGGAGGACTTCCTGCATCACTTTCTGGAAGCCCACTGCTCAGCGTCCAAATCCTGTTTGGTTACAAAAGCTGGGACCTCAGTTCCCAGGGCCTGTGCGCGCCTAGCTTTGCAGAGGGCCATTGCGGACTCTAACTTCAACTCCCGCTCGCCCACCCCGTGTGCCAGCCCCGGGGCCGCCAGGCCTTGGCTCACCCAGCCCTCGGGGCTCCAGCCTGCCAGGGCTCCTGGGGCCGCAGCCCATGGGAGAGGCCCACCCACCGCCTGCACCTCCCTTCCCCCCGCCGTTCCAGAAGCGCGCAGCCGACCAGAGGCCTTTCTGGGCGTCCCGTCTCTCCGGGTCCGCCCGCATCGACAGACAGTCGGCCTCCCTCCCCAGATAGAGGTCGGGCCTCTCAGGACTTCCTCGCGGTGCCTGCTTCGCAGGACCAGTTCTTCCTCTCCTGGGCTCCCGGCCGCTCGGCTCTCGCCAAGCAGCCCCGGCGCAGAGGCCAGGAGAGCAAGACCGCGGCGGTCACCGAGCGCGCAGGCGGCGGGTTAACACGCCAGGGACTCACCTGGGAGCCTCGGCCGGGGCACCGCCTGGGAAGCCGCTCTCCGCACCCGCTGCCAGGATCCTGAGTCTACAGAGGAGCCGTCACGGGGCTCAGCCACGGCCCCCTCCACGCCTCACTCTCTCCTTGCGACGGCGCCACAGTGAGGACAGGTGCAGCGCGTATTCCCTGATTCAGCTTAGAGGTCAGCAGCGGGTCACGTCCTCTCCGTGACCTCCTCCAGCAAATCACTGCGTTGCACCTCGGAGCTCCAGGACTCGTTCATGTTGCAAAGCTGAAGCTTTGTGCCTTCCACCAGCGTCTCCCCATTGGGCCCCCTGGACGCCGCGGATCTGCTCCCCACTCCTGTGAGTCCGGTGAGAGCACACAGCACTCGCCTTTCTGTGTCTGGTTGATTTCGCTTAGCAAAATGGCTTAAAGATCCATCTGTGTTGTTGCAAATGGCAAAAATTCCTGCTTCGTGTTTTTCTAAAAGTTTATTTAGTTTTGGGGTGGGGGAGCGGGCAGGAGGAGTGTGGGGCGGAGACAGATGGAGAGAGAGAATCCTCAGCGGACTCTGGGCTGCCAGCACCCAGCCGGCTGTTGGGCCTGATCTCACAAACCGTGAGATCATGACTTGAGCCGAAATCGAGAGTCCGAGGCTTATGTGGGGCTTGAACTCACTAACTGTGAGGCAATGACTTAAGCCAAAATCAAGGATTCGAGTTAACCGACTGAGCCACCCAGGTGCCCTTTTAAATCCTATAATATTCCATTATGCATATCTTTATCCATTTATCTGTTGATAGACATTTGGGTTGTTTCTATATCTGGGCTGTTGTGATCATGGGCATACAGATACCTCGAAGAGACCAGAGTTCATTTCCTTTGGATAAATACCACGAAGTGTAATTGCTGGATCCTGTGGTAGTTCTGCTTAAACTTTTTTGAGGAACGTCTGCACCGTTTTCCATACTGGCTGCACCGGTTTGCATTCCCACCAACGGTGCACGAGGGTTCCCTTGTCTCCACATCCTCGCCAACACCCCCAGGCTCTTGTGTTTCTGATGACAACCTTCCTAACAGGAATAAGGTGATAACCCTTTAAGGTTTGGATTTGCATTTCCCTGAGGATGAGTGATGGGCACCTGTTCATCTTACCTTTGGGCCACGTGTATGTACTTGGCATTTGTATATTTTCTTTTGAGGAATGTCTGGTCAGCTCCTTTGCCTCGCTTTTAATTGGGTTATTGCTTCATTTGTTTTGCTGTTATGCTGTTTGAGTTCCTTATAGATTTTGGAGATGAGCCGCTTATGAGCCAGCCCCTCGGGCAGTGGATGGAAAGGCCAGGGCACTAGATGCACAGTGTGACCCTTCTAGCTGGGGGCTGGGCTGTTACCGCTGGAGCGAGCTGTGAGGACGGGTCATGGGGCACGTTAAACCCACCAGTCTGTTCCCTGTGATCCTGGGGAACGGGCCAGTGCGGGGCCACTGGCTTCAAGAGACATGTGGGTGGGGAGCCGGTGCCTCAGGGAGCAGCCTAAAACGGAGCGCTGCATGTGTGGTCCAAACCCTTGGATTCTCAGTGACCGGTGGGAGCGCGGGACCCCTCCCCCAGTTGTATGGCAGTGCCGGGGGTGGAGTTAGATTACGTTGCAGGTTTTCCTACCCATTTTGATGTATTTCCTGGGTCGTAGGAGTCTCTCCAGAAGTTTCTGGATGTTTCCAAGGTAATGGACCCACTCTGGGTCAGCGTACCAGGTACATCCATGGGTGGAGGGCCAGCCCAGAGTCTCCTGTTCCGGCTTGGGGGTGTCACCCTCTTAGAAGTGTGTTGACTGCTCGGTGCTGGAGGGGAGCTGGCCTCGCAGGGGTGGGGGAAGGAGGCACACTGGCCCAGAGTTGGCCCATGTGTTGGGGTGCATAAGAGACCAGAGCGAGTGGGCACATGCAAAATACACTCCATCGCTCGGGACAGTGGCAGACACGGCCAGGAAACTAAACTGAGACCATGAAGGAGATAATGATTGGGAGAGCGAGCCGCCTGCCACACCACCCCCTCTTCTGCACCTTAGCCCTCCCACAACCCCTTCAGCAACCTTCTGTTTGTTCTCCGTATTTAAGAGTCTCATGTTTTTGTTCCCCTCCTTGTTTTTATATTATTTTTGCTTCCCTTCCCTATGTTCATCTGTTTTGTATCTTAAAGTCCTCATATGAGTGAAGTCATAGGATAGTTGTTTTCCTCTGACTAATTTCGCTTAGCAAAATACCCTCTAGCATAACTACCCATCCACATAGTTGCAAATGGCAAGATTTCATTCTTTTTGATTGTCGAGTAATACTCTATTGGGTATATATGTACCACTTCTTTGTCCGTCCATCAATGGACATTTGGGCTCGTTCCATACTTTGGTTACTGTCAATAGTACTACTATAAACATTGGGGTGCATGTGTCCCTTCAAAACAGCACACCTGTATCCGTTGGATAAAAGCTTTTTATTTCGATGAGGTCCCAGTAGTTCATTTTTGCTTTGGTTTCCCTTGCTTCCGGAGACTTGTTGAGTAAGAAGTGGATGTGGGCAACGTTAAAGAGGTTCTTGCCTGCTTTCTCCTCAAGGGTTTTGATGGCTTCCTGTCTGTTTAGGTCTTTCATCCATTTTGAATTTATCTTTGTGTATGGTGTAAGAAAGTGGTCCGGGGTTCATCTTTCTGCATGTTGCTGTCCAGTTTTCCCAGCACTGCTTGCTGAAAAAACTATCTTTATTCCCTTAGATATTCTTTCCTGCTTTGCCAAAGATGAGTTGGCCAGGAGCGCCTGGGTGGCTCAGTCGGTTGAGTGTCCAGCTTCAGCTCAGGTCATTATCCCTCTCATAGGTTCGAGCCCCACATTGGGCTCTGTGCTGACAGCTCAGAGCCTGGAGCCTGCTACGGATTCTGTGTCTCCCTCTCTCTCTGCCTCTCCCCCACTCATGCTCTGTATCTCTCTCTCTCTCTCTCTCTCAAAATAAATAAATGTTAAAAATTTTTTTTAAAAAAGATGAGCTGGCCATACATTTATAGGTCCATTTCTGGGTTCTCTGTTCTGCTTCATTGATCTGAGTGTCTGTTCTTGTGCCAGTAGCATACTGTCTTGATGATTACAACTTTGAAATACAGCTTGAAGCCCGGGATTGTGATGCCTCCTGCTTTGGTTTTCTTTTTCAAAATTGCTTTGGCTATTTGGGGTCTTTTCTGGTTCCATACAAATTTTAGCATTATTTGTTCCAGCTCTGTGAATAATGCTGGTGTTATTTTGATAGGTATTGCATTAAATATGTAGATTGTTTTGGATAGTATTGACATTTTAATAATATTTGTTCTTCATATCCAGGACCATGGAATATGTTTCCATTTTTTTGGTGTCTTCTTCAGTTTCTTTCATAAGCTTTCTATAGTTTTTAGAGTATAGATTTTTCATCTCTTTGGTTGGATTTATTCCTAGCTATTTTATGGTTTTTGGTGCAGTTGTAAATGGGATTGATTTCTCTTTCTGTTGCTTCATTGTTGTATAGGAATGCAACTGATTTCTGTACATTGAGTTTATATCCTGCAATTTTGCTGAATTCATGGATCAGTTCTAGCAGTTTTTTGGTGGAATCTTTTGGGTGTCCCCTATAGAGAATCATGTCATCTGTGAAGAGTGACAGTTTGACCTCCTCTTAGCCGATTTGGATGCCTTTTATTTCTTATGTTGTCTGGTTGCTGAGGCTGTGTTGAGTAACAGTGGTGAGAGTGGACATCCCTGTCTTATTCCTAACCTTAGGCAGAAAGCTCTCAGTTTTTCCCCATTGAGGATGTTATTAACAATGGGTCTTCAATATATGGCTTTTATGATCTCAAGGTATGATCCTCCTATTCCTACTTTCATAAGAGTTTTTATCAATAAAGGATGCTGTATTTTGTCAAATGCTTTCTCTGCATCTATCAAGAGGATCATGTGTTTCTTGTCTTTTATTGATGTGATGAATCACATTGATTCTTTTGCAGATATTGAACCAGCCTTGCATCCTGGGTATAATTCCCACTTGGTCGTGATGAATAATTTTTCAAATGTATTGTTGGATCTGGTTGGCTAATATCTTGTTGAGGATTTTTGCATCTATGTTCATCAGGGAGATTGGTCTATAGTTCTCCTTTTTAGTGGAGGTCTTTGTCTAGTTTTGGAGTCAAGGTAATGCTGGCTTCATAGAAGGAGTTTGGAAGTTTTCCTTCCATTTCTGTTTATTGGAATAGCTTCAATAGAATAGGTGTTAACTCTTTTGTAAATGTTTGGTAGAGTTCTCCTGGAAAGCCATCTGGCCCTGAACTTTTGTTTTTTGGGAGATTTTTGATAACTAATTTGATTTCTTTATGGTTATGGGTCTGTTCAAATTTTCTATTTCTTTTTGTTTCAATTTTGGTAGATTATATGTTTCTAGGAATTTTTCCATTTCTTCCATATTGCCCATTTTATTGGCATATAATTGCTCATAATATTCTCTTATTATTTTTATTTCTTTTGTGTTGGTTGTAATCTCTCCTCTTTCATTCTTGGTTTTATTTATTTGGGTCCTTTCCTTTTTCTTTTTGACCAAACTGGCTAGTGGTTTATCAATTTTGTTAATTCTTTCAAAGAGCCAGCTTCTGGTTTCATTGATCTGTTTTTCTGTGTGTGTTTGTTTGTTTGTTTCGATAGCATTGATTTCTGCTCTAATCTTTATTATTTCCTGTCTTATGCTGGTTTGCAGTTTTATTTGCTGTTATTTTTCCATCTCTTTAAGGTGTAAGGTTAGGTTGTGTGTCTGAGACCTTTCTTCCTTCTTTAGGAAGGCCTGTAGTGCTATATACTTCCCTCTTATGACCACCTTTACTGTGTCCCAGAGATTTCGGGCTTTGGTATTGTCATTTTCATTGGCTTCTATGTACTTTTTAATTTCCTCTTTAACTTGGTTAGCCCATTCATTCTTTAGTAGGATGTTCCTTACTCTCTAAGTATTTGTTAACTTTCCACATTTTTTCTTGTGGTTGCCTTCGAGTTTCTTAATGTTATGCACTGAAAATATTCACAGTATGATCTCAATCTTTCTATTCTTGTTGAGGGCTGATTTGTGTCCCAGTATGTGATCTATTCTGGAGAACGTTCCATGTGCACTGGAGAAGTATGTATATTCTGCTGCTTTAGGGTGAAATGTTCAGAATATATGTTAAGTCCATCTGGTCCAGTGTGTCATTCAAAGCCATTGCTACTTTGTTGATTTTTTCTGTTGAGATGATCTGTCCATTGCTGTAAGTGGGGTGTTATGGTATTATTATCAATGACTTTCTTTATGTTTGTGATTGACATATATTTGGGTTCTGCCACATTTGGAGCATAAATGTTTATAATTGTTAGGTCTTTTTGGTGGATAAACACCTAATTATGATATAATGCCTTTCTTCATCTCGTTACAGTCTTTATTTTAAAGTCCAGATTGTCTGATGTAAGTATTGCTACTCTGGCTTTCTTTTGTCAACCATTAGCATGATAGATGGTTCTCCAACCCCTTACTTTCAATCTGAAGGTGTCTTTAGGTCTAAAGTGTGTCTCTTGAAAACAACATATAGATGGATCTGTTTTCTTCTCCATTCTGTTACTCTGTGTCTTTTGATTGAAGGATTTAGTTCATTGACATTTAGAGTAAGTACTAAAAGATAGTTTATTGACATTATGTTTCTTGTAGAGTTGGAGTTCCTGGTGGTGGTCTCTGTTCCTTTCTAGTCTTTGTTGCTTTGGGTCTTTTTTTTCTTCCCTCATCTTTTCTTCCCTCAGACAGTACCCCTTAAAATTTCTAACAAGGCTGGTTTAGTGGTCATGAACTGATTGATTGATTGATTGATTGTCTGACAGCTTTGTTGGATAAAGAATTCTTGGTTGACTATCTTTCTAATTCAGCACGTTGAATATATTTTGCCACTCCTTTCTGGCCTGCCAAGTTTCTGTGGATAGGTCTGATGCAAACCTGATCTGTCTTCCCTTGTAGGTTAAGGACTCCTTTCCCTTGCTCCTTTCATGATTCTTTCCTTGCCTGAGTATTTTGTGAATTTGACTGTGATATGCCTTGTTGATGGTCAGTTTTTGTTGAATCTTGTGGGAGTCCTCTGTGCTTCCTGGAATTTGATGTCTGTGTCTTTCCCCAGGTTATGAAAGTTTTCCACTATGATTTGCTCACATAACACTTCTACCCCTTTTACTCTCTCTTCATCTTCTAGGACCCCTATGATTTTGATATTGTTCCTTTATAATGAGTCACTGATTTCTCTTATTCTTAAATCATGCTCTTTTGCCTTAGTCTCCCTCTTTTATTCTGCTTCATTGTTCTCCATAAGTTTGTGCTCTATACCACTGATTCGCTGCTCTACCTCATCCATCCTTGCTGCCATGGCATCCATTTGAGATTGGAGCTCAGTTACAGCATTTTTTATTTCATCCTGACTAGCTTTTACTTCTTTTATCTCCACAGGAAAGGATTCTAATCTATATTCTACCCCAGCTAGTATTCTTATTATTGTGATTCTAAATTCTGGTCTAGACATTTTGATTGTATCTGTGTTAAGTCCCTGGCTGTCATTTCTTCCTGCTCTTTCTTTTGGGGTGAATTCCTTTGTTTCATTATTTTGAAGGAAGAAAAGGAATTCATAAGGTAAAAAAAAATTAAACACACACACAGACACACACACACAGACACACAAATGTCAATTAAATGATGCTAGATCCTAGGTGTGTTTTGGTCTATTTATTGAAAGGAACTTGATTAATTAGAGAAAAAGGGAAAAAAAAGAAAAAAAATGTTTGAAAATTTGAGAAAATGAATACAATGAAATAGAATAAATTGAAGTGATTGAAGTAATATAGAATATGAAAAATTTACAAAAATAAAAAATTTGGAAAAAAATGAAAAATATTCTTAATAAAAATCAAAAATAAAAATAGACTTTTCTCTGTATTCAAATAAAACAAAAGAAACAAACAAAAAAATAAAATTGAATAGATGGACCAGTGAACAGACTGAAATACTATTGAAATTACATTGTTTTCTCCTAGAAGTCAACCTATGAAGCACTTTATAGTCTGTAAACTAAGCAGGCAGAGAGATTTGTGGTGTTCGTGAAGAGCAAGTTTGGCCCAGTTGGCAGGGCTTAGTGTAACAGCTCCGTTCTTCACTAGACGGTGCTGGTTAGCTTACTGGGGTGGATTGTGGTGCCTATAGCTGTGTATGCATATGCACAGGAAAAGTGAAAATGGTGTCCCCCAGCTACCCAGTCTCTAGTATCAGACTTCTGTGCTCTCCCCAGCCAGCAATCGCACACCTGTCTCCTTTGTCTCCAGCTTCCATCCACTCCCCACTTTTACACTTGGCTCCTCCACCCAAGAAGAGTTTCAGCATTAATCAAACCTCTTTGGTGGGCTGTGTCTGGGGTCAGGCAGTTTGCTCTGACCCTCTTCTTGCTAAGCAGTCAGCCCATTATTACCACACTTGCCATAATGTATAGTAATTGTTGCTTGTCATTCTCCCCAACTAGACACTTGGAGCCCAGAGACCTTCACCAAGGGGGCGCTGGGCTCTGTATTGAACATCTCAGTGCAGTAATTGAATGGGAAGTAGATGGCTCTGTCCAATGTCTTATACAACAAACTTTTTGAAGAAGCTGAGAGTTTAATCCAAACAATCCCTGCTCATTTTACTAGCGCAGAACAGATGAATAGAGCATAGAAGGGCAGTAATTTGCACATTCAGTTAAGCTACAAGTCGCTGAGTAAGGGAGAAGGAAAAGAGAGAGAGATGTATGTGACATTGAGCACCTACTAGGCACCGAAGTGTCAGGCTGGCACAGTGAACAGCGTGTTGGTTCTGGGGCCAGAATGACTTGGGTTTATGTCCTAGTTCTACAACTTCTTAGCTCTGTGACCCTGGACAAGTTACTAAGCTGCTTGGTTTTCCCCCTAAAAGTGGGGGAAATATGGCTATTTATGGAGCCGTTGCAAAGAATAGTAACTGAATCATCAGTGAGCAAAAAGAACCAAGGATTAGACCAGACACCATGTGGAAAATGCTTCCAATAGTGTAGATTCTGCACCTGGGGAGGGACTCTTTGAGAAGATGACACTAAGTCTGAGATCTAGAGGGAGAATAGGAGGCAGTGTAGAAAGCAGGAGAAGAGGTATGAGATTAAATTCAGGATGTGTAAAGATCTAATGCATAAAGAATGTTGGTGTATTGAGAAATTTGAAGTAGAGGGGGACCTGGGTGGCTCAGTTGGTTAAGCGGCTAACTTAGGCTCAGGTCATGATCTCATGGTTCATGATCTCATGGTTCTCATGGTTCAAGCCCCATATTGGGCTCTGTGCTGACAGCTCACGGAGCCCAGAGCTATTTTGGGTTCTGTGTGTCTCTCTCTCTCTTCCTCTCTTCCACTTGCATTCTGTCTCGCTCTCAGAAATAAACATAAAAATCTCAAGTATGGCCAGTATACATGGAGCACATTGAGGAAAAGGGCTATCTGATTCAGGTGGAGGTTAAATCACTTAGGGCCTTCAAGGTCACTTGAGGAGGCTGGATTGCATTCCAAGGGGTGAGTAGGAAACAGACTCAGAGGAGAGCTGGGCCATCTGAATGGCTCAGTCTAGTAAGCATCTGACTCTTGATTTCAGCTCAGGTCATGATCTCACAGTTGGTGAGCTTGAGCCCCGCATCAGGCTCTTTACTAATAGCATGGAGTCTGCTTGGGATTCTCTGTCTGTCTGTCTGTCTGTCTCTCTGTCCCTCCCCAGCTTGTGCTCTCCCTTCTCTCTTTCTCTTTCTCTCAAAATAAATAAACTAAAAAAAAAAAAAGACTCAGGAGGGCAAGAGTGGAAGCAGAGTTAACTTGCTGCAGAGGTCATTGAAATGGACTGGCGGGGCCAGAGGGAGAGGGCAGGCAGGGGCTGGGTGGTGGGTGTGGACAAGACTGAGACCGAATAGTGTGTTCTCTGCTGTGAGCACCGACAATGGAGGGACGGGCCTCTGCAGTGGAGAAGGCTGCAGGATGGGTAAGTGGACTTTGGGGTGAGCCCAGGAGTTTAGTTCAGGGAGTGTCAAGTCTAAGATTCCTGTTAGAAATCCAAATATTTGGAAATGTCAGTTAGGCAAATGAAAATTGTGAGCCCGTGGGGCGCCTGGGTGGCTTAGTCGGTTAAGCGTCCGACTTTCGCTTAGGTCATGATCTCGCGGTTCGTGGGTTCGAGCCCCGCGTCGGGCTCTGTGCTGACTGCCAGCTCAGAGCCTGGAGCCTNTACGAGCTGGAGTGTGGTCAGCCCACGGCTCATGCTGAATGCCGTGAGGGTGCGTGGGACAGAGAATACACAGAGAAAAGGAGACCAACTTTAATGCTCTGTAATTACACGAACAATGAACTTGGGGACACTGCTATTTGAATTCTGCCCGTTACAACCATTGTGACTTTAGGCAAGTTACCCCATCTCTTGAGCCCCGCTTCCCTTATCCAGGAAATAGAGTGTTGGATCCCAAGGGTTCTAGGAGGGTGAGAAATGATACACCAGTGCCCCTGGGTGTATCCTCAAAGGACTAAGGACCACTAGGGACAACAGACTTGGGGCCCCTTGTCATCCCAGCCCCTCCCTGACCTCCCAGCCTGTGCCCACCAGCTCTGTAGCATCTTGGCTCCTACTGCAGTCCTCTCCTTATCTCATTCCAAACCCCCAACAGCGAAAGGCCGACCATTGATCTCTCTGTGGGGTTCCCGTGATTTCAGATATCTGTCCAATTTTCCTGCCTCTGAGTAATATCTGGCTCATGTGAGCAATCTCCAGACTTCTCATGTGGAAAAATAAGAGACTTTGGGGATGAGCCACTTTCTAAGCTGCATGCTAATAAGTAGTGTTCTTCTTATTATTATATTTGCTTTCAAATCAGCAAGAATTCTGATTAGATTGTGTCAATGGGGGACAATATTAGCCAGCGGTGTGAAGAAAATAAAAGCTATTCTTGGAAAATCTCTCTTGATTAGACCCTGGTGCTTATTGGCTAGTGGATGGTGTCAGTAGTTGGGCCAGAGGAGTCCTGGCGGGGAAGCCATGGGCAGCGGGTGGTGGGGACGTGTGTGTGGAGCAGGGTACAGCCTTCCACAAGGCCCTCTTGCTCACCAGCAGGTGCTGCCAGCCTGGGGCCCACACCCAGCACCTCTTAAGTATGGGGTGCGAGGCCGAGGGAAAGACGATGAAGCGCTCAGCTCGGGTGCACACAGGGTGTGGGTTTGAATGTGGTCTCTTCCGGCTCCTGTGACCTGGGCAGGATACGAATCACCCAAGGTTTCCACGTCCTCATCTAGAACACGGGAGATGTCCTGCCTCGTGGCTCTGTTGGGAGAGTTAAAGGGGGACAATCATGGGAAAGACTTAAGGACTTTAGTTGGAATGTGGGAACGATTCCACAGATAGCCTTTTCTTAAAAAAAAATCATATTATTTTGGGCAGGTGCTAATATCATCTCTTCCCCACCTGCCCTTTGCCCAACTCACCCACAAGGAAGCTCCCAAATTTGAATGTGACACTTCCCTAACCACAGCCACCTTCCTTTCCTCGAAACCCATAACCTGAATGCATGCCAGGAAACTGGTGACCACGTCACCGTGTTGACCTGTGGCTCACGGATCATGGTGTCCTGGGTGTGTGTGACCTGCCCAAAGACAGGGTGCCGTGCTCAATGCGCACATTCACGCGTGTGGCAAATATCCACTGAGCTCCCAGAAGGGCCGCCAGCTGGGCCAGACACTGGGGGAGTCAAAGTTGGGGGGTGAAAGGCGACTCAAATCTCCATGCTTCCATCCTCTGCTTACTATTTGTGGAAGGGGCTTGGATGACACAAATAATTACCAGATAAGTGCAAAATTACAAAGCAGATAATTTCTATCCTGGGAACATACAGGGTCTCTATTTTAATTATACAGGGACACACGTGCGCACACTGTGCCCTTGGCTCCCTGACCCCCGACCCTCTGACCCCCTGACCTGATCTGAGGGCTGAGAAGGCTCTCCCAAACAATATTATTATGTAATAATAACTATTAATGCTTTTGTAGCATTAGTATGTACAGGACCGAGTTTTCTCATTCTTCATTACACATTGTTCTCACAGCAGCCATATTGTATACTGCTGCTCTTAGGCCCATTTGAAGAGATGGGGAAACTGAGACCCAGAGAGGTTAAGTGGATTATTTGCCCAAGGTTCCACGGCTAGTGAATGGGAGAGCTGGAGCAGGCATTTGGCTCCAGAGTGCACATCTTTAGCCTTGCTGAGGTTTGGAGGATGTGGGGGCATTAAACAAGCAGAGAGAAGTAGGAGAATAAGTAGGGATGGCACACACAGATCCCCTTTGCAGGAGAGGCCACAGAGCCCGGGACCAGATGTAGCTGGAGCTCAGGGAGCCAGGACAGCAGTGCCGCAAGAGAGGTTCCCCAGGGGTCCCCCAGGAGAGAGGCACAGGGGACCACGTAGGCTGCCAGGTGAGCTGAGAGGTTTTGGAACCAGACCCTTCATGTGGTTGACCATGAAGGGTTTGCAGACAGGAGCAGGTTTGCATTTTTGAAAGTTCACTCTGGCTGCTTTGTGAGGCATGGGGTGAAGAGGTAAAATGAGAGGAAGTGGGGTGACCAGCGTTAAAGAGAATCCCATTCTTGTCTGGGGCCCGATGACAGGGACCGGTATAGCAGGGTGACCACAGAGTCAGAGGGAAGCTGGCAGATGAGACACACTGAGGGGGTGAGACAGACAGGATTCATGGGTAACCAGTGCTGTGGGTGAGGGTGAAAGACCAGTAAATGATAACTCACTGGGTCAAGGACATGGCCAGCTGGTCACCAAAGCCAATGCTGGTCCTCAAAGAAAGGAAGAGGGAGACAATTATCAATAGTTTGCGATCTAAAGACTCAAGAGGCTCTAGTTTAACTGGTAGGAGTATAAATTCTTGGAATCGAGCCCCAAGTACGCACTGTCCATGAACATGATGGGGTTGTTATTTCATCAGAGCACATAGAGGGAGGACTTTGGGCTCTGAGTCCCCTGGACATGAGTCATCTGCATGACACATGGGTGCAGTTATCTGCACGACACAGCCACTGGAGGATCTCCTATCGTCTCTGGGTGCCTCCCCTGGAAAAGGGACAATACCCTTGTCTCTTTTGAGGTTATCAGAAGAGCCAATATGACCCCCAGCCTGCATCTAGCACACCGACAGGGAACGCATCACATTTATTCTTGTGTTTTTAATTTTTTTTTGAAAGTTTATTTGTGGAGAGAGGGAGTGAGCAAGAGCGAGAAAACAAGTGGGGATGGGCAGGGAGAGAGAGAGACAGACAGAAAAGACAGAGAATCCTGAGCAGGCTCTGTGCTGTCAGCACAGAGTCCAATGTGGGGCTCAGACTCACTGACCATGAGATCATGACCTGAGCTGAAACCAAGAGGTGGGTGTTCAGCCTACTGAACTGCCAGGTGCCCCTCCTGTGTTTATTCTGTATCAGGCATTTGCTGGGCTCTTCATACACACACACCCTGATTCTCCTGACCTTACAACACGTCATTCCTGTTGACCAGGGATGGCCACAGCTCAGATATTTAAGTGACTCATTAGAGGTGGTAAAGCTGACAAGAGCCCAGGGAAAATTTTAATTTGGGGCAGCCTGACTCAAATGATGATGGTTTTTCCACCATACGTGTAAAACGGAAGAATAGTTAGCCTGGAAGATAACAGATTTGGTATTTATTTTTTGATGCATGACACAGATTCCCCATCTGTAAAATGGGGAGACTGAGGGAACCTACCTTGTGGGGTGGTTTTAGGAATGAGTGACATGATGTACGTAAGGCACTCAGGCCTGTGTCTGACACGTAGTCCTTCAGAAATGTTAGTTTTCATTCCCATTATTGTTACTGGTGGTGCTGCTGGTGTTGTTGTTGGAAGGAAATTGAACTTAGTCTAGGGGAGACCGGAAGAAGAGATGAAGGTAAATGGTAGAAGGTGCGGAGATGTTGGTTTGTCTCTGTGAGGAGACAGGAGTCTTGTTTTTTTTAAATGTAGTTTATTGTCGGGTTGGTTTCCATACAACACCCAGTGCTCATCCCAGCCCGTGCCCTCCTCCATGCCCATCACCCACTTTCCCCTTTCCCCCACCCTCATCAACCCTCAGTTTGTTCTCTGTATTTAAGAGTCTCTTGTGGTTTGCCTCCCTCCCTCTCTGTAATGTATTGCCTCCTTTCTCTCCCCCATGGTCTTCTGTTAAGTTTCTCAAGATCCACATATAAGTGAAAACCTATGGTGTCTGTCTTTTCTGACTGACTTATTTCACTCAGCCTAATACCCTCCAGCTCTGTCCATGTTGCTGCAAATGTCAGAATTTCATTCTTTCTCATTGCCATGTAGTATTCCATTGCATATATAAACCACATCTTTATCCATCTATCAGTTGATGGACATTTAGGCTCGTTCCATAATTTGGCTATTGTAAGTGGTGCTGCAAACATTGGGGTACATGTGCCCCTATGCATCAGCACTCCTGTATCCCTTGGGAAAATTCCTAGCAGTGTTATTGCTGGGTCACAGGGGAGTTCCAGTGTTAATTTTTTGAGGAACCTCCACACTGTTTTCCAGAGGGGCGGCACCAGTTTGCATTCCCACCAACAGTGTAGGAGGGTGCCCGTTTCTCCACATCCTTGCCAGCATCTAGAGTTCTCTGATTTGCTCATTTTAGCCACTCTGACTGGCATGAGGTGGTGTCTCACTGTGGCTTTGATTTGTATTGCCCTGATGATGAGTGACATTGAGCATCATTTCATGTGTCTGTTGGCCATCTGGATGTCTTCTTTGGAAAAGTGTCTATTCATACATTCTGCCCATTTCTTCACTGGATTATTTGTTTTTTAGGTGTGGAGTTTGGTGTCTTCCTTAAAGATTTTGGATACTAGCCCTTTTACCGATATATCGTTTGCAACTATCTTTTCCTATTCAGTCTGTTGCCTTTTAGTTTTGTTGATTGTTTCCTTTGCTGTGCAGAAGCCTTTTATCTTGATGAGGTCCCAGTAGTCCATTTTTGCTTTTGATTCCCTTGCCTTTGGAAATGTGTCAAGTAAGAAATTGCTGCTGCTGAGGTCAAAGAGGCTGTTTTCTGTCTTCCCCCTCTAGGGTTTTGATGGTTTCCTGTCTCACATTCAGGTCTTTCATCCATTTTGAGTTTATTTTTGTATATGGTGTAAGAAAGTTGGGGCACATGGGTGGCTCAGTTGGTTAAGCATCCGACTTCGGCTCAGGTCATGATCTCACAGTTCGTGGGTTCAATCCCCATATCAGGTTCTGTGCTGGCAGCTCAGAGCCTGGAGCCTGTTTCAGATTCTGTGCCTCCCTCTCTCTCTGCCCCTCCCCCACTCATGCTCTGTCTCTCTCTGTCTCATAAATAAACTATAAAAAAATTAAAAAGAAAGGGGTCTAGTTTGTTTCTTCTGCATGTTGCTGTCCAATGTTCCCAGCACCATTTGTTAAAGAGGCTGTCTTTTTTCCTTTGGATACCTTTTCCTGCTTTGTCAAAGATTACTTGGCTATACATTTGTGGGTCCAATTCTGGGTTCTCTATTCTATTCCATTGGTCTATATGTCTGCTTTTGTGTCAGTACCATACTGTCTTGATGATTACAGCTTTGTAGGAAGGCTAAAGTCTGGGAATGTGATGCCTCATGCTTTGGTTTTCTTCTTCAATATTATTTTGGCTATTTACAGTCTTTTGTGGTTCCATACAAATTTTAGGATTGTTTATTCTAGCTTTGAGAAGAATGCTGCTTTTATTTCGATAGGGATTGCTTTGAATGTGTAGATTGCTTTGGGTAGTATTGACATTTTAACAATATTTATTCTTCCGGTCCATGAGCATGGAATGTTTTTCCATATCTTTCTGCCTTCAATTTTCTTCATAGGCTTTCTATAGTTTTCAGCCTATAGATCTTTTACATTTTTGGTTAGATTTATTCCTAGGTATATTATGGTTCTTGGTGTAATTGTGAATGGGATCAGTTTCTTTATTTCTCTTTCTGTTGCTTCATTATTAGTGTATAAAAATACAACCAATTACTTTACATTGATTTTTCTACCCTGAGAATTGCTGAATTCATGGATCAGTTCTAGCAGACTTTAGGTGGAGTCTGTTGGCTTTTCCATGTAGAGTATCATGTCATCCGTGCAAAGTGAAAGTTTGACTTCTTCTTTACCAATTTTGATACCTTTTATTTCCTTTTGTTGTCTGATGGCTGATGCTAGGACTTCCAGCACTATGTTGAACAACAGTGATGAGAGTGGACTTCCCTGTCGTGTTCCTGATCTCAGGGGGAAAGCTCTCAGTTTTTCCCCACTGAGGATAATATTAGCTGTGGGCTTTTCTGATGGTTAAGTATGTTCCTTCTATCCCGAGTTTCTCGAGGGTTTTTATTAAGAAACGATGCTGTATTTTGTCAAATGCTTTTCTCTGCATCTATTGACATGATTATATGGTCCTTATCCTTTCTTCTACTAATGTGATGTATCACATTGATTGATTAATGAATACTGAACCAGTCCTGTACCCAGGAATGAATCCCACTTGATTATGGTGAATAATTCTTTTTTTTTTATGCTATTGAATTTGATTTACTAGTATCTTGTTGAGAATTTTTGCATCCATATTCATCAGGGATATTGGCCTGTAGTTTTCTTTTTTTGCTGGGTCTGTCTGGTTTGCGAATCAAAGTGATGCTGGCTTCATAGAATGAGTCCAGAAGTTTTCCTTCCTTTTGTATATTTTGGAACAGCTTGAGAAGAATGGGTATTAACTCTGACTTAAATGTCTGGTAGAATTCCCCAGGGAAGCCATCTGGCCCAGGACTCTTATTTTTGGGGAGAATTTTGATAAGTGATTCAACTTCTTTGCTAGTTCTGGTTCTGTTCAAGTGTTCTATTTCTTCCCGTTTGAGTTTTGGTAGTGTGTGGGTGTTTAGGAATTTGTCCATTTCTTCCAGGGTGTCCAGATTGTTGGCATATAATTTTTCATAGAATTCTCAGATAATTGCTTGTATTTCTGAGGAGTTGGTTGTAATAAATCCATTTTTATTCGTGATTTCATCTATTTGGGTCCTCTCTCTTTTCTTTTTGAGAAGCCTGGCTAGAGGGCTATCAGTTTTGTTTACTTTAAAAAAAAAAAAACTGTTAGTTTCATCAATGTGTTTTACTATTTTTTTGGATTCTAGGTTGCTTTTTTCTGCTCTGATCTTTATTGTTTCTCTTCTTCTGTTGGGTTTGAGGTGTCTTTGCTGTTCTGCTTCTAGTTCTTTCTGGTGTGCTGTTAGATTTTATATTTTGGATTTTTCTTGTGTCTTGAGATAGGCCTGGATTGCAATGTATTTTCCTCTTAGGACTTCCTTTGATATATCCCAAAGGGTTTGGATTGTTGTGTTTTCATTTTCATTTGTTTCCATATATTTTTAATTTCTTCTCTGATTGCCTGGTTGACCCATTCGTTCTTTAGTAGGATGTTTTTTGACCTTCATGCTTTTGGAGATTTTCCAGACTTTTTCCTGTGGTTGATTTCAAGTTTCATAGCATTGTGGTCTGAAAATGTGCATGGTATGATCTCAGTTCTTTTATATTTATTGAGGGCCATTTTGTGACCCAGTATGTGATCTGTCTTGGAGAATGTTCCACATGCACTATGTTCCATACGCACTTGAGAAGAAAGTGTATTCTGCTGCTTTAGAGTGTAGAGTTCTAAATATTTCTGTCAAGTCCATCTGGTCCAGTATATCAATCAGAGCCATTGTTTCTTTACTGATTTCTGTCCAAATGATCTGTCCATTGCTGTAAGCAGAGTATTAAAGTCCCCTGCAATTACTGCATTCTTACCAATAATATTGTTTATGTTTGTGATTAATTGTTTTATAGATTTGGGTGCTTCTGAATTCACTACATAGGCATTTATAATTGTTAGCTCTTCCTGATGGATAGACCCTGTATTTATTATATAATGCCCTTCTTCATCTCTTGTTACAGCCTTTAATTTAAAGTCTCGTCTGTCTGATATAAGTATGGCTACTCCAGCTTTCTTTTGACTTCCAGTAGCATGATATGTAGTTCTCCATCCCCTCACTTTCAATCTGAAGGTGTCCTCAGGTCTAAAATAGGTCTCTTGTAGACAGCATATAGATGGATCTTGTTGTTCTATCCATTCTGATTCCCTATGTCTTTTGATTGGAACATTTAGTCCATTTACATTCAGGGTTATTATTGAAAGATATGGGTTTAGAGTCATTGTATTATCTGCAGGTTTCATGGTTGTAGTGGTGTCTCTGGTCCTTGCAGCATTTCACTGACCGAGTCCCCCTTAGGATCTCTTGTAAGGCTGATTTAGTGGTGATGAATTCTTTATATTTTTGTTTTCTTGGGAAAACCTTTATTTCTCCTTCTATTCTGAATGACAGGCTTGCTGGATAAAGGATTCTTGGCTGCATGTTTTTCCTATTAATCACATTGAAGATTTCCTGCCATTCCTTTCTGGCCTGCCAGGTTTGAGTTGATAGGCTTGCTACTACCCTTATGTGCCTATGGGTGTATGTTATAGCCCATTTATCCTGGCTGCTTTCAGAAGTTTCTCTTTATCCTTGTATTTTGCTAGTTTCACTATGATATGTTGTGCAGGAGGTCAATTCAAGTTACATCTAAACGATGTTCTTTGGGCCTCCGGGATTTCATTGTCCATTTCCTTCCCCAGATTGGGGAAGTTCTCAGCTATGATTTGTTCAAGTACCCCTTAAGCCCCTTTCTCTCTTCTTCTTATGGAATTCCTATGTTATGGTTATTGTTCCATTTGATTGAATCACTTAATCTCTAATTCTCCCCTCATGATCCTGGATTTTTTTAATCTATCTTTTTCTCAGCTTCCTCTTTTTCAATAATGTTATCTTCTAATTCACCTATTCTTCTCTCTCCCTCTTCAATCCATGCTGTGGCCACCTCTGTTTTATTTTGTACCTCATTTATAGCATTTTTAACTCATCATTACTATTTTTTAGTTCCTTGATCTCTGCAGCAGTAGACTCTCAGCTGTCTTCTATGCTTTTGTCAAGCCCAGCGATTAATCTTATGACTATCATTCTAAATTCTTGTTCAGTTTTGTTGCTTATATCTGTTTTGATCAATTCTTTAGCTGCCACTTCTTCCTGTAATTTCTTTTGAGAAAAGAATTCTTCTGTTTCATCACTTTGGCTAGTTTTATGTCCCTTATGAGTTTTAAAAGTTTGTTATGTGCTCTGCACCTCCTAGCACTACTATATTAAAGAGGTCATACACTGTCCAGGGCCTGGCCCTTCAGGAGGTATTTTTTGGAGATTGTTACTTGCTCTTTGCTGTTCTGACCTACTCGTAGTGATGTTTTGGACCCTCCACCAGGAGTGCTTTGGTTTGTTCCTTGAAGTAGCCCTGGAAAGGAAAACAGACAAACAGGAAACAAAATCATGCAAACACACACAAACAAAACACACACACATACACACACTCACATATTCTCTCTCTCTCTCTCTCACACACACACACACACACACACACACACCAATCCAAAAGCAAAAAACCAGAAACACGAGCTACAGGTAAAGAACAGGGTGGAGGCAGTGCTGATGGAAGAGCACATACAAGGAGAGAATTGATAGAGGTGGGGAGAAAGAAGAAATAAACATTGACCAGGCAGAGAGAGACTAAATGGCTTAATACAGAAAGAGAGAAAGGCAGATAAAGAAGGAGGTGTAGAATTTGTATCAAGAGAATGGATTAAATATGTCTGCTTAAACCGATCAATAATCAGGGTAACCCGCCTAGAGGAGGAAAGAGTTAAGAAGGAGAAAAGAAAGAATACATCTAAATAACAGGAATTGTCCGAGAATTAATCCAGGCAATGCAGCAGTGCTGGTCTGGAGGAGGGGACTGTCTGGTTCCACAGGATCTGTCCCGTTCGAGTAGATACGTGATTCCTGGGTGCGGATGGGCTGGTTTGGTGTAGGGAGTCCTGCCTCCACTGTGGGCCCTGCAGACTGATCCCTGAGGCCCCACCTTGGTTTTGGTGGGGAGAAAAATGGTGACCCCGCCAAGTCTCTTCTCGACCACCCAGTGTCCCAAATCACTGTGTTTGAGCTGTCCTCACTGTGTCACGGGTGCATATGAGGGAGTCTGTCTTGCTCCACCAACTCCCTTGGCCCGGCGGTTTGCTGGGATTCAGACTCCCACTCCGTGCACCCTGGTATTGGAGAAGCACCTCTTCATTCTCCCTGATATGTGTTCCTGGCAGATTTTGTCCTGTGCAGTAGCACTACAGGGAGGTGCCGCTTTCTCCTACTGCAAACTGTGCCTCTGGCCTAGCTACTGAGTCCGGGGGTAGCTCCCCTCCTCCCCAGGTGTGTGAACAGGGCCGCTAGTCCCAGTCTGAAGAAAGCCCCGCAGTTAGAGATGGATGATGGGATCCCTCTCCATTCTGATCCATGATTTTTCTCTTGTCCAGATACAGTCCTACACTTCCCCAGCCGCTCTTTCTCTTCCCTTTGTCTCTGAAGAAGGGGACCTCCCCTCCATGCCTTCATGGCCCATTTTATCTCCTTCACTTCATAATCACCCACCTATGGCCCATCAGGTTGTCCTGGTATCTCTCTGGTAGACTCAGTCTCTTTTCCTCCCAGACTCTTGGGGTTCAGAGTCCTTTGGCTTCAGCCCTTCTTTGTTTGAGAGATGCAGGAAGTACGGATTCCTCTACTTCTCTGCCATGTTGGCCACTCTCCTCGAGAGAGGAGTCTTTAAGACAGGTAGAGCTGACCCACGGTACAAAGAACAGCCTCAGAAAGGGGTGAGCTCCCCGTCACAGGAGCTGCCCAAACTTCAGCTAGACAGCTACTCATGGAAATGTCAGATGACGGATCTCATCAAATTGAGTTGTATAACCCCTAGTGGCCCTTTAAACTGAAAATCTGATTCTGCCTCCCTGCCCCCCCAAAGTGACAACTTTTATTGTGACGTGGAGTAAATCTAGGGCACCAGTTCCCAAAATAGTCTCTGAGTAAGGCAGGAGGAGGGATTGGGCTTGTGCACGTCACTGTCCCTTTGACTCCCTCTTCTTGTCTGTCACAAGGTCATATGGAAGCCGGGAATGAAGGAGACAGTCCTTGATTTCCCCCAATGTCTCAACTAAAAGGATACTGGGCTTCTGCTCTTATGAGCTTAGGGCTAATTGAGACTTCTTGAAGATTAACTGATATTAAGCATAGTGAGGTCTTCTGAAAGATAGGAATTATATTTTATTTTTCTTTGTATGCATCACCATTTCGTCCGGGACATTGCATGTAATATATGGCCAGTGAATTTATATGAATGAGTGTATCAGGTAATGAGCAAATACTTGAATGTTGGAATCCATTCACTTGGCAAATACGGATCTATTTAATGCAAGAGTTAGTGTGTAGCTACAGGTTCTGGCAATATCTGTAGGCAAGGAAGAGTTCCAGAACTCTAAGGGGTACTCTAAGGGGTACAACTGATATTTATGTTTCCATGGGCAGAGCTTGGTTGGTTGCAAGATCCACTCCAATGCAGCAAAGACAAGCAGAAAAATAGTTGACCTACCCTGAGTAAAGTGAGGTTGGACATACTTGGCCATCTCCTGTACCCAGCTTGCTTTATCTTGATAGTGAGTTAGGATATGGCCACAAATTTATTGAGGCTTCTTATTTTAAAAGAGCAAGGTTTTGGGGCACCTGGTTGTCTCAGTTCATTAAGCATCAGACTTTGGTTCATGTCATGATATCACAGGTCAGTTTGTGAGTTTGAGCCCCGTGTCAGGTTCTGTGCTAATAGCTCAGAGCCTGGAGCCTGGTTTAGATTCTGTGTCTCCCTCTCTCTCTCTGTGCCTTCTCTACTCACACTCTGTCTCAAAAATTAACATTTAAAAAACATTAAAAGAAAACCCAAAATGCGAAGTTTGATTGCCTTGAGTATGGACTGGTTTGAGTGATTTCCTTCTCTTGCAGAGGCTGTGATGGAAGAGCTGGGGGTCCAGTTCTGAGATGATGTCAGAGAAGGCATGGCAGTCACCTCTCTTGTCACCAGCTCTCCCTTGATGAGCAGATTTCATGTCGTGAGCACACTCAAGCAGCCTGTGGAGAGGCCAGGTGGTGAGGAGGTGAAGCCTCCTGAAGCAGGCATGTGAGCGACCCTGGAAGTGGATCCTCCAGCCCCAGTCAAGCCTTGAGATGACCGAAGCTGTCCTCACTATTCCAACTGCAGCCTCATGAGACACCCCGGGTTAAAACCACCTAGCCGAGCTGCTTTCAAGTTCCTGACCTACTTTGAGGTATTGTGTGCTTTTGTTGTTTGAAGCCACTAAGTTTGGGGGCAGTTGGTTTTGCAGTAGTAGATACCAATACAGCCCTCATCCCAATTCTTGGTACCACATTCTGTATTTGCTGAGGTCCAATCAGATTAGAAGCATGGGAAATGGATTCATCATTGGGACCTGACCTCATGTGGTTGTGAGGGCTGATTAAACAGAGTCTGTGGGGCTTCTGTTGTCAGGGCTAATGCCGAAGTCTGCAGGGAAGACCGTGAGGAGGGTGCAGACTGGTGTAAAGGGGAGGGAAGGGGAAGAGCACTGGGGAGCCCATAGCATGAGCCCAGCACCCACGCTGAGAGAGTGGAGCTCGTGATGGTTCTCACCACCTGTGGCCATGAAGTGAATAGTGTCCTGTTGGAGAAGCTGGCATCTTTGTCGTGGAGCCCAACATATACCTGGCCCCAGGGTCAGAGGAGTGAAGGGGGATCCTGGGGATGGCAGAGCATTGCAGGTCAGCCTGTGACCCCCCCCCCCCAAGGAAGCCAGCAGCAGATGAGTAGCCTGTATGAGCCACCCTGACCTTCCAGCCACAAGTGCCGTGACTGCCTTCCCCTTCCATATCTCCCTCCATTTCTCTCCTGGCCCACCCTGACTGGGAAGTCCACCCAGTGCAAATCTAACCCACTCTCTCAGGTGGGCTCATCCACACCCGTGGATTTAATTATGATCTGTATCTCGGTGACTTCCAAATTAGCTCAGTCTTTTTTCCTGTGCCTCATCTAGGTCACCATCTTTTTGTTAAACTAGTTTACTGAGGTATGGTTGGCATGTAAAGAGCTTCACATATTTCACATGTACAACTCGATGAGTTTGGGGATAAGTACACACACATGCACCCATTGCCACCATCAAGGCTGTAGACATACCCATGGGTTTCCAAAGTTTCTCCCTGATCTCCTCCTTCTTCCTCTCCCACTTCTTCTTATCATTATAAGAACACTTAACATAAGATCTACCCTCTCAGAAAATTTTAAGTGTATAATACGATGTATTTAGCTATCGGCTCCCTGCAGTACAGTAGATCTCCAGAATTTTTTTGTCTTGCATAAATTAAACTTCCTATATTTTAATTAGTATCTCTTCATTTTCCCTCCTGAGGTCCCCCCCCCCAACTACCATTTTACTTTCTGTGTCTGTGAGTTTGACTATTTTAGATTCTAAATATGTGAGGTCACACAGTGCTTGTCTTTGTGTCTCTGGCTCATTTCACTCTGCATAATGTCCTCCAAGCCCATCCGTGTTGTCACAGATGGTAAGATTTCCTCCTTTTTGCAGGCTGAGTAGTATTCGATTGTATGTGTATATGCCCACATTTTCTCTCCCCATCTGTCCACTGACAGACATTGATGTTGTATCCACGTCTTAGCCAACGTTCATGCTGCCACACTGAAGCTTGGCGTGTGGGTATCTCTACAAGACAGTGGTTTCATTTCCTTCAGATCTATACCCAGAAGGGGGACCGCTGGATCAGGGAGTACTCTGTTTTTAATTTTTTGAGGATCCTTTGTACTGTTTTCCATCGTGGCTGCACCAATTTACCTTCCCACCAACAGGGTGACAGAGACCCCTTGGTTCCGTAAGCCCACCGACACTTACCTTTTGTTTTCTAATAATGGCCATCCTGACAGGTGTGTGTGTGGGGGTATCTCACTGTGGTTTTGATCTGCATCTCCCTGAAGATTAGTGATGTCGAGCATCTTTTCATATGTCTGCCGAGTCATGCTGGCCCTTATCTTTAAGGGGAGCCTCACAGTAAACATATAAAGGGATAAGTGACATGTATTATGGAGAAGTATACAAAAGGTCAGAGGAGCTCAGAAGATGGTGCCACTAACTTTGGGAGGGAGGTGCCAAGAAAGGGCTCACAGAGGTGACATGTGAGCCAGGATATCTGTGTGTTTGCCAGGTGGTTGCATGAAGAGGAAAGAGTATCTTTGAGGGCCCATTTGGGAGGTTCCAGAGGTTCCTTTTGGCTGGATGTGCCTGCGTGTATAAGCAAGTAGTGGGAGATGGGGTCTCCACTGTGTCCGTGTGAACAGATCAGGGGCATCTCTGCAGACACATCCCAGAGATTGGTCTTCACCTTCTAGGCAATGGGGAAATATTAGCACCTCCACTGGGGATGGCATGACCAGAGTTGTAGGGCAGAGTGCTTCTGGGGGCAGGTGGATGGAGACAGAATGAGGGGTGGGTCCGTATCAGAGGCAGGGAGATCTGTTACCAGGCCGTCACATTCTGTCATGAGGGAGAAGGTCAGAGATGGAAGGCAGGCAGCGGGGATGGAGGGCGGGAGGCAGGGGGGATGCCCAGGACAGGACAGTTAACCAAAATGGGGGAGGGACAATAGACAGGAGGAGGAGGGAGGGTCAGGACTTTGCCCTGGTGATTGGGAGCTGATGCTGCTTGGCTCTGACACGGGAGACCCAAAAGGAGAGGCAGATACTGGCTGCAGGGGGAGTGGATTCATTTCATTTTGTATGTGGTGAGTTTGGAGTGCCTTTGAAATCTCCAAGACACAGCCAAAAATGTGTATCTGCATTTTTTTGGATTATATATGGTTTGTTTATTTATTTTTATTCTCAAGATAGTAAACATTCAGTGTCGTCTTGGCTTTATGAGTAAAACCCAGTGATTCACGTCTTTACTTACCTTATCTTTGGTAAATAGATGTGAGCTTTATGATCCTGAGCTTTCTCTCTATGTCCAGACATCAAAAATGCCCCAGACCAGTTAAATACTTTCCATGCTCAAGGCAGTACCAATGCTCATGCTTTTTGCTTTCAATTACTCTCCCCTGCAGCTTATGATGGGATGGACAGGGGAAGATGTAGAATGGGGTTTGCAGGTAGTAGATTTGGGAAGCCCTGGGTCCTCAAGTGTCTCGTGCACATTGGCTCTGTTGAAACAGGTTTGTTGCACAACATTCCCTATTGTGACCGTGTCTGTACGATTTCAAGTCCATCAAACATGCTATGGTTCTGTGAGCCAGACTGACCCTGACCTCTTTGTATTACTCTGAGCACCATAGAGAGGCTGCAGGGAATCAGCTTCTTGAGCCACAGCCCTTTTTAAAAAAAATGTTTGTTTATTTTTGAGAGAGAGAGACAGAGTGTGAGTGGGAGGGGGGCAGAGAGAGAGAGAGAGAGAGAGGGAGACACAGAATCTGAAGCAGGCTCCAGGCTCTGAGCTGTCAGCACAGAGCCCAATGCATGGCTCAGACTCATGGACTGTGAGATCATGACCAAAGCTGAAGTTGGATGCTTTGCTAAATGAGCCATTCAGGTGCCCCTTGAGCAGCTTTGTAATTTTCCAAGTGGGAAGTCCACTCTGCTCAGCGAAAGGGGAGACAGTGGGATCAGGGAGCAGATTAATACGGGCTGGCCTGCTCTTCCTTCTCTCTCTCTTCCTGCACATACCTATTCCTTGGCTCTTGTTCACATTAAAGGCCCTAAGCAATCAAACATAACGGTGGCAGTGAGCACATCTGATGCCATCGTTTCTGGGGCCCCTGTCTGTGAACCAGTGATAAGGACTTCTCATCTACTCTGGAGGGAATGGGAGAGGAGGAGGCTCTCCTTCGAAGGACCGCCCGTAGTCCCCTGAGTTAAGAACAAGGCTGCGGCTTCTTCCTCAGGCAGGAGCAAAGACAGAAGAGAAAGAAAAGGGAAGCATGCGAAACATGAAGCACGTTGGCATGTCAGCAGGGGTTGGGAAGTGGGAGAGATGTGAGCTCTTCTTCCAGGCAAAATAAAGAAGTTCAAATGGAAAGTCACAGCATCGTCTGCACCCGGCGTCTGCGAGCATGCAAGCCGGACAGAAGTTCTCGCAGAACTAGAGTGGCGCGTAAGCCTTTGCATCTACCTCCCCAGAAATTTTAGCCCCTCAGAGCTTTTAGAAACAGAAATGTGGCCCTTTTTTGTATCTGGCATCTTAAGACAGTAGTGAGGGCTTTTCACAGTCTGCCCTGGAGCTTTCAGCACCTTGGAGAGCTCAGAACAAAGCCTGTTTTTCTACCTGCTTCCTTAGGAGAAAGGCCTGATCTATGACCTCTGATTCACAGACCATTTTCTCTTCTGGTCTAAGATATTCTTTGTCCCCAGTATAGCTGGCCAGATGGTATGGGCTTCCAGCTACTTCATAAGGAAGTAGTTTCTCCTTGGACGTGCCCTGAGCACAACTTTTAAGTTCTGGAGCTGAGAACAGTACAAGAGGGAGTTATCTTTTGTATTGAATGGTTAGCAGTGTTTCCACACACGCCCATGAGGAGAGCTGATTGGTGCTGAAGATGCTCATTGTACAAATATGCATGAGAAGACCAAGCAAAAAAGCAGAGGAGTAACGGGACTGGCCACAGGCCAAGCAGCTAGGATGTGGCCAAGAACCCAGACCTCTTGGCTCTGCTATCTGCTACTTGTTTATTGAAAAGTACTTACCGAGCATTTACACCCAGGTAGTTCCTGTCTGCTCTCTATCAGAATCTGTGTGATAGTGAGCATAGAAGTAGAGGTGAGGGGTGCCTGGGTGGCTCAGTCGGTTAAGCATCCACCTTTGCCTCAGGTCATGACCTCACGGTTTGTGAGTTGGAGCCCCGCATCGGGCTCTGTGCTGACAGCTCAGAGCCTGGAGCCTGCTTAGGATTCTGTGTCTCCCTTTCTCTCTGCTCCTCCCCTGCTTGCACTCTGTATCTCTTTCTCTCTAGAAAATAAATCAACATTTAAAACATACCACAGTGTGTGGAGTCCAGCTGACAGGTGCTCACCCATGACCCCAGTATCACAGCCACCTGGGTCACCAGGTTAGTTTGGGTTAGTTTAATGACCTTAAACAAATTTCATCAGACCTCTTGGAAAAGAAGGCAAGTGACCCCAAAACTACATTTCTAGTAGAAGACTACAGGGTCTTCCAAGAGAAGTCTTTTTTATCCTCAGAATTCTAGCAAGCTTGACTGATAAGTGGGAGCTTTCCACTCCTACGGGACTGCTTGTTAATTAGGTTCTCTCTGCTGTCTGGCCATCTGACTTCAGCCTGCAGAATCTTGGGGCAGAAAGGCAAGAACGGAGCCCTTCTGGACAGCCACATCACTGGCAGGAACAAATGTCCCAAGTTCCAAGTATAAATCGCCTTCTAATTAGGAAACAATTATGCCCCCAAATGGGGCTACATGGATGTGAAGGCATCTCGCAAATTGCCGATTAGTTTCATAGCAGTGATGGCATTTAGTGCCACTTCAGTTCGTGGAAAATGTGTTGGAAATGGCCCATCTTCAGCTGCTCAGAAAAAGGAGAGAAAAGGTCAGGGATGAGGAAAAGCTCAGAGGACAAGGATGAGGGGGGAGGACAGGGAGACATTTGCCCTTTTTCTTGGAGTGAACTGTCATGTCTGAGTATGGGGCATGGTGTTAGAAGGGGGAGGAATTTTCATTTTCTTCCAGCTGTAATGGAAAGTGTAGTCACCAGAGCAGGTAAGGGATATGATCTAACTGGTGTCTTTAAAAGATTACCTGCTTCTTCTGGAGAATGGTGACCCAGGGAGGCAAGAGTGGAAGCAGGTAGAGGGTTGGGGACAGATCACAAGTATGGACGTGGGAGGTGAAGGATCACCGTGTTGGTGGTAGAAGAGAGGAGAGGCAGTGGCTCCTGAGTGGATTTTTTTTTAAAAAAAGTTTATTTATTTATTTTAAGACACAGAAAAAGAGAGAGAGAGAGAGGGAGCACGAGCATGCAAGCGGGGGAAGGTCAGAGAGAGAATCTCAAGCAAGCTCTGTGCTGCCAGCACAGAGCCCAACACAGGACTCAATCCCACAAACCAGGAGATCATGACCTGAGGTGAAATCACGAGTCGGATGCTTAACCAACTGAGCCACCCAGGCGCCCCACTCCTGAGTGGGTCTTAAAGACCATGTAGACTGGGCAGGGCAATGCATTGGATGGCATGGGGAGAGAGGGGTGAAGGACGACCAGTGGGTGTCTGGCCAGAGAACTCAGGTCAGTGGCAGTGCTGCTTCCTGAGATCGGGACCCTGGGGAGCATCAGCTTTCTGTTGGGGGGAGTGGCCCAGAGTACTTTTCAAAATATTTTAAAGTGTGAATGTCTGTGACATCTCTAGATGGAGAGAGAAACTATAGATATGGATATATGAGTTCAAAGTGTATAGAGGAGGTTGGACCCCAAATATAAAATTCAGGGTAATCTGTGGCATTTGAAGTCAAAGAACTGGATGAGATATGGTAGATGAAGCTGACAGTGAGAGAAACCAAGACCAGACTCCAAGGCACTCCATCTGTCTGCCCACCCAGACTTCTGCCCACCTGTCAACCACCCACTCTCCCAACTGGCTATCCCCTCTATCCATCCAATAGTGTGTAATAAATGCCCTCTTGGGTCACATGTGGGGCTGGGTGCTGGGATGCAAAGGTGAACAATTCTATCAGCCTGTACCCTGAAGAAGCTCACAGATAAGGAGGGAGAGCACATATAAACAACAGAGCAAAGCCTGGTATATAAGTTGGTAGAGGTGTGTACATGGGGCTGGATCATGGAGAAGTCAGCTGTTAATTCTGCTGCTGAGAGAGTTTAGAGAGGCTAAGAGGTTTCACTGAACATACACCTCAAAGGAGGTGGGACCAGTGTCACAGGAAGAAAGAAGAACATGCTGGAAGGTGTGGGAGCATGAGAGCTTATGCAGTCTCTTGGAAGGAGCACAAGACCTTTGATGCAGAAACAGCTTGAGGCACATGGGAGGAAGGGGCGTGGCAGGGATGGAGGCTTCGTGTGCGGGGCTACGGAATCCAGGCTTTCCCTGTAGGCCGCTGTCTTTCATTTTTAATTTTTTTTTTTTTAGTGTTTATTTGAGAGAGAGAGAGAGAGAGCAAGCAGGGGAGGGGCAGAGAGAGAGCGAGAGAGGAATTCACAAGCAGGCTCTGTGCCGACAGCGCTTGAACCCACAAACCGTGAGATGTGGATGTTCATGATGTCTGTGTTTGGGTTTGAACCCACGAACTGAAATCATGACCTGAGCTGAAATCAAGAGTCAGACGCTTAACCAGCTGAGCCACCCAGGCACCCCTGTGGGCTACTGCTTTAAGCTGAGGGTTTTAAAAGAGGCAGTGGAGTGGACATGACTGGATTTGGGTTTTAGAAATGATGCTTGATCTGGGGGAAAGAGTGGTCAAATAAAAATCAAATCTGGATTCAGTAAGGAGAGGTCTTTTGAGGAAACTATTTCAAAGGGGAGGCAGGGACTATTAGAGTGGGATCGGCAGTAGGAGATTTTCTTCCACAGGGAGGAGGAAACAAAACCAGAAAGAAGGGAGTTGGGGTGTGCATGGCGGGGGGGGGAGGGGGTGCGTGTGTGTTTGATCGGATCAGAGGATGTGATGTGATGTCAGCCTAGTCCCAGGGGGAGGGCGTCTGTAGGTTCAGGCTGATGGCGTTCAGGGACCCAGGAGGAGGAGAGAAGATTCACCAATGTTTGTTCGACAAGCCGTTTGTTCCGGTCCATCAGTGGAGACCAGAGGTTCAGTTCATGAGCAAAGACGGGGATCTTGGAAGGTCTGTATCTGGCCATGGCACAGGGAAACAAGGAGGGGGGTGTCCGCGGGTCATGTCAAAGTCCTACAGAAAAGGGCAGTTCTTTGCGGTCAGCTGTTTCCCGGAATTCATAAAGGAGGGAAGGCCTTGAACTACCCCCCCTTTGCCCAGAATCACGAGTCACAGTGAAGTTCAACGTGATCAGAGTCAAGGCTGCAAGCATGGGAAACTGCCCAGGAAGAGGAGAACTGGGTGGGGGACGATGGCAAAGCTTGCTGCTAAAACCTGGAAACGGATCCCTGGATTCCTCCCAATTCCACACTTCCTTCTGCACTCCTCCTCTGCACGGAGCGTGAAATCAAGTCCTCTGGCCTTCTTGCAAATCTCGAGCCTGCCCGGAACATCTGTGATGCCCAGAGCAGCAGCAGCAGCAGCAATGACAACAAAAACCACAACAGCATTTCTCGTTTTCATATCAATCGGCAGAAATTATCTTTATTAGAAAAATGAAATTTTCCTGTATTTACATTTTTACACCATTAGGACTGGGCACTTCTGTTGCCTCGGGAGTTATGTACATATATCAGTTTGCACACACAGTTTCAAACCCCATTCCTTAAAACAGTTGAGAACACGTTGAACAAAAAGAAAAGACGTACTACAAGAAGACAACCATAGTATATACTTCCTCTATCATAGAAAGGTGTTAAGCAAACGTGTAATTTTGTAGCTATGCTTGGAAATATTTAATACAGTTATCAGCACTTCCTCATGCGGTTGATTAAAACATGACAGGTATAAACTGCTGGGATTGGTAAGTGAATGTCTATTCCCAAATGAGGACCACTGAGTGGAGCACACAGCTTGCTTCGGGCCCCACCACACAAGAGATCAAGCCAGTTCTGATGTGGGTGTTTTGGACTGGGTTTGACTGTCGCTGTGAATGGGAAACCCTCTGCACATGGAGTGTTCAATCCTGCCCATGTTGGGTGAAAGATGGACTCAGACATGGGTCTTCAAAGCTGCTTAATCCCAGTCCTTCCTTGTGGGTAAATGACCAGCCTGTGTATTTACACAGCAGGTCATTACATGTCTGAAAGATGAATAGCTTACCCTCTTTTTCTGTCTCAGAAGGCCATTGTCTGTGACTCTGATGATCTAGGTCTTAGTCAAGCCACACGCGAAACTCACCTCATTTTATCTGAATATTCAGCTTGAAATATATATACTATACATAAACACATATGCACAAACATCCTTTTGTGATAAACAGTAAATTCTATCGACTAAGTGATTTGGCAAATATATGCTTTCAAATTTGTTTTAGCAGGGGAAGGAAGAAGATTAACACTCGGAGCTCAAGAGCTGATAAAGAAATCTTCCAGGAACCTCAGGCTTGGAAGGCCTCTGGGCCACATCCAGCCACGTAACTGGCTGTACCAAGTAGTTTCCTGAATTTTCTATGAAAATGTTATTCTTGACCTTATCTCCGATTTGAAAAAAAAAAAAAATAGGCAATCGGCATCCTTTCCCAGGGCAAAATGTGGGGGAACATGACAGTTAAAGTGCCATTTTCATCATTGTAAATCCACTAGAATTTTCAAAGATGATCACCTGAATTTGACCCCCCAATAGTCTGAATCTTTAGTTTCTAAACTGGAACATTTCTTTAGTGGCCATGGCTTCAGAGTTGTGTCCACAAACCTAATAAACCTAAGAGTTTTGTTTTATTTTTTTTAAATAAAATAGTTTTAAAAAGTCAATACCGCTCATTTATTTGAATTAGCTGAACTGAGAATAGAAATAGTTTGATAGGTCTTTGATGTAATGTAATGTAAAAACCTCAGTTGAATTCAAAAGGCTATGCTTATTTTTCATGGAAAAACTGACAATGTTTTTATATTTCTGGACCTTCACTATTTGCTCAGATATCAATAGTCTTTGATTTGAGCCCTTTAAAAGCTTGAAACAGCAAAATGTCAGATCAATGAGAAGCATTCAAAATGCCAAAGACAAACTCATGTTTGTTGGAGAACAATTAACCTTATTAATTTAAAAGGCAGCTGTGGTATTGGCTACGTGTTACATTAATATTCTTTTGAAGGCTCATCTTAAATCCTTCCCAAAGGTGTGTGAGAGAATTACCTGGAGAAGGTTATGACCCAGGGCTGCTGCTAATGAGGAATGTTCCAGAACTGCAAAAATGCAAACTTATTGTTTCATGGACCTGGTACCTAAGAGGGATTTATATGAGTGATATTCTCAGTTTTGCCTTGTTTGTCTCTGCACACTGCTGACACCTTATTTGAGGACGATCTGAGAAATGACTCCTATAGGAGACAGTTTGGTTTGGTTCTGGCTCCCTGGAGAGCTGTGTGCTTTGAAATGGAGCCCCAGAGAAGAGCCCCTACCAGACAGATGGTTCTTCGGAGTGCTCTAGTTTCTGCACAGCTTAACATCCCCGGGAGAATGTTGTCATGCCCTTGTAGACCCAATGCCAGGATCTCAAAATAGCTATTAAATAATAATAACTTTTCTGTCTTAAGAGACTTTCGACTGCCAGCTTGGAAGGTTGTAAACAGCCTGAAAATTCCTCAGGGAAAAGGACAAGGGCACTTGTTTAGATGAACTGACCATCCAGAATGACTGAATCGCAGAACCTCCCAGAAGAACATTCCTTCAGATCTCAGCTCAGTTTCCTCATCTATAAAATGGACCTAACCTGTCCCCATGGTACACATCAACGCCTGCTGTTCTGCGGCTCAGAACACAGGAGCTGTGCAAGAAAGGAACGCACGGGCTCGGTATCTCGGTCTCCCCGATGCGTTAATGCACACTGTCATCTTGGACTTCCAGGGAGCCCGATGGAAACATTCCTGGTCAATACTCTCTAAGAAGGCAAACTGAACACTCGGTGGTTCAATAGTTATCTTAGTGTCAGTGATGACACTGCAGAGACAGTCACTTGCAGTAACAGGACCTTTCTGCAAATGGGCCATGATGTTTGGGAGAGCTCCAACGGAGGACCCCGGGGCAGCCTGTGTGCCCACACACACGTGAGAGAATACGATTTGCCCGTGTTGAATGGCATAAACCCTGCTGTCTGCTGAGAAAAAGAAGAGAGATTTGGAAAGGGGATAGTGGAAACGAGGCACATACTAAGGGGAGACAGAGACTCCCCTGAGACCAAAAAAAGTGGACGCCGAGTGCAAGCGTTTGGGGAGAGACACAAAACAGCATTTAGAGTCTCAGAAGGGACCTGAACAGAGGTGAGATCCCCAGGGGTTCTCAGTACACCCCAAACCAGACGACGGGGGTAGGACACTAACAGACCTCTTCCCCACAGAGGCTGAAACTCAAGAGAGACCCGGGAACCTCAAAACAGCGCATCTGTCTTTCCGACTTCTATTCTGACCTCCCTGGCAGAGATCAGGCACTTCAAGAATATGCCCAACTTTAGGGGTTTATTAGTAAAACTCCTATTGCTGAGGAGGCTGAGACCAACCTGAGCCTCAGCTTCCTTATCTGTAAAATGGGAGCAAGCATACTTCTATCCTATGGGTATTGTGAGGCTCTCATTCTAGGCTATGCCTAGGCTACAGTCTACACTCTGCGTGGAGACATTTTGGTACTTCCAAACTCAGGTGCTGACCCAAGGCACGTAGCTGGGACAAGCAGAGACTCTAGCATCCTAGCAATGCACAGACTAGGATGGACAGAGAAATGAAGCTCCCTCCGCCCTCTCCCCACTGCCCCCCCCTCCCCCCAGCCAGATTCCTGAAACACACCCTGATTCCTCTTGCCATCTCTTTGCGCTACTTCCTCTCCAGGAACCTGGTTTTGTCAGCCACATAGTAGGCACTTGGGACTCCAGCAGGAATTCTCCCCACTCCCTTCCCTGATACATGTATATACCCTGAACTATCAACAGTATTCTTCTTAGGTCAAAAATAAAATCAAACAAACAAAACTTTCAGGAAATAGCTCTTTTACATTGTGGTGTATCTTCTAATCCCTTGGGGATTTCTTCCAACCTTTTCTTGAAGCACACGTCGTAAAGCGGGGCTGGGGGGAAGTGAGATTTGGCAAGAGCTGGAGAACCTCGTGGAAGCAGACTCGAGTTTCCTGCACACAAATGTGGAAGGGCAAGTCTGGTCACCTGTTTAGATGCTCCTGGGTTTCCTGGGTTGTGTCTTTGAAGGTTAAAATCATCAAGGGTATCTCGAGGAGCACTATGTTGTCCAAAGTTACTTACAGGTCTAAGGAAGGATGGATCTGTTCGTTTGATCATGGAAAAAATTAGATTTTTATTTCCTGGAAAGAACTTGATTTATCGTCTCCACTTTTTACACTCGGTCTGTGTTGGTGTGCCATGGGTCCTCTGTTACCTTTTGTCCTTGGGACAAAAAGATTTCTAGACCCTAAGCTGCTCATGGGAAGAGACGATACTTTCTATCACCTTTGTACCTCCCAACCCCAAATTGGCCTTAAAAGGAGAGGAGATACTCAATCAAATGCTATGAGCTGATCAGTGTGCTTTGTTCATCCTTAGCTCATGAGAAAGAAGACTCTGTTACCTCCATGGTCACTGCCAGCTTTCATCTTTGGTTTGAGGTTTTAAACTATATCCCTTGTTGGCTCTTCCCAGGGAATGGGTCCCTGAGAAAAGTTCTCTCTTCCCCAGGATTCTGAGGCAGGGAGTGCTGGGTAGATTAAGGGACAACCAAATTCAAAGGGGGATGTATGGGTCTGTGTAAGGCAAAAGGCAAAGAGAGCGGAGTCAGTTCTGTGAGGTTCTTCTCCCAGAAGTACCCGGGGATCACTTTTGAGAGAAGCCTAGAACTGAGCCTGGTCAAGGGAACCAGGCAAGGAATTAAGTGGACCATGTGTGTAGGTCTTGGTTTTTAGACCTGGCTCTGATACTGTCCATCCGACCGTCTTATACAGATCACGGGCTTTTGGGAGCTTCTTTATCTCTTAATCTTCTCATCTCCCTTCTCCCAAATCTTGGTGTGGTCCTGTTTTTCTTTTTCTTTTTTTAATTTATTTCTAGGCGAGAGAGACAGCGTGAGCAGGGGAGGGTCAGAAAGAGAGGGAGACACAGACTCTGAAACAGGCTCCAGGCTCTGAGCTGGCAGTCAGCACAGAGCCCGACGCGGGGCTCGAACCCACGAACTGCGAGATCATGACCTAAGCGAAAGTCGGATGCTTAACTGACTAAGCCACCCAGGCGCCCCACTGTTTTTCTATGAGCCTTCTGGGCAGGCACCTTTGGCTGATGCCAAATCGAGCATACTTCCAGGTGCACAAGTGGGAAAAGGGAAGACGATAAGGGAGATGCCCTTTGATGGGTTTCTAGAAATTACACACATGTTCATGTCAGCATGGTCTTCGAAAGTAACTGTGAACACAACATGTGCTATGCTCCTAAGCCCAGATACCGTTTTTGAACAAGAGTCCAAGAACACCAACCCCCAAATTCCACTTGGGCCCTGCCATACTCCCTAGAACTGCAATTTTCTTTTTAAATAGCGCCCTCTCTTCCTATGTAGCATCCCACTGATAACCAGAATAGGTTTTCTGCATGTCAATAACCATTATCATCATCATTTAATTGTTAACATAAACTTTACATTATGTACAATGTTATTTGGATAATACACTTATGTGTGAATTGTAGAAATCAAGCATGTATATAGTATGTACATGTGTACACAAGCATTGGTATTCACAGGATAATTGCATTTTATCACCTCTGATGTCTATCGAGTGGCAGGCTGACCTCATCGGATAGGAGTAGATGTGAACACAGAATAATGGGAAGGGGTTGAACGAAAAAGCACAACCGAATGTTGGTAGAGACCCCACCAAACCTCTCATTCAGCACTTCCAACCCTGTTTACAAAAAGAATAGGGGGCATCCGGAAGGCCTAATTTTGTCTCAGGTGGAAATAAACACTGCTTATGCATTGAAGACTGCCTTTACGTGGAACCCTGAACTCCCGCGAAATACTGACCGATGAGTTTTGTTGCCATGCACGCCATTTTCCCCCCCTGGAACTCCCAACTCTACCCACTATCATTGCGGTCATACACACACAGGCTCTGTTTCTGAAACAACTCATGTCCCCTTCGCAAGGATCCCTGAACGACAGCTCTGCGAGAAGAAACAGTACAGGGATGTGCCTGAAGTTAACAAACATATTCAGCTCTTCTGAAAGATATTTCAGTTTCTCAAATTAGTATTTATTTAGGTCTTGTGCCGTGTGGGATTTCCGTGCAAGGTATTTATTTATATGGCAACTGATTATTAGAGCTGTACTTTTTAGGTTTAAAGGAGATAAATTTTTAATCACCATTTAATTAACACCAACTTTTTTTTTTCCCTTTTTCGTTAGCAATTCTATTTGCCAAGAATTCAGGGCATTTGTCATTTCCTGAGATGGACGCAGAATATTAAACACACATCAGTGGCAGACATATCAAATAGAATAAACAATGTGGGGCTGTATGACTGCTATGGATCTGTTGACTAATTAGCTGCCTTGGCTAGAGTCCTACTTAAGTGAAACGATTTCATTTGTAAACAAGGTGTAATTTTCTTGTTTCTCCCTTGAAAATAAGTATGAGTCGATGTGACTGATTTTTGCTGCCATGATCGGTTTCATCCGGACAGTCAAGGATGACAACTGCTCAGGCTCTATCGGCAACACGAAGGAGAAACCAAGCATAATCCATGAGAGACCCAGTCACATCACTGGCTCAGTGATGACAAAGGGAGATGTACAGAGGACAGAAGGGGGATCATAATCCCATTACCTCTCAAGGAAGCCTTGCCAGAAACACAGACGCATCAGGGACCTGTCCTCTCAGAGAAATGGAGCCACGGGTGTAAGGACAGTAAAGACTGTTTTCCAGGAACTAAGAGGTTTCCAGGGTTGAATTCATGCCCTAGAAGGCTCTCCTCTTCCACAGACTATTTTAAGCTGGGCATGTGTGTGCTGTTACCCGTCCACAGAAACATGGGCATCTGCATTTAGACACACGAGCAGGACCTCTGTCAAGTAGCAGAGGCCATGTAGGGTTGCCAAAGTATCAAGACAGATGCCAACTCTGACTTGAGTTAGGTGAAACTCAGGCACAAATTTAGGTTCCGAGATTCTGGCTCTTTGAGATCTCAGATCTCAAGCTGGGACGTCAGAGGGACATTCTGTAATGTATCCAGAGCCCAGGGCTTTCTACTTAGGTCTTGATATTCTTCTTCCAAAGAACATAACTGACTCGATCACCTTCGAATAGCTCCACATCATTATCTTTCTCTTGGAAATTGCCCATCTGATCAATGGTCAATTTCATGATGTTTGCAATCATCACAGTTAAAAGTCAATGAATTTGGAAAGAAGGGAAATTAGGCATTCGTTACATACAGCATTTCAATCCTCATTGTTTAATTTTAAAAAAACACTTTGGGCAGTAAAGGAAGCATGTTTGTTTGTTTTTTTTTCCACTACGTTACTGCTGGTTCTTCCAAAAGCCCCATTTTTAGTTTCTTTATCTAGACAAATATGGGGTTAACAGTGGAAATAATGCTGTTGTTAGAATGGGGGTTTTTGATCTATGGAACGTTCTAAGTTCACCTTCTCCCTGGAGGTCTCTGTCAAATTTGGCAGCCCCCTTGGGTTTTGAGGACACGGGAGGAAGACAGAAAGCCTCTGGATTGATGACATACCACTGCTGTGTGTGCTAGGGAGACTTTTTAATTCATTTCCTATCATGACACGCTAGTCTTCTGAGGGAATGAGGTGACCCTGGCTGGGGAAATGTAGATCTGGAGAGCACTGGGAGGGCAGAGGAAGACAGTACCGTCAGGGAGATGGGGTGAAGCTCTAGGCTTCTCCCCTGTTGGGTCTTGGGGCAGCAGAAGGTACCATCCAGGAAAGAAAATACAGTGACTACATTTATCCTCAGTGCCTAGCTAGCCCCTTCTGCCTCTCAACCTCAAATGGGATGAGAGGACTTTGTGCCTCCTCTGCCTCCCCACCAATGACCCTAAAACTTACTACACCCACTTCTCATCACTGCTAGGTGCACTTGCCCAACGATGGAGCCATTCACTGAATCCTGAAGCTCTAATAGAATTATTCCTGGCCCCTGCCCCCTTGCAGGAAAACACTACCTATAAGACAACACACTATGAGTAAAAGAAATAGGGTCGCCTTTCAACCTACCCGTTCATCCCCTTCTCTAAGAACCCAAAGCAAAACACAGGAGGAAACCAGGAGATGGTCATGCTAGTTTATGTTAGTTTAGGGTTCCTGCAGCGTGTCACTAAAGAGACTCGGCTACTCTACAGAACCTGAGGTCTAGTTATTCCAGAAGTTTCAGGGACATTAATGAATGTAAAATACCCTAAATTAGAACTATTATAAAATGTGCAACTCATATTGTTTGTGGGTTTTATAATATTTAACTTTTTAACTATAAAATTCTGATATGATCAAGTGTTACAACATAACTACCTTTTTGGGTGCACTTTGCGTGTGCCAGGCACTGTGCTAAGCTTCTGAAGCATCAGCTTCTGATGCTGAAGACTCCCCCTCTCCCCTCAGTGGTTTTAAAGGCGAATCATTTCGTATCACACATGCACAGACCTGAGTAAAGGAAGGATGGAACAATGGGGGTGGCTTGGAAATGACAAATGCTTTGGGGGAATTTGTCATCGATCTCTGTTGGTGCTCATGAAGCAGTTTGCCTCCAATCGAGCGAATTATTTCAGAAGAGAGAAATCACTTTTGCCACTAAAGTTTATCCACGATTTTGGAGGATGCTCAGGGTGGACGCATGAGTGTCTCTCATGCTCTGAAGGCTTTTGATCTGAGGAGGTTGGGGTGGAAACGAGCGTCCGACTGAATCTCATGAGGTTAAGGACGATTAACCTAAAAGCGTGCTAGCCTTCAGTGGACAGATGGCATGGTACTTCCTACAGATCACGGTACACATATGGCTGCTGGCGCATGCCGCCACATTCACAACTTTGGGAATAGCGACACGCACTTAAATCAGACGCCACCATGGCTGTCCGGGGACTGAACAAGTTATGGTCACTCTAGGAGGGACGGGGTAACAGATACTATACAACCCTGAGTCGTCACCAGAAGGGGGGGAAACGCAAACTTACGTACACAGGAGTCTTCAGGATAAACTACAACAGCCTCTGTGTCAGAGACAGATCCACAAGTTAGGTATCGGAGACGTACACATAAAGGCTTGTATAGCTCTGAACAAGACCATCGAAGCCGAGGGTGAGGGAGTGTCTGTGGGATACACAGGTTGACCTCCAAAGAGATTCTCGTAGCTCCTCCGCCTGAGGGCCCTCCTGGCCTTTTCCTCCAGACGTGTCTTGGCAATGGACTCTAGCGAAGGTAGCATGTTACTATGAACACACGGATCTGCAATTCTTTGGGCGGGGAGCCTGGGGTTGGTTCTGGGGTGGGGCCTGGGCAGTGATGGGAGGCATAACAGTAAAGCTGAGACGTTACAAAGCCAAACTTCCTAATCTCTTGCAACGTCCATCTCGCTACGGTGCAGACGCATTCGTAACTGCTTTGTCTGTGTCGGGTTGACATGCATACCATATTGCTTATTCTGTATGAGGGAGACCATTAGGCATTTCTGATGAGGAAATTACATGGTGGACTGGTCTTTATGGAACTTGGAATATAGGAAATCAGAACATCACCACTGGCAGCCGATGCATCGTTATTGCCAACGTACCTAGAGGGCACGTCTGGGAGACTTGCCCTATTATTTATTTGCTTTTTTTTTTTTTTTTTGGTTAAAGACTCACCTATCCGGTATCTGCCACGCTCAGCACACACCTCACAAGATTCCTCGTGGGGAAGACTATGGCGCAGAGCCATGTGCAAAAGAACCGACAAAAAAAATACCTTCCTACATCCTCTTCCTCTTTGCAGGGCACCATCGGACATCCGACATTTACCCTCCAGAACGCCGGCCGTTACGTATGTTTCCCTATAGATAAAACATTAATGGAAGGTTTTAAACATCAGATTCAATACTAGGCATTTTCTTGTACACACGTCTATTGCTGCAGGAATTCAAAACCCTGGGGGTGGAGTACAGATTGTTCTTATTTGCAGCATAAGGCATAGTAACATGCTCTGAAATATACATGTCGTTGTGGCCTCTGCTGTCCCTGGAGCAGTACGAGGCTGTTGACCTCAAGGACGATCGAAGGTAGCTGTCGTTCACGGCCTGGGATGGCAGCGAGTGTTTGTAAGGGTCTGAGGGGCACCTCCCGATGACTAAGCGTCGGTCGTCCCCATGGCAACGGAGGAAAGGGTTATCAGAGGTGTGGTCCGGCAAGAGAGACTTGCTCCGCTTGCTGTCCTCCAGGCCCTGGGGGAGGAGAGAGCTCTTGTTCCCCAAGAGTTTGCTTGAGGGCACGCTAAACAGACTCCCGTACAGATTTCCCTCCAGAAGCCTTTCCCGGTCCTTGAGGCTTATGCTCCTGGAGGGCCTGGTGGGGTCTGTCTCCCTCGGCTTGTCGAGGATGTTGTCGTAGGAGTGCTGACGGCTGATTCTGAGCTTGTTCTTCTGGAACTGGAGAGTGCTGTTCTGCCCCCAGTCCTGCTGGTAGACCTTCTCCTGCGCGGTGGGGCTCCCCGTCTCCTGGAGCATCTGGTCTTCATCAATGTCGTACAGGTTCCCCATCCGCAGGCAGGCGTCACACTTGAAGGGCGACCGCATGGTGAAATGGCCTGAATAGGTAGGCAGGTTGGAAAGGCAGCTCCGGCAGTGCGTGGAGTTTTGTCGGTAGCGGTCACTGCCCTCGCTGTGAGGGGGGCTCTTGTCTTTCAGGGTGAAGTGCTTGGAGTAGAATTTATACTTGTCATTGTTGGGGAGCCCGTCTTCATTGTGCAGGGGGTTCCTGTTGGCCGGCAGTGCGGGGTCCCCCTTGCGGAAGTTCTCATCACGGTCTTGGTAGGCATCTGGGAAGTCCGCGTTCTCGGGAAGGGCCATGTTCTCGACAAACTGGGGAGGGTCTAAGTGGAAACTGGGCTCCTTCTCACCATCGATCGTGTAGATCTTGTCCCTGGGGGAGCTCGCTTTGGTTTTCAGGTAGGAGCGCTCGACCTCGCTACAGTCCTTGGGGTATTTGGAGGCCGCTGACCTTTTGAAGTTGTCCTTGGTCTTGTGGTTCTTGTTGTTGTCTGGCTCTCTGTGGCATGCGGCCCGGCTCGAGGTTTCCGAGATGTCCGAGTGGGCCACCTCTTCTGGAAGGTACCTGGGACTCTTGAGGGAGTGGGTCCTGTTCTCCGCTGTGCCCTCATCCCTCTGAGAGGCGGGGTTCTGGCTCAGGGAGTCTTGGCGAAGCGATTCTACAGACTTCTTCCAGAGCTGCCGGGGCCTCGAGTTCGCCTTGGACTCTGTGCTCACGGCCACCTCCACCGTGTTGGGGTTGGACTCATTGAGAGTGAGAGGGTGCTGTCCCTGGAACACATAGTTATTGAGGCCGTCTTTGTGCCTGTTGGCCACAAACGTTTGCAGTTCGTTCATGTTGTCCCCAAAAACAGCATCTTTCCCCTGAAAGGACCTGTTTTCTGAATAGATCAGATTTCCCTTGTCTGAACCCATGTCCACAATGAGGGAACCTCTTTGGATGAAGTCACCGGCCCTTTTCGGGGAATCCATTCGCGAGGAATTCATGTTGGACATGTCGGAGATGTTTTTGGCCGACCGAAGGAGTTTTAACATGTTGCTCTGGGATCCGGTCAGGTTGAAGTCTGGGGACTTCTTCTTCTCTTCGATGTGCACTCCATGAATGCAGCTGTAAATGCCCTGTGGGGGGAACACGAGACACCGTCAGCAGCAGCAGAGATACAATAATGCCGCATACCCCAACTTTACCTGTGGAAGGGAGATGTGTCCTTCTTGGGGGAGCTTCAGAGAGGTGGTGAAATCCAACCTGAATTCTGGCAGTGTTTCTTTTTTTTTTTAATATTTTTAATTATTTCTGAGAGAGAGAGACAGTGTGAACAGGGGAGGGTCAGAGAGAGAGGGAGACACAGAATCTGAAACAGGCTCCAGGCTCTGAGCTGTCAGCAGAGAGCCCGATGCAAGGCTCGAACCCACGAACTGTGAGATCATGACCTGAGCCGAAGTCGGAGGCTTAACCGACTGAGCCACCCAGGTGCCCCCCCGGCAATGTTACTTAACTGTACTAGACCTGCAGCAAAGCGCCCAGCTTCTCTGATCTCTCTGGCCCAAGATAATCTGACACTTTTGCCATCAGTCATAATGCGGAGTTTGAGAAAAGGTATCAATGAACGCTCATGTAACCAACCCTACGGGTCTGAGTGCCTCCGCAGTGGCACCTAGGGATACTGAACTGATGCCTGGGTCGCTAACTCATCTTTCACTGTAGTTTCCCGGGATCATCTTTGGAATTTGGATACCAGAGTCAGCTAAGAAACTGGCATAGGGGCGCCTGGGTGCCTCAGTTGGTTATGTGTCTGACTTGGGCTCAGGTTATGATCTCACAGTTCGTGGGTTTGAGCCCCGCATCGGGCTCTGTGCTGACAGCTCAGAGACTGAAGCATGCTTCAGATTCTGTGTCTCCCTCTCTCTCTCTGCCTTTCCCCAACTCATGCTCTGTCTCTCCCTCAAAAATAAATTTAAAAAACATAAAAGGACCACCCATTATTAATTCTACGGGGCAGCTGCCCCTACCACACATGGAAGCTATCTGTCAAGATATGAGATCCAAGCAGGTCAACCAGAAAACCCTTCTGGTCAGTCTAAGGGTGGGCATCACATCCATGGGTGATTGACCCGACATTTTGGGGAAGGACAGATACAGAGGCTGGAATAGAAGGAGCGGATGCAGGGGACTGGTCTTGCTACCATGTGGGGCTGTTAGCTTCTCTTCTGTTAGAAGAGAGCAGAGCACAGGGGACGGAGGGACAGGACATGGTTTGAACCACAGGGGCTGCCACTTGGGACTTTTCATTTATGCCACCTAATGTATTCTGTGTGTGTGTGTGTGTGTGTGCATGTGTTTCTGTGCGTCTCTGTGCTGTGTGTTTCCTGCCTACCTCCTGCTGGGTGTGGGAATCACACAGATGCACTGCACATTTCACCGCATGGTGCTTCTGAACCTTGTATGTGAACCCATGCCCTGCCCCCCCGCAAGTCAGCTCAGTAGTACAGTGATCTTACGCCCTGACCTGGGGAGATTTGGCTTGTGTGGGTGCAAACCAGTGTGTCTTCTGTATGCTTGACTCTGCCCAGATCTGTGCCTTTATATCATGTTGTCTGTATTATAAAAATAGGAGTTGATTTTTTTTTCCCCTATGGGTGTCTGGCTGGCTCTGTCAGTAGAGCATGTGACTCTTGGTATCAGGGTTGTGAGTTCAAGCTCCACATTGGGTATGGAACCTGCTTAAAAACATTTTCCCCTAAATCTGTAATGTAGTTCTAATGGGCCCCCCTCACACTGCTAGAGATTTTGAGAACGTCCCTCCAGCTCTTCAGTGACAGAGCTGTATGTTACCACCGGCCGAGAAGGGCTGGCTGTCTAGGTGAGGGGGGCCCACCGAGGTGATCAGGGGCTGAGTTCTGTTTCCAGAGCAGAAGGCTGGCTGCTGACTGCTTTCTCTCATCCCCGGACCCACTGGGACTCACAGGATGCTGCTCACACAGTTCCCAGGTGCTGCTATGCAAGTGGAAGCCTTGGGAAGGAGTCCACGTGATGGACCCAGCCCAGGGGGGGAGAGTTGACCCATCTTCTTAATGGGCTGCTGAGGAGGGGGTGGGGTGCATATCAGAGCCACACAGAGAGAGCCAGGGCTTGGGACCAACTGGAAGTGAGTCCCAGCTCCAGCTGTTATTAGCTCTGTGACCTTGGATAAGCTGCTGCAGCTTAAAAAATTTTTTTAATGTTTATTTTTGAGAGCGAGGGTGGGGGGAAGGGCAGAGAGAGGAGGAAACAAGAGAATCTCAAGCAGGCTCCAAGCTGTCAGCACAGAGTCTGACACGGGGCTTGAACCCATGAGCCATGAGATCATGACCTGAGCCAAAGTTGGACGGTCAGCTGACTAAGCCACCAGGTGCCCAGCCGCTGCAGGTTTTTGAGCCTCAGTTTCCACAGGTGCAAGATGGGAGCCACACACTCTCAAGGTGGGTACGAGGGCAGGTTCAGACGATGCACACACAGTCTCAGATACAGTAGAGGCTCAAAAAACATGAGCTACCTGAGCTGCTCCACTGGTCACCCCCAATGTGCCCTTCTTTTCTGTCACCTTTTACTCCTTCACACTCGCATGAGTGCCCACCATGCATTTCCCCAAAGCTGCAGAAAAACGCACGCTACCCTTTACTACGGAAGGTTCGTTCTGGTTAGACAGCAGCCTGGACCCTCCCTCGGCCCGGCTGTGGCCGAGACCAGAGCAGCATAGATGACAAGGCGCTGCTCCAGGCTCTCTGCTCTGCTCCCCTCAGGGGACCCTGACCTCTCAGAACATTCTCCATGGGGGATGGGCCCTACCGCCCTCCGGGGTTCTCTGGAGTCTGGGCTTGGCCCCCAATGTATCTGCTAAGCCCTAAACGTTTGCGTCCCCCCAACAAATTCACATGATGAAATCCTAACCCTACAGGGTGAGGGTGTTAGGAGGTGGGGCCTTTGGGAGGGGGTTAGGTCACGACGGTGGAGCGCTTGTGGGTGGGATCAGACTCCAGGCAGGCCACCGGAGTCTCCACCCCCGTGGTCTCTGTCTTTGCTACGTCTCCAGTTCTGACCTTCAGGGCCTCAGTTTCTCCATATTCACAGGATGGCTGTAATCATGTCCAACTCACAGGTGCTGTCAGGATTGGAGATGATGGGGCGGCGGGAAGCCGTGTCTGGCCTAGCCCTTCTTCACATACTGGGCATGATTGGTTGTGGGGTTGAGATCTTGCCTTGTAGGAAGGGGGGGGGGTGGTTCTTGGCTTGGGAATCCTGCACTGCAGATTTGTTAAGGACCATGTTTATGGGCCTGCAGTGAGGACACTTCTGTTTCTGTGTGTGTCCCCTGCTCTGTGTAAAGGACATACATGCAAGCTGGCATCAGTGTGAACAGGCCCATAAGACAGACTAAAAGATGCGTGTTAGCCCTTGATCGGAAAGGAGGAACATTTTTCTAGCAACCCGAAGTCCTGCCTTGCATAGAATTGGGTGCTGAGCTCATTCTGAGTCCCTAACAAATGAGGAAGGCAGGAAAGCATATTAAATATGAAATCCTTCCATTCACACATATTAAGCTGCACTTATTTAAAAGACAGATATTATCTGGGGAGAAGGAGGGTCAATGCTCAAGCAGGGCTCCCTGCAGCCCTTGAGGACACAGGAGTGCTGGTGGCTGGGAGTCCCCAAAGGGGCACAGAATTCCCTGGGGTGCTCCTGTGGGACAGGGGTCCTGTCTCCCCCAGGGAGGGGAGACGGAAGTTCAGATTCCAGCCTGTAAAGCCACGGCATGATGAAGCCTGCTCCTCTGTGCCCCACTGCCCCCCACTCCTGCTCACCATGCTTAGAAGGGGCACGGGGACTTAGTTCATTTCTCATAATGACAGTCCTCTCAACCGGCTCCTTAATGGTATCTCAGTCAGAGGAAACGCTCTTCCAGATCCAAGCAGGATTTACAAGGAAATGCAACAGTGTGCGTTTGCTCGTGATAATCCCTGAGTCATTGGGTATGGAAAGCCTTTAGTAATTGGTGGAGAGAATTAGCTTAAAGTTGGCATAAGACCTAGCTAGATGCATGCACGTTGTTATTTTTAAGCAGTCTGTGTGTTTAGATGCCATCAAGTTAATTAGGAAATATGTATTTGCACAGAACGTAACAAGAGTGCCACTGAACAGAAAAAAATAAATCTTCCTCCCCAAGCCTCATGTGTGCCTTCTGAATCTCCAAAGTTCTTAAAATCACCAAATGCTAAGAATATACAAATTCCTTTAAAAATGATTATTTGGTTTTCCCAATAACCGCTAGCATATAAAACCAGGTGTTTTTAACCAAGCATTTTTTCCATCATGTTTCATATCCCAATTCATTAAATTCTTTCAGAGTGAAAACATTCCAAGGTGAGTAAATGGGAGAAATAGGTAGATAAATAAATGGACAGACGGGTGGATGGATGAAATAGGTTGGTGGATGGACAGATGGATGAATGGATGCATGGGTAAAGTGTATATATGGATGGATGAGATGGAGGGATGGATGGATAGCTGGATGAAATAGGTTGGTGGAGGGATGGATGGATGAAATGGACAGATGGATGTATGGGTGAAATGGTGGATGGATGGGTGAAATAAGTAGATGGATGGAGAGAAGACTAGCACACAGATAATGTTATATTCTGTTAGAAGATGAGTGAATGATATGTACTATGATGCAAGTAAGTGACAAGATCATGTCAGTTCCACGCACAGATGTGTTGTATAGTATGATTTGTATCATATCTCTTGTGTTGCTTGTTGTGTAGGAGCATGTGCTCTGGCTGGTACCACACCATCTTGAGTCAAGCCCCGTCTCCACCAAGGCAGGGCAGCCTTGGGTGATTCTCTAACCTCATAACTTTGAGTTTCCCCATCTGTAATCTGGGCTATGAACAGTTACGCGCCTCACAGGTATGACAGAGACGGCTTGTAGGTGAATGAGAAGAAGAGTATAAAGTCCTTACGGGATGCTTGGCACATATCTGTGCTTCATAAATATAATTATTTTGCCTGATTGTTGCTATTACTCATGACTTATATGTACTTTTTATGGTAATATACATGTGCTGCGTTGTGTAACAGGAGAGGGATTTTCCTTGTGTTGTGTGTGAGTTCACTGTAGCATATGTGTTCGGGGCTGTAGTTTACGCTCGGTTGAATATGTTTTTGTTTTTGTTTTTTTTTCTGTGTGATGTGTGTGCATTTCCTCATGGCCCTTCATGTCTTTGTTTCATCGAAGGCTCTCTTGCACTGCACATGCTCCTTATGTTTTGTCAGACGTATAGACAACAGCATGGCATTGGACATAGATTTTGTTTTGGCATACGTGTCCCACTGGGATGCGTGCATAAACTGTGACATCCTGCACAGGAATGGTAGTCGCGTTGGACAGCACATCCAGCTGCTAATGCTGGATGCCACAGAGTGCTTCGTTTGGCCTGTGTGGTATTGTGTTTTAAAAAATAATTGAATTAGTTACTAACATTTTAAAAAGGAAGGTTTCACATAAAATCAGATGACTACTTTCTCTTTGATAGACTAGAAGACCCGATACTACTGCCCTTGTGTTGCCGTAAGACAATACTCAGCAGGACCTGAGGACTGACCCCTTCGGGTATGGCAGGCATTCTTCAGTGTTCCCTCACCTTGAACCCCAGGGACGTGTGCTATGTTCCTCATGCCCAGCCTGCTTTACCCATTTTCCTTTCCTCTCTGGCTTCCACAGTCATCTGGGTTTGCTAACCCTGGGTTATGAACGCACAGAATCCGGGATGTGCAGACCGCCCCCCACCCAGAAGTCCAGCACCCCCGATTCCCTGGAAGCCCCGTGCTCTTCCGGACCTGCCCGCCGCATCAGAAAGGAGCTGCTGGAGGTACTGACCCTGCTGATGGAGAAGAGCAGCCCTGGGCGGTCAGAGCACACGCCCGTGAAACAGAAGCGCAGCTTCCAGTAGAAGAGGTGCTCCCAGATGAAGGTGATGAGGCTGAGGGCCATGGCAGCCGCCAGCATGTAGAACACGCCCGCCATGTTGTCGATGTCCAGCTGACTGCTCATCACCTCGTTCTTCTCATTGTGGCAAATCCCTGTGAGCCACAGTGTCTCCAGCTCCTCCATCTCGCCTGGACAGAAGACAAGAGCCACAGGCAGTGAGGAGCAGGGCATGCGCTCTGGGGCCAGGACAGGCATGGCTGATCCACAGCTGGGCATGCAGCCTCAGGGCAAGTGCCTGAGCTCTCCAGGCCTGCACATGCTCGCTCACTGGGCGAAGCTAATAATGGTAATAATACCTACCTAATATTCGGGGGAGGATGAAATGAGATAATGGATAGTTACATACAGTTCCTGTCTTTTTTTTTTTTTTTTTTTTTTGGTAATTATTATCATTGTCTTCTGCCCTTCCTGTTTTTTCTCTGCCTGTGTCCCCCAAACTCACCCAAGCCTGGAGTAGGACAGGAGATGAACTGGCAGCTCCTGCCGTGGAAAGTCTCACATTCGATTTACGACCCATCACTTCCTAGCTGCTTCAGAACCACGGCTCTCCTGTCTGTGAAATGGATCTAAAATTTTTTTTTTAAATGTTTTATTTCTTTTTGAGACACAGACAGCATGAACAGAGACGGGGCAGAGAGAGAGAGGGGGACACAGAATCTCAAGCAGGCTCCATGCTCTGAGCTGTCAGCACAGAGCCTGATGTGGGGCTTGAACTCACGGACTCTGATATCATGACCTGAGCCAAAGTCAGACACTCAACTGACTGAGCCACCCAGGCACCCCGAAATGGATTTAATAATAGTGCATATTTACTAGAGTTCTGGCGAGGACCAAATGAGCTGACACGTGGAACCTTCCTAAAGGTAGTGCCCGGCTCCCGGTAAGTGTTCATAGATAGTAGTGTTCACGGGATCGTTCTGAAGGCCTGGCACATGGTGGCCCTCAAATATATTAGTTTCTTCTTTCATCTTCCTTTAGAACATCTGGGGTTATCTGGAGAAGTCGCCGACTACCAGGGCACTTAGGGCAGAAAGCACTAACAGGAAAGAGACTTCTCAATCAGCTCTGAATGGCTCATTGCAAACTAAACACCTTGCCACTTCAGGTAGCTAGAGAAGCAGGTGGGGTTTTCAATGGAAAAGAAAAAGTAGGCGTGCTTAGCATTATTTTCTCTCTTTTATGTGCGTTTTATCCAGCTGCCATTTAGGAGGAAATTCTATGATCTAAACATCTAGCAATTAAACTAACTGTCTAGCAATTCACTAAACTATGGCACTTCAGACTTTAAAAATTATCCTTCAAGGACAGTGAAAATCAAAGAAAACATATAATGTTAAATGGGAAGTATGATTTTGATGTGTGTGTTTGTGTGTGTGTCTAAGATATAATATGAAACAGGCAAAGAAAAGTAAAGGGAATACTGCAGATGTTTCTTTGATTCCCTTTTGAAGAAGTTAGCACAAATATTGCTTTCATGCTCCTTTTTTTAAGTTTTAGGAAATAGGTATGCCATGCTTTTGGTTTGCTCTCACTCTTGAATGATTGGGCTGAACAGAGAAATCGAGGTGGATAATGACTGTTTCTGGACCTTTTGAAGATGTCACTGAGTTTTCTTCTGATCTCAAGTACAGTCGTTGAGGAGTCGGTGAGTAATCTAATTGTTGCTATTTTCTATGCAATCCATGCTTTCTCTCTGATTGTTTTTGAGACTTCCCTTTTGTCTTTGGTGTGGGATTGAGGTGTGGATTTGCCTTACAATTTGTTCTGCCGGTGGTGTTCTTCGATGTGTGACTTACAACGTTAATTCTGGAAAAATCTCCCCCATTCTTACTTTGAATATCAACTCTCCCTCTCCCCCCATTTGTAAAAAATTAATAGACATTACTTTCTAGAGTAGTTTGAGGGTTACAGAAAAATTGAGAAGTACAGTGGGTACTTCAAGTTCCCATACACTCCTCTTCTTCATCCCCCTAGTTGCCTCTATTAACATCTGACACGGGTTTGGTAATTTTTTTTTTTTTTTTTTTTTTACAATTCATGAACCAGTCTTGATACATTATTATAAGCTAAATTCCACAGTTCGCATTAGGATTCATGCCTCATGTTGTACGGTTCTGTGGGTTTTGCCCAATGCTTAATGCCATGTATCTGTCATTACAGTATCATACAGAAGAGTTACACTACCCTAAAATTCTACTTGTGTGCCCCCGATTCAACTCTACTTACACCCCAATCCAACCTCTGACAAGCTCTGATCTTTTAATGGTCTTTATAGTGTTGCCTTTTCCAGAAAACCCCATGGTTGGAACCATAAGGCATATAGTAGCCTTTCGATAGGCTTCTTTCATAGTAACAACATGCATCTTTTCTAAACGTGAGCAGTCATCTGATTTATAAAAACATGCAACAAAATTTAAAATGATACAAAATATCAATTTCAAAACAACACCAAAAAGCGAGCATATTTAACTGTACTCAGCCCATAACAGAGCAAACCAGTAAGTGGAATAATTCACACTATAGTGTATTGATTGCTATATGAACTGGCAACAGTAAAAGTTGGCAAGTGAAGGCAGAAGAACTCCATTAACAATTAGAAATGAGGGGCTCCATAATCATCTAGGATCCGTTCAATGTTGTACTTATGGCTAGAAATGCACATGATGGGAATGCCAGGGATCTCCTGGATCCTTCTTTGAAGCTCCTGATCAGCTGTGGCCACAGTGTAGCGCTTGTGCTGAGAACAGTGTGCATTTAAGTTCCCCCACGTCCTTCCATGGCTTGACAGCTTTCTTTTTATTTGTGAGTAATTTTCCATCACATAGATGCACAGTTTGCTCCTCTTCCCTGTACTGAAGGACATCTTGGCTGCTTCCAACTTTTGGCAATTAGGAATAATGCCGCCATAAACATCTGTGTGCAGGTTTTCGTGTGGACATATTTTCAGCTCATTTGGGTGAAGACCTAGGAGCATGATGGCGGGATTGTATGGTAAGAATATGTTTAGCCTCGTGGGCAACTGCCAAACCCTTTTCCATAGTGGCTGTGCCATTTTGTGTCCTCTGCTGAGCTCCCGTTGCTCTACGTCCTTGTTAGCATTTAACAGTGTTGTCAGTGTTTTGGGTTTTAGCCGTTCTAATAAGGTGCATTGTGGTTTCGCATTGTTCTCATCTGCAAGCCCCTAAGGACCCGTGATAATTCTATCTTTTCTTTTCTTCTGAAAATCGTGTTTAAAATATTCTAAACCTCCTTGTTCTGTTTTCTGGGTGATTCACTTTGCTTTAGTATTTTCTGTCCTGCAGTTAGCTGCTTCCCGCAGATCTATTTTCCAGCTCATTTATTCTTTCATTAGTAATAGTTAGCATTATGCTTTCATTTGATCTGTTTTAATTGTGATATTCATCTGGCCATTTTAAAATTCTGCCCGTTCGTTTTTATCCTCATGTCTCATTCTTCTGTTAGTATTGAAGAAAAAGTCTACATTTAATCATTTCAAACCCACCCAGCATCTTTTAGATTATTCTCAGATTATGCTGTCTGCCTCCTCCCCCCTCTTTCTTGGGAATCACATACGTCTGGTTGCTGTGTGTGCTGACCTCATGGTGGATTTCTTCCTTGTGCTATTTGTAGCTTTTGAGTTTGAGCTAATATTCAGCAGAGTTGTTCTCTTCCTAAAGCATGGGGCCCCCAAGCGCGCTGGGCGACAGGAACGTTCTTATGGTGCGGTTCTGAGTGTGTTTCTTTGATGGTTCCATAAACTCCCAATGGACTAGTTTCTGTATGAAAAAAAAGATGACTGTCTTTGCCACACCATTTAGTGTACATTAGGAATTCTATATTCATTTAGGTTTTTTTAGAAAAACATATTTCTTTTGGAGGGCGGATAGCACAAGCAAGGAAGGGGCAGAAAGAGGAGGAGAGCTCTGCACTGTCTTGACAGCAGTGAGCCCGATGTGGGGCTCAAACCCACAAACCGTGAGATCACGACCTGAGCTGAAGTCAGATGCTTAGCCGACTGAGCCACCAGGCGCCCCGATATTCATTTAGGCTTTAATTTCTCACTCAGAGCTTCAAACAGATGGCAAGACTTCTTTTACTTTCTTCACGTTGATGAACGGCTTTTACTAGCCTTTTCACAGATGCACTGATTCACTAGAGGTCTCAGATTTATGTATCATTTTCTCTCCCCCAGGTGGATGTTGAAGCCTCCGTCTCCACCCCTACTGCCTACATCCCCCGAGGCCGCTGCGCCTCAGCAGAAAAGTGCACTGAGAATATTCCATATTCCCTGTTTTCTTTTGATCTTTACTGTGCTTTGTGGGAGCGAGAATGTGCATGCGTGCCAACGTACGTGCAAGTGTGCATGCGCGTACATATGCACATGTGCGTGCAGATGTGTGCACATGTGCGTGCTTCTCATCCTGCCCTGTGATGTGTTTGTAGCATGAAAGGGGCTCCCGTTGATTTAGTCTCCATTGTACCACAACCACAGCCATACAGGCCTATAAAACTTCTGTTATCAGGGCTAAAAAACATTCATATTTATGGGGGGAGAAAATAGAAAACCTGTCCCTTTGTAAGTTCATCAGTGGTGCAGGCGCAATTATGGGAAGGGCCATCTCAGTTTCAATTCCTTTCCTCCCAACAGCCCCCAGAGCTTTCACAGGATCACTCTTGTCCCGGGAGCCTGTGTGTTACCATCTAAGTGTCCAGCCAACACCCCCATCTGCTCATCCAAACTCTTCTACGTAACTGCTTCCTCTTCTCAAAACAACAACAACAACAAAAACCAAAAAACCCGATGCCATCCCTTCAAAACTACACCCTGCTGTGACTTTCCTCTCCCTTTGGAGTTTGTGAAGACACCAAAGTGAGTCTTCTTGCCATGTTTTGTATACCCGGAACAGGGTCAGTCTGAGTAATGAAGAAACATCATTACATTCCTTTCATGATGTAAATACAAAGGTCTGTCTTCTGCCTTCTCCCCAAACCCCTGTCTTTGAATAAGTCAACTCGGTAAACCAGAACCTGTCGCGGAAGGAGGGCGAATGCACATTTCTCAATCCCAGTTACAGCCTGTTCCAATCATTTTGCAGTTATTCCTTTCCTGCCTTGTGGCTTTGTACTAGTTCACTGAACTGTAGTTCAAATACTTTCTTATTTCGTTTTTAATTTACTCAAGTATATTGTAATCTCCTTGGGGGAGATCAGGGACCGTGTTTCGTGATTTTGATATTTTTCATAGCCTGCAGCTCAAAGCAAGCACTGAATCCCTATTTTCTGTTTCTATTTCTTTCCCTGAATCCCGGGGCTTAAATTAGGCAGCACCGCAAACATGTTCAGATCTGCTGGGTGAGTTTTTCTGCCATATAAATAGAGGAAACACAGATCAAAAGGAAGCTTGCCGGGGGCTCGGGAGTAAGGGGCTGAGAAGTATGCGTGTCCTCAGCCGGGGTGAAGCGGCAAGGGCCATTTTTCGAGGGAGCAGCTCTATGATGCTCATTCCACTCCCCATTTCTTCCATTACAAAGAGGCCACGATCTTTGTCAATGTGGTCGTGTGAGCTAGAGCTGGTAAGTGGGACAATGCAGTCTGTCTGCTGAAGCAGGCTCATTCTTGCTGGTAATACAAGGAGCCTGAACCGTTGTGGATTTGGACCCAGGCCACACTGGCTTCCTCCTTGCACCTGAGAGGACAGGTCCCTGCCTGATGCTGCAAGTCCCCCCAACCCCTATCTCTATACCTCTAAGGGCAGGAAGCTCACAAGCACCTGAGAACACCTCTCCATCCGTGCAAGTCACACTTGTTCAAAAGTTCTTCCTGTATCTGTCTTCAGGGGGGAACATGTCTGCCACAGGTACTCCCGCCAAACTGAGTTCTGTCCCATCCTGAGATAGGCTGTAAGGCCAGTACACAGAGCGGGCATCCCAGCTCTCTCCCATCCCAGTGTTGCCATGAAAAGGCAGAGTGTCAGGGCTTTGAGAGGCAGGAGCCAGAAAGATGTAAAATCTAAAAGGGAATAGGCGAGAATAATTGAGACAGAGTCGTGCATATGCCTGAGACTTGATTCCATTAGCTGCTTGGATGCTGCTCTAAGAGGCTGCCTGGTACGTATCCAGCCACTCGCTCACAAGGTACAAGCCATGGTTTTCTAGTTTGCAGAAAGGAATCGATGCAAATTCAAGTAGACACCATCCTGAAAATCACAAAAATCATATTTCAGGTAGAAAACACCAGGATGAGCCTCAGAAGGGAGTGCCCTTCCCTGACGGGTTTGGGGACCACGTCCAGGCACGCTGTGGGGTCTAGACCGCCACAGGAGGTGGGATCCGAGTCTTAACGACCTGTTTGACCTTGATCCAGGTACTCTGTTTACCTACCCATCCACTCATGCATTCCTTAACCTATTTTCCTATTCTCTTATTTAACAAAGTTACATAAATTCCCTTCCATTTCAGGCACTGTACCAGGAGCTTCCAAAATTAACCCATGCAACTCTCCTATCAACCCAGTGTGTCTTGTGCCAACACCACAACCGTTTTACAGACAAGGCAGAGAGAGGAATCTGCGTGGTCTCTCTAGCCCCTACCAAAGGGCTCACGACAGTATTTACCTCCTACGAGTCGTGCTGGAAATCAGTGAGGTCAGGTGTACACTGAGCCTGGCCCACACTCAGTAAGTACTGTTGGAGATGCTGTTATTTCCTGCCTGAAGCCAGGGCAGCTGGGGGCGTGGGGGTGGGTGTCCTGCCCCTCCTTTGCCCTGCCAACTTGCAGAGTCTGCGATTCCAGGAAGGCATGACAGAGAGGAGGCTCAGCCCTCCAAGAGGAATCAGTTATGTCCAAAGTAAGAGAAATCAGTTCCTTATTTGCCCTCAGACTCCTTCTCTGCACTTCCAGAGGGACTGCAGTAGCTTTTCAGATTAGATTTCATTCTGCTCCGTAAGACGGTCTGAGAGCTGAGGGGATTGCTTCGGGAAAAGATTTTATAGCATGCGGTGTGACTAGCCTTCAGACTTCCTGAGCATTGCTCCCCCGAGGTTGGTCATAAAAAGTTCATTTTGAACCTGTACCCTTTAGGCTTTGTCCAGGGCCTGAAAATGTGCTGCGATACATCTTCTAACACCAGCCCCACCGCAGACCCTCGCAGGCACACATCCACATACTGCTTTTCTTGGTTTCTGGCCAATGCGCCTGACCCCAGGCAGTGATGTGCTGCAGAGATGCGCTGTGTGGTTTGAAGCTGGGTTGTGATGCCCTCTTTCATTTCTAGTCAAGGAAGCTGACGCTCTTTGGTTCTCCGAGGACTTCATTTGGTCTTGCTTTGCTCCCTCATTCATTCATTCATTCATTCGCTCATTCATTCATCGAGGAAAGAACATTTCTAAAGCGTTTGGCATGTGGCCGGCGGCACCTCTGTATTTTCATGCAGAGACAAATCACACGTAGTCTTCCGGCTCCGCGAGCTCTGAGTCCTCTGGGAGACAGCAGCCTGCAAACCAGTTAATTCTGGCGAGAGGAGATGATGGACGTGGCATGGGGCTTGAGGCAGGAAGAAACATGGGGCATCTGGACATCAGAGAGAGGTGCAGAATTTGGGGGGAGGAAGAAGTGCTCAAAGGGGGGGCCAGTCGCAAAGGGCCCAGCTTTCGTGTCAAGGAGCTGGGGTGCCTTGGGGGGACACTGGAGGAGACCAGGTGTATGCTTGCTGGGACACAAGATTCTCCAGTTGCTGTCTCCCCACATGTAACCTAAGGCAGGCTGTTACAGGTGGGCTGGCGTTGGCAGATTTGAACAACGGGGCAACTGTGCGGAGGTCTCCAGTAAATTCCATCTCCGTGTCAGAATCCCTGTTGGAGTCCTGTCTGGTCTCAGGGGTGGGCGGAACATGGGGATGAAACTCTCCTGCTCCGAGGATATGTGTTAACTGGAGAGAACTCCATTTGCAGGAAACCACTGATAAGGATTCACTGGGAAGTGTCATCCTCATCACCATCTCCTGTAACAGTTTACTCTGGATATACCACCTGCATGGGATCATGCTGAAAACCCGCCAGTGGCTACCTCTGCCTTGCAGCTCAGCGGTCTCCACTTCCAGGAAGTCTTCTCTGATTGCACAAGGATGGGGGTTTCTCTTTCCACAACATCCTGGGCCTTTCGTCAATAGGGAATCTGTCACACTCCAGTATAGGTGCCACTTGCTGCCACTTGCTTCTAAGGCCTCCCCAATGGGAGTGAGTTTATGCAGGGTGGGCATGCTGCCCTAGTCTTCTCGTTGGCCCAGTCCCTGGCACAGGGCTGGATACACAGAGGATCCAGACACCTGTGTTGACTGTAGATGACATGAGGCTCCTCTCCTTGATGAGCTTGTGACACACTGTTCTGAGCATCAGCATCCGCCAGAGAGAGGAAGGAATCCATCAAGTCCCAAGCAGAGGGGTCAGGAATGATTTGTGAAGGCCAGAAATCAAGGCCGACTCTTGGGCAAGCAAGTTGTGATCAGGGATCCTAGCAGAGGTTTGGTGGTTCCCCACAGGGAACTGACTTCCATCTATAGCCGGAAGACGTCAGGATGGTGTCACTGCCAATCCCATTAAGGTTCTGCTGTGAACACCAAGAGGGGAGCTGACCCCATTTCCATCCCGTTTCATGTCTTGCCCAGGGATTGGGCACTTCATGTTTCTCAGAAGCCCGAATGGAATTGGAAATGGCAAAGGAACAGTTTTCTTTGTCGAAAATCTAGGGCACCATCATTGACAGGCTCATGCTTGGGACGAGAACAGATTCGGTCCCTGTGAGCTCTGAACTGCGGTCCCCGGAGTGAGGACAGCTTGGGGTCTGCAGGGTTGCGACCACGTGTTTGCCTTGTCTGGCTGCCCTGGAAGGAAAGGGCTGGTCAGGCCTGGGATGGAGTCTGTGGACCTGGAACAGAGTGAAATCAGCGAGATCATTCGATTACTGACCTCGGTGCCTTAGCTTCATTAATTTTATACTCTTGACTCAAAGACAGGTGACCTTGGATCTGTAAATAAGAGCATTCCAAAGCCCAGGACCTCCATATCCATGACCTATGAGGGTCACTGAACAATTTGCTGGAGAGAAAAAAAAAATAACTTTGGTGGTTGGGGGCGGGGGGATAGTACAAGAATCTGGACACAAACAGACTAAATCTGGAAGATGCATCTCCCTTATTTAAATGTCAGAATATTCCATTTCTGTATAATGCTGAGAAGTCACAAAAGCAAAATAAAAATAGGGCCAAGCTTAAAAGCACCCAGTTAGATGCGGAGACAGGCTGTCTTTGGCATAAATGTTTTACTACCACCTTTGAGCTATAATCTCTGCTCTGTGGACAGAGCCCCGAGTGCCACACAGGGCCGTGCTGCTGGTCGCCATCTGGCTGACGTTTCACAGGCCACACGATCAACCGTGCAATGTAGAGTTGGGGGATTTTAGACACACAGGTCCCCAGTCTGTGTGTTCTTGAAGAAGGGAAAGGAAAAAGAGTGTAGAGGATGGGCCCTCCCCATCAACCTCAGACAACATACATGGTCGCAATTCTCTAACAGAGGGTGGGGGTGGGGAGACCTAATTCTCGAGAGTCCACCTGCAAGAAAAATGGCAAGATGTTGAGGAAATCGCACGCGTGCCAAGCACCTCTGGAGTCTGCTTACTCCATTTGTCTCTCACACATACGGATGGTCAAGTGCCATGGCTCAGCAGGCCTACGCGCTTGTGGGCATAAATGAATTCACAGTAACATTTTGACAATTGCACATTTCCCCCATCAATAGCCTGAAAATCCTAGGACACATCTTGTATGAGTGTGAGAGCTTTTTAATACTACGAAGGGGTCCTTGTGTCTTAAAAGGCTATAGATGTAAGGGGGTGGGGGGAGAGGTGTAGAAAAGAATGGGAGTAATCCCACATCCCAGGTTGAGGAAGATCTTTCTTTCAGCAAGTAAAATGGCATTGCTACTTTTTGGTTCCTTTTTTATTGAAGGGCGGTCAAAAAGATTCCTGAGACTATAGAGTCCTTAAGCAGAGGGGATCCCATCCCTTGTCCCTTTTATCCGCATTCCTCATCATCGAGGACAGGGCAGGGACTTAAAGGGCACTCAAGACTTGGTTGTGGCATGGAGGAGAACGAGGAGAAGGTGGGAAGGAAAGCAGAGGGGAGAGGAAGAGAAGGAAGGAGGAGAATGGAGAAGAACAGAAAGGGGATATAGACCTTTACAAGAAGGCCCCTGTATCTGCTGTCAGTGCTGTCCATAAGCAGAGGGGACGGAAGACCCAGTCGGTTTATGGAGAGGGTGGGCTACCATTTAAGAGAGCTCTCAGACCTCTGTGATGACAGCCCCCTTCCTTCGTTAGGAGCAGTGGTGTTCCTCTGGCCTCCTCTTTCTTCTCCAAAGTCTGAAGTACCAGAAGGGATAAGAAAGACCATTGCCGAGGAGTAGGAGAGTGGATAGGGATGGGGGCATGGTTAGACTCAGATGTCAACTCAGGAAAGTACGTGGGGCAGACCCCACAGTCCTCTCACTGCAGTCTACACAAGAAGGAAGACAGAGAAGGAATCGGGGGTGTCTAAACCAGGGGCTATGATCGTATAAGAACATCATGTGCCATAATGCACATGCCTAGAGTTCAATTACACAAGCCCGCTTTGCCTCTCTCCTAGAAGGGAGAAACAGGGCACTAAGAAACTACCGGAACCACATGCTCTGCTGATGGGAACGTAAGCTGGCTGTACTTTCCCTGCTGATTGTTTGGAAGTGTGTACCGGAACAGAGTTTATGCACATTCTGTGACCCAGCAATTTCATTTGTAGGTATATCCCCAATTAAGTGCCTCCATGCATCAGAAATGTACAAGAATGTTCGAAGCAGACAAAATTGCAAAGTAACACAAATGTGCATTGACAGCAAAAGTATAAATAAGTTCCAGTATGTTCATATAACGGAATGCCATGCAGTCATAAATAAATAGCTTTAGTTATATGCATTAATATGGATTAATGCACTAAAAGATACAGATGAATATGTGTTGTATGATTTTACCACTTATTTGAAGTTCAAAAGGAGGCGAAACCTATCTGTATTCCTGAAGGGAAAGGAGGTGGTCACTTTGGGTGGGGGGGGAATATTAGCTGGGAGTTTTCTAGGGTGTTGGTCATGTTCTAGATCCTTATTTGGGTGGCAGCTACACAGCTGTATAAAAATTAATTGGACATGGGGATTTGTGCAACACAATGAATGTAATAATTTGTAGAAGGAAAAAAAGCAACTGGCAAAGTGTAGGTGTGGAGGTATAAGGCATTCTCCCATTTTGGGGGACAAGAGAGAAAATAATAAGAGGAAGAAAAAAGACTTTCTAAACCAGAAAGAAAAAGAACCCTCATTATTTTTTAGAAACATGAAATTTTTTTTTTACAAAGAAAAAGTCTTTAAAGGATAAAGAGGGATGCATTACATTAAATTCTTCCATATTATTGGAATTATCTAAAAAGAACATTTTGGACTTTTATGATTGAAGCCAGAAGTCACCAGTCTTTCTATAAAGGTCTAATTAGTAAATAGTCTCAGCTTCGCGGGCCATCTGGTCTCCATCATAATGACTCAGCTCTGCCCCTGCAGGACAAAAGCATCCTCAGACATGCATGGTGAATTAAAAGGATGTGTCTGTGTTCCAATAAAACTTTATTGACAAAAGCCGGCAACAGGCCAATGTGGGCCATAGTTAGCAGAATCCTGATTTAAGCAATTAAAAAAAATGAAAAAAAGTTTTTAAAAAAGTATATATATGAACAAGAAGAAATCCCAATTTAAGGAGATTGTTATCATTGTTACGATCTATGATACTTGCTGAGTACCTACCATTTGATGGGCACCATACCTAGCAGATCTTGTACGTTGTATCATTCAACTTGGTGAGATTGGTGCCATTATAATCCTAGTATAAAGAGGATTGTGGCCCTTACAAAGGATAAGTAACTTTCCCCAGGCCGTGGTGCTAGTGGACATCAGTTATATTTGAACCCAAAGCCTTTGGTCTTCACCATACCCCATATGTTGCTACATTTAGGACTNATAACTTTCCCCAGGCCGTGGTGCTAGTGGACATCAGTTGTTATATTTGAACCCAAAGCCTTTGGTCTTCACCATACCCCATATGTTGCTACATTCAGGACTTCTTTTGCTGTGAAATATTACAACCAAAGTCTTAATAAGTTACTTAGATATACAAACTGTCCATAAAAATCTATATGTAAAAATAGTTAAATGTTCCCAAAATGGGAAAAGACAACTTACAGGGTTTTTTTTTTTTTCTTCATTTTCACTACTATTCAAAGGAAATCAAATTCAGGCAAATCTAAGATCGCACATGCTCCTTCTAAAACAGCAAAAAGAGCCATAAATGCTCGAAGCTGCTTGACTGTTTGAAAACTGGTACGTTGGTGCATTATTAGTAGTGCTTTTAGATGGGAACAAACTTTTGGGGCATTAATAGGACACTATTAGATCGAGATTCCTAGAGATGTTTATAGCATCAACCCTTCGAATTCTACCTCCAAGAGTTTGTTACAAATAGACAATTAAAAAAGAAGCCAGTTAAGCACCCAACTTTTGGTTTTGGCTCAGGTCATGATCTCACTGTGAGACTGAGTCTGGTGTCAGGCTCTGTGCTGACAGTGCAGAGCCTGCTTGGGATTCTCACTCCCCTTCTCTTTGTCTCTGCTTCTGTCTCTCTTCCTTTCTTTCTAAATAAATAAATGTTAAAATAAATAGGTATGAACACGTTCCTTCCATCACTATATATACTAGGAAAAAAAAAAGAAACTTTTAATATTAGCAAAATAATGTAGGGGCCCCTGGGTGGCTCAGTTAGTTGAGCATCCTACTCTTGATTTTGGCTTAGGTCAAGATCTCACAGTTTGTGAGATTGAGCCCTGCACTGGAATTTCTCTCTCCCTCTCTCTCTCTGCCCTTCCCCGGCTCACATGTGTGTGATCTCTCTCAAAATAAACATTTTTTAAAAAGGGAAAATAATGAATTATGGTTTCATAATGGTTATGACATTTTATACACCGTTTAAAATAACTGAGGACTAGACGATGTAATGACATGAAAAAAGTTTAAATTACAATGTAAATGAACAGAGTGGAATATAAAAGTGTATATAACCAATTCTTTTTCTAATTTTTTTTTTTTGAGAAAGAACATGAGAGAGGGAGGGGCAGAGAGAGAGGGAGACACAGAATCCGAAGCAGGCTCTAGGTTCTGAGCTGTCAGCACAGAGCCCGACGCGGGGCTCAAACCCACGAACGTGAGATCATGACCTGAACTGAAGTTGGACATTTAACTGACTGTGACACTCAGGTGCCCCAATATATAACCAATTCTTATATGTATCTAAAGCAATGTTTCTGCATGAAAAAAGACCAGAAGGTAATATGTAAACTGAAAATAATCCTGTTAAGGTAGTAAATGGGGTGATTTTAATAGGGACATTACATTGCCTTTCCAAATAAGTGTTTAAAAAACGTAGACTGAAAGGGATTTGGGAGCCCGTGTTTATCCATCCTGTAATTCCCACATCGGGTTCTGTGACATCAGTGTTTGACTTACCAGCAAGCCATTCATTATGTCTTATTTCAACTCTGACGGCTCTCTTGACATTTGACTTTCCCTGGTTTGAGCGATTCACCGTTTGTCAGGCACGAATTTGGCACCGCTGACCTTGTTCTAATCCTGGCATCAGATTGATGATAAACACTGCAGCTCTGAATCTCAGGGGACCTATCGGGAAAGTCACTGCTAACTTAGGCGCATGGAAACTCTCCAGCATGGAGGGAAAGTCAATGGCCCTCCAGGATATTTATGGATTTTATCTGTTTCTTAAGTGCTGTTCCATTATTATTCCAAATATGTCTCTAGTTAAAATTAGGAGGGAGATAAACAAGTCTAATTTTTACGGTACCATCTGGTCACAGGCCAGTGAAGAAGCACTTAAACCCTTTATTGCTAATCTAGGCTGAGGACGGACACATTTCTTCCTTTCAGAACATTCCGCTTCAGAATGCACAGTCTGCCGTGAAGCTAGGTTTTCCGTCACAGGAGGGTCAAAGGGACTTGGTTGCTGGGGCATCCAAATGGTCACTGAGGACCACGCCCTATGGGTAAATGGCATCAAAGCTGCCATTCTGTGTATATGTGAGGTCTGTGTGCCTCCACATGGAGGCTCTCCCTGTGTCCTTACTGTGGTCGCTGGGCGGGCCGACACTTCCACGTTCTACCACACTGATTTCTTTTTCACCATCTCCAAAGTCTATGGAGATGGAAACCCAGCTAAGAGCCTTGGGAGACGAGGCTGGATAGAATTCTGCATAAAAACCCAATTTCATGGACCCCAAATGAGTGATCTGTTGGCCACTGGCATGTGTATCCAGTACTTACCAATCAGAGAGTACTGCTACTAAGTGCTAAGTACTGTTATTCTGAACGGTTCTTAAATCTTCCTGTGTTTTAGAATACCCCAGAGAGGATGTAAAAAAGTGCCCCATGGGGTGAAAATTAGGTCCCTAGATTTTTCCACAGGCTCTCCAAGTGAGTCTGATGGACACAGATGTGCCACGAAAGCACTTTCTAAGGAAAATAACTATTAAGGGCAACAGCGCAGGAGCCTGTAATCATTTTTATATTCCACCACCTGGAGCTTAGAAGCTGCTCAGTTATTGTTTGTTGAATGAGTGTCTAGAGGCAGAGAGTGAATGAATGAATGAACAACTGGGTTAATAAATCAGGGGGCTCTGTCCATGGCATCCAGTCTTGCTAACTTGATTATAAAGTTTGTGATTTGTAGAGTAGCCTAGCTCAGCCCAAACTGTGATTTCTGCCTTTGAAGTCTCAATTTGATTAAAACATGTTTAGCCACGAACAATAACCTTCTGAAATGCTGGGGATTATGTGGCTCCGAGGAGCTCTGTGGGGGACAAGCAATTCCGGCAACCAGGACGGGTCTTTGTGAACCTGGAGAGGCTTCTCTGCAAGCCTGTATCGGGGCCAAACATCTGACTCCTCTTAATTACACTCTGTCCTTGCTGCATTCCTTTTTGGCTCTGGCTTCTGGGTCCTGAGTTTTCCCCAAACTGCCAGGCTTGAATGATCTCAAAAAGTAGGCTGAGCCTGTTCCCATGGTGCCTGGGCCTGGGGGCATGAACAAGTCTCCTTCTCCATGGAAAAAGGGGGGGGAAAGCATAGGTCACTTGCTCTCCCATCCTGAACCTCTGCTGCCAAGTTATTCTACCCAGTGTCATCATCAGGGGACCGATGCTGTGCCTTCAGTGAAAGAGGAATGAAGGCTGAATCTGGATTCTGACCAATCTGCATTTAAAGCACAGCTCTGACCCTTTGCAGATGGGAAACCTGCTGTAGAGATGTCGGCAACGATTAGAGCAGACAAAGGAGAAGCAGTATTGCGTCATGGTTAAAGCAAAGGCCCTGTGGCCCGTTTGTCTACATCCCGATCTCGGATCTGCCACTTAGGAACTTGGACACATTACTTGACCTGCCTGTGACTCAGTTTCCTCATCCACAGACAGGAGCTAATGATCACAACTCATGCCATTTAGCCATTGTGAGGACTGGATAACATTTATGCATAGAAACACTGAGATTGTTCTGTGACAGATCGTTCCCCTCCCTAAGTGTCACCTCTTACTGTAGATGTCTGGAACAACAGCAGTGACCACAGTGGCTGTCGAACCACAGAAGCATTTAGAGAAATGGAAACCGTCTTCCCCTCAAATGGGGCTCTCAGATCCGCGGCACCTCCTCGCCTCCAAAGCGTCCCCGCTCCCCTCCTGGCCTTATTTTGGCATGTATCTCCTTAAACCGGTTGAGGCTGCTAGTTGCAATAGGGTGTTGCTGAGTCATCTGAGGACACGGGACCGATGTCACGAAGAACTGCTGGCAGGGAGGCCAGCGGGAGACAGATTAGAGGCCTCCGAGGCAGGCGTGAGTCAGCCGGTGGTCCGCGCCTCGCTCCCGCGTGGAGCCAGCGGAGATGGGGCGGCCGTGGGCTCCCGGACGCCTCCGGTCCCCACTGCACCGAGGCTAATGGCTCAGCGGAACAAATGCAGCTCGCTGTGCGAGATGCCCGGCTGGGTCCTGCCTCCCTCTGGCCTGCTCTCCGTGTTCCTCCGTCTCCTCCTCCCTCCCCTTCCTTCCTCTCTCCTTCCTGTTTGACTCTTTTATCATTCCTCTCTGCTCTGATTTCTGGCTTCCCTTCCATTTCGTATCCTTCTATGTCTGCGTCCCTTTCTGCCTCCCTGTCCGGCTTGCCCCTCCTTCCGCTTTTCCCACCCTGTGTCCCCCTTCCCTTAGGAAGTCTCTCTGCCCTTCTTGCCTTTCTCCAGACAGTCTAAGTCCAGGAGCCATCACACTTGTTCTGTGAAGGGCCAGACAGTAAATATTTGGAGCTTGGCCGGCTGTGCGGTTGCTGGTGTGGTATCTGGACTCTGCCCCTGCAGGCGGAAAGCAGCCCGCGGCGGCGTCTGGGTGAACGGGGATGGCTGCGTTCCAATAAAACGTTATTTTCAAAAACAGGCAGTGGTTGGATTACGCGCCATGGCCGTAGGTGGCCGCACCCAGGGAAAACACTATTTCTCCTGTTTACCGCCTGGATGCGGAGACCACAAACTCGGTAGCAATTTATGATCCATTTCAGTGCTAAGAGTGAGGAAGTATGTCATTTTGCCAGTTATATCCCTCCCAGAAAATCATGTCAAAAAGAAGAATCCAATGGGTGCCTGGGGGGCTCCGTCGGGTAAGCGTCCTACTCTGGCTCAGGTCATGATCTCACAGCTTGTGAGTTCAAGCTCCACGTCGGGCTCTGTGCTGACAGCTCAGAGCCTGGAGCCTGCTTCCAATTCTGTGTCTCCCTCTCTTTCTGCTCCTCTCCCACTCATGCTGTCTGTCTCTCTCTCAAGAATAAACAAACATTAAAAATAAATAAAAAATAAAAATCCAAAACAGCTATTTGACTACAAGACCATACAAATTCAACAACGGAAGAGTTTGCCTCTGTCTTATAGTGAATAAGGGGGTCAGAGGCTTGGGAAGATTTTCAGATTAGTGATTACTTTTTGTGACTCTCTCCCTAGACAGACACGTAATGTCTTTCCTAAAGAAAATGGCATCCCCTTCATCAGAGGAGGTACTTAATGGACAAAGTAAGCCTAAGAAAAGTGTGCCGGTGGTGTTTGCTTAAAAAAAAAAATGTTTATTTTGAGAGAGGGTGAGTGAGGGAGGGGCAGAGGGAGAGAGAATCCCAAGCAGGGTCCACACTGTCAGTGCAGAGCCCAGTGTGGGGGTTTGATCTCACAAACCATGAGATTGTGACCTGAGCCGAAATCAAGGGTGGGACACTTAATAGACTGAACTGCGCAGGTGCCCCAGCCTGTAGCACTTTCAGCCCCATTTGTCATTTGTCCATGCATCAGTGAGTTCCATGTCAGCACCAAGCTCAGCAGTCGGTCCTAAGGGAGGCGAAAGGGCAGCATGAACGGACATGAGAGTGTCTGCCCTCCAGGGGCTGGGAACGCAGCGCCCCTCCACGGCTCGGGGAAGCGGGGTGGTCAGCAGTGAGCAGGCACTGATATGTGCCAAGCACTGGACACATTTCTTTATGTTTGTTTTCACATAACCCCTAGGCAGCTCCAATCTGGAGATAAGGAAACTGGAACTCCGAGAAATTAATTTGCTAAGATCAGGCAGGGAGGAAGTTGTAGAACCTTCTATCTTTCCCCCTCACTTGTGTTGCTCTGCTAAATGCCACAGGAATGCTGCGAGCACAGAGCTAAAGGGGGAGGGGGGTATCACAGTTTATAAATGATATCTAGTGGAGAGCTGTGGTCTTTAAGGAGATCATGGGGGGAAGGATAGGTCAGACACCCAATCAGCAAACAGGTTCAGGAGGAAATGGGAGGGAGGAACTCCCATTTTTTTTTTTTAATGTTTTATTTATTTCTAGGAGAGAGAGAGAGAGAGAGAGCGTGAGCAGGGGAGGGTCAGAGAGAGAGGGAGTCACAGACCAAAACAGGCTCCAGGCTCTGAGCTGGCAGTCAGCACAGAGCCCGACGCGGGGCTCGAACCCACGAACCGCGAGATCATGACCTAAGCGAAAGTCGGACGCTCAACCGACTAAGCCACCCAGGCGCCCCAGGAACTCCATTTTTAAAGGGGGTTTCATGGAAGAAGTCCATGCTTATCTGAAAAAAACTTCCAATGGTAGAAGTTGAGACACTGCCGAAAGCTGAATGAGGAAAGTGTTTAGGGGCTCTTCCATGATCTCGACCAACACTGCCCACACATTCCTCAGCCAGCCTAAGAAGACAGGCGAGGCTGCAAAGGCCACTCCTTGGAGTGGAGGCAGGGCCACCTGAGCTGTGGGGGTGTCCAGCTCTCCCCAAGACTCGGACATTAGCGCAAAGATATTAAGCTGGGAAGCTGGACTCGGGCAGGGAGGAGAATATTAGCAACCCGTCCAGGGGCTCAGAGCAATTTATGAGAATCCTAATTAGATACACAAAGAGCGTCTGCAATCATACAACCCCTCTCTGCTCAGGCTGGCAGCGTGGGGTCCCTCACCACCCAAATCCACCCTGCCTGCTTCAGTAAAGAGAGGCCAACAAATAGAAGAATCAGGAGCACTGACGGACTTCCCCACGGACTCCCCTCTGGCACTCCTCAGTCCAAGACCTGTGACCACTGTTCTCCTGGAGTGGTGCTTTCCAAAGCGCTATAGTCTCTTGTAGCAAGACGTCACGGCGTGTGGTCCCTTCCAATTTCTTATCAATCTGGAGGAGTCTTTAAAACGACTGCTTGGGGGCGCCTGGGTGGCTCAGTCGGCTAAGCGTCCCACTCAGCTCGTGGTCTGTGAGTTTGAGCCCCGCATTGGGCTCTGTGCCGACAGCCCAGAACCTGGAGTCTGCTTCAGATTCTGTGTCCCTCTCTCTCGCTGCCCCTACCCCGCTCATGCTCAGTCTCCTGCTCTCTCTCAAAAATAAATAAACATTAAAAAAAATTTTTTTTTAATGATTGCTTGCAAAGTTGCAGTTACAAAGGGGCAAAGGGGCCCCAATGTACCTATCCAACTGAAATGGTATATATGGTATCTTTCAAATATTTCACATATGATATCTGTCATATATGCTCAGGTACGCTATAACTGGGGTCATAAACTAATTTTAAATGGGGAGAGTCCCAGCAAAATAGGTTGAGTCAATCACCCTGTTAATACAACATTAACACAGGGGCTATGTGTGTCATATCTCTCAAATATTTCATAAGATATGCACCATATAGAGGTATACACGATATAAGTGCAGTGGGGTATAGCATATAAATAAGTTATAAAGATATACGGTATACATATGTCTATTTGATTTTATTTGTTCAGTGAACTCGGACCAGATACCAGGGACAAGTAATATATTTCTAGGTTTAAAAATAAACCAACAACCACGAAAACTGGGCAGTACAAAGAGAAAGATTAAATGCATCTGGGTGCTAGAGCATGTTATTTATAGCTAAGGTGATCTGACCACTAGCAACCACGGATTTTTCCAAGGAGCATGGCTTATTGGGAAGAGGATGTTAGGCGAACTATAGAAATCCATACAGGGTGCTGTCCACAGACCAGCAGTATCACCTGGAGCTTGTTAGAAACGCAGAATCGGAGGCTCCCCATCCTCCGACTGGCTGAAACAGAATCTGCATTTGAACTGGATCCCCAGGTGATTCCTGTCCTCCTTGGCTCAGGTCACCCAACCCAGCCTCATTTTCCTGCTCTGCAAAATGGAGATCCTAAGATCCGCCCCAGAATGCCATGTGAAGGGCTGCTAAGAACATTTGTGTGTTACTTGGCCCCATGCTGGGCCATAGACGATGGGCCCCACCACAATGGTTTCCTCCCTTTTCCTCAATATCACTGGCCGCGGAACTGTATTATTACATAGTCTGGTTCTCCTCAGTATCAGTTTGCTCACCTCTAAAAGTCCAAAGGGCTTTAACCTCTATGATCCTCTGTCTGGCTCTTCAAATCCCAGGATCACATTTATAAAAAGTACAAAATCCTTAAGATTGATGGGACCTAACAGATCTCCCATTCAACCTCTCCTGTGAAGCCAGAAATGCCATTTTTTTAGGTCACAGACTTACTTATTCTTTATTCCTCACTCAAATGTCACCTTTTAGGTGCCAGAGAGATAAAAGATAACAGATATTTGCGGGTTGCTGGATGAATTAGTGAATGAGGGCTTATGAACTCTGGCCCATTCCATTTTTGTCTAAATCTTACTCCATCTATTCTTTATGACTTACTCTGCCTTTTCATTCTTCCATTAAAAAACCCAAGTGTATCCCCTATTTCTTCTGGACTCCTCTCTTACCTATCCAAGATACCTAAGAATATATATCCAATATATGTATATATTAATTCATGTTTATGAATTATTATAAATATGTTTGTATTTTGAGATTGGATATTTTAGGTTTATACATTGCCAACCAACTGGATGTTAAGTTCCCTGAAGGAGAGAAGAAAATGACCACGACATTTCCCTCTAGGAGAGTATGTTTCTCAGTGAATGTTGGATATTGATGATCAATGCTGAAAAGTACCCATGAGTGTTGTTACTAAAGTACCAAAGATCCATGGTGCACTCCACTATTTCAGAAAAGACACAGTAATTAGACAGGAAAAGGAAGGTGAGCTCTTATTGGGATCCTGTGTACCTCTTGAGGGAAATCACCAGTCCATTTCCTAGGGAAATGCCTGGCAGGCTTCATGTAAGAGGCTCCCCCAATAACTAAACACTCCACTCAAAGGTTATATTTACACAGCTCATTAGGACAGTTTTGCATACTTTTGACACTCATTAGGCTCGTAATCGTCCACCGAAGCTACTCTATAACAAGAGATAAACACTCCATTCTAGAGGATGAATAATAATTAGGTACTGCTTAGCACTGTGCTCTTTACAGGTCTAATTTTAGAGCATAATTAATCCTGCTGAAGCTGCATAAGATAAGTGAAATATTTATGCAGCTGTGTTAATTCATGTATTTACTCCTAGAGAGACATTCAGAATTGGACCTGGCTTTCCGGGAAGATTATCTTAAGGTGCCCCCTGGAGCAACGGCATTTTCTCTCCCATGTCTTTGCTTCCAGATAGACACATTTCCCGATGCCGACAGTCAGCCCAGGAAAGCAATGACTGGGGACAGAAAATAGTGTAAGAATCTAGATGCTCTGCTACCACAAGGAACACACTTTTGGCCTATCTGGATGCCTGTACTTGGCATTTTTTATTTGCCACAAAGAGGGCATTTTCTGTTCAGCACCATAAAGGTTGTTTCCATGATACTATTAACCACCAATACAATAATAAATAGGCTGCACTGAATCCTGGAGTTGTGGATGGATAACAATGAGGAGGAGGAGCTGGAGAATGGTAATGACGAGGATGGTGGTCATGGTGATCGTGCTGGTAATAAAATGGCAGTGGTGATGGTGATGATGGTTGTGCTGGTGATGGTGATGATAATGATGGTGATGGTACTGGTGATATAATAATGATGGTGATGATGGTGACGGTCCTGATAACGATGATGGAGATGATGATGGTAATAGCTAGCATTTATTGAACCACTTCTCTTTCCAGATGCTGTGCTTAGCTAGGCTCTTTATAGGTTTCTTCTCATTTCACCCACATGCCAGGTTTATCAGGGAAATGTCTCTGCAAGCTTTCATTCACAGATGAGTAAACTGGGGCTAAGAAATACTACCCCCTTCATAGAAGTATTTGTCAGTGGGGCAATAGATTTAATTCAGATGGATACTAGATTACTTCTGCCTAAAGGATCTGTAAATCTCAAGGGTATAATTATCCAGCTTTGAGACATCCTAGGGAATTAAATGAAACAGGAGTGTTACATAACTGACCCCCTTCCAGAGTAAGGCCCCTAACTTAGAAGCTCGACCACTTTCCAGCTAGCCCTGAGCTTCTGTTTCCTCCTCTGTAAAATGGGCATAAGCAACACTGAACTTCCTAAAGTTATTATGGACATTAAAGAACACTGGAAACGTATCCAATATGGCAGCTGGCAGATCTTCCCTAAATAGGTTGCAGTTCCATAAGAGATGCTGTAAGAGCACCAACAAGGAGCAACACTTATTTGGCAGCTCACTTATTTGGCAGCTACCCATCATATTGGAACTCACTTATTTGGTAGCTACCCATCATATTTAGGTTTCCTGTCAAATGGAGTCCATCTTAACAGCAACCATCTGTCCATGCATGGGTTTGTTCATTCAGTTCTTCAATGGCCAGTTATCAGGTCACGATATGTTCAGGATTTTGTTCAGGTGTTTACTGATGGAAACAAGACTCCCGTTTGTTCAGGAGTTCACCCCCTGCAGGGGGACTTGGGTAACCACCATGGTAGGCAGAGCAAATGGTCCCCACTCTCCACCCCTCTCTGTGCCCACACCCCTGTCCTATAACTCCACATTCTTCCTATAAAAGGCCGAGTATTCCTCTGATCCCTTTACTTTGGTCTTGGCCATCTGACTTGCTTTAGACAGAAGGGTGTTAGCAGATGTGAACACAGCAGAGCAGAGACTTGAAACACACACGTCCAGTTAGATATCCTTCTCTGTGCCTGTGACGCAGCCAAGAAAAGAGCTTCTCCCAGGAAGCTTGTGGCCCTTCTGGCCTGAGACCTAGAATACACACACGCAGAGCAGAGACCACACATTTGATCCACGGATGCCCAGCAGGGGCCAGAGCCACCGAGGCCACCACAGCCTGACACAGAGCCCCTCCGTTCCACCTGCACTCCCACAGGCAAAATAAATGCTTACTGGTGGACGCCTCTAAGATTTCACAGCCAGAGCTGGCCGACACAGCCACAAATCACCATTACACAACAGAGAACATGGCTCGTGATCAGAAGAAGGTACAAATGCCCCACAGGGAATTCAGAGGATCAGATGTTCTTATTTGGGAGTTAAATATAAAACACATTTAGATGTTTTGATGGCACTTGGAGAGTCAAGGGTTTAAATCTGGGAGCTGAGAGAGAAGAGGGTGCACGGAATTATGCACCTCGTTCAGATGCACACCACACTGTGTGCTACCTTCTGTCCATTTCAATATGGTATCTGACTGCAGTGGTTGCTTGGACTCGTCTCTCCCAGCTCCAGAGGCCCAGCATCCTGTGCGACCATCTCTGAAGAGGGCCCCAGCCATCCTCGAGTGCAACTTCTACCAGGGGCCCGAGCCTTTGCACCCCACTCACACTCACTCAGGTTTTCAGGCTTCACCTGCTATGAGGCTCCCTTTGCTTTTCCTTTACTTTTCTTATGAATTTACTGTTGGCAATTCAAAGGGGAACACACATGCCATCTAAGCCAGGACGGGATCCTAAAAACCATGGCATGGACCTTGGCGTGGGGAGGTCACCAACCGGGGAGTACGGAAGGACAGACTGAAGGAGATGTTGGCTGGAGACACAGTCGGCCAAGTTACCTACACCGTTCGGTACGTGCCCAAGTCCCATTGGACTGTAAGACCCATGGGGGTGGGGGCTATCCTTTGGCATGACGAGCAAGAGGTAGACTTTATTCTAGAGACTGCCTCTCTGTCACTCCTGGTAGGATAATAACAGGAGCTGTTTGTGTTAGTACAACAGAACCCCACCCCTTGGGCCCTCCTGATGGGCCCAGGAAAAAGTCTTCGATCCAAAATGCATCAGGAATCCTTCCTCTGCAATGCACAATTTAAGACTTAGAGAATAGAGATTAGGACTGGAGCTGAGTGTGTGCAAAGTCATGGTTTCTCTAGCCCAGCACTACTAACATTTGGGGTCAGGTAGTTCTGTGTCCTGAGACGTGGGGACTGTCCTGGGCACTGGAAGATGTATGCCAGTATCCCTGGCCTCTGCCCCCTAGAAACCAGGAGCAAAGAGCCTCTCAATCATGGCAATCAAAGATGTCTCCAGACATAGCCCAGTACTCATGGGGGCCCCAAACTGCCCCCCTCGAGACCCGGGGCCCTAGGACAGGATCTACGAATTCCTGCTCTTAAGACCTCAGGATCGCTCTGGTTCTGGTTTTCTTTGCTCTAAACCTGTTTGCTCAAGTCTTTCCTCAATTCATCGAGATAGACACTTCTGCATCCTTAAAATAAATCTCTTTTGAAAACTTGGTTGTCTAAAATTGGTTTCCATTACAAGCAACCTAGAAAAACGTGGTATCGTGTGAGAGGCACACAACAGTGAGTGAACTCATCCTATGCAGATCCACCGGAAAGCCGATTGGAAAACAGAGAGAGTGCAGGGTGTCAGGTCCCCCGAAGGTGAGGGGGTCACCCAAGGTCTTACCATCACCCACAAACTGGAGCAGGGCCAGGTCAATCTGCCTCTTCCAAGGGGAGCCCTTCTGGAGAGCAATTCCGTAGCCAGTGGTGGCAAAGATGTACCCACTCCCGATGGTCACCAGCTTGCAGCCTTCATCCCTCCCGGCCTTGTAGTTCAAGACCGCTGCATCATAGATGAAAGCGTCCAGTTTCCTGCAATGATAAAACAGCAGAGGGTCATGGGGACGGCGGGGTACCCTTTTGGGGCCCAGCTCCCGGGCCCCAATGCAGCACCATGTACTTTCTTTCACACCACATGGCGTGACTCATGGCCGCTCCATCCCCTCGTCGTAAAAGGATCTATTTTTAATGAGGAGGTAAAAGCCAGAACCTTTTCTCTCCAAGTTACAAGAGGCAGCTAAATAAAGACATGAAAAATCCTTACGCCCAAGTGAGTAAACAGTTGAGTTTGCTGGTTTGTTAAGTGTTTGCCCTTAGCACTCCCAACAGTGGAGAACAGCGGCCTATTTAGAAAGGTTTGCATCAGACCGAAATAAACCATTAAGGTACAGGAGAATTTGGTGCAGGGTGCGGGGAGGGAGAGCGAGTACACAGGAATGATGTCTTTCCCTCCCAGAGGCAACGTGTTTACTGTCTGTGCATATTACAGAAATTATTACATGATAATTTTTAGAAACCCCAATAATATAGAAACTATCAAAAATACAATTAAAATTTAAGTTGCCCCTAATTCCAGGATCCAGAGGCAGCCTCTGTTAACATATCGGTGAACAGCCTTCCAAATTTCTCATGCAGGTGTACACATGCGTGCGCACACACACCCACACCTTAAAATATTTTTAAAAAATGTTTTATTATTTATTTTTGAGAGAGAGAGAGTGAGGGAGCATGTGCGAATATGTGAAAGAGCATGTGAAAGAACTGGGGAGGGGCAGAGAGAGAGGGAGACAGAGAATCTGAAACAGGCTCCAGGCTCTGAGCTGTCAGCACAGAGCCCGACGCGGGGCTTGAACCCACAAACCGTGAGATCACCTGAGCCAAAGTCAGAGGCTTAACTGACTGAGCCACCCAGGTGCCCCCACACCCACTTAAAACAGGGGTTGGCAAAATTTTTCTGTAAAGACAAGAGACCAGATTAAGGTTTGTGGGCCACACAGTCTCTGACAACCTCTCACCTCTGCTGCACCAGTTCTGGGCCAGCCGGTGCCCACCGCCCCCCCCCCAACAAATTGGTATATTGAGGCGCTAACCCCTGGCATGTCAGAATCTGATCTTATTTGGACATAAGGGCATTGCAGAGGTGATTTGTTAACATGAGGTCATGGGGGGGAGGACAGGCTTCCAAACAAATATGACTGGTGTTCTTATTAAAAAAACACAAAAAAGGGAAATTTGACCACAGACTCACAGGCAAGGAGAACACCACCACGGGAAGGCTGGAGTTCACACTGCCAAGAAACTACGAGAAGCTGGGAGAGAGGCCCCTACTACCCTCATGCTTCGGGGTCAGCACAGCCCCGCGGACCCCTTAGTCTCAGACTTCCAGCCCCAGAACAGTGAGACCAAAAAATGCCTAGTGTTTAAGCCTCTCAGTTTCTAGTACTTTGTTCTCGCAGACCTAGGAAGTGAGTACACAACACAAAAGTGGCCCTAAATAACGCAGAAGTGAACAAGCTCAGCTCTGTCCCAACAAAGGGTTATTTATAAACACAGATTGGCCCATGGGCCATGGTGTGTCCTCATTTCAACCCCCAAATTGTGATTATTCTGTACAAACTACCTCACAAGTTGCCTTCTTCGTTCATTGCCATGTCAATAACATAGCGCTTTTTCTTCCCTTTGTTGATGTCTTTATTTTTATTAAGGTCGAATACAGTGCCAGCTAAATTCGTACACATTCTACATCCTGGAAATCACCACGCAGATTAAGGCATCGAAGGTTGTCATCTCAGAAGTCCTTCATGACCCTTCCCAGCCCGCACCCCCAACAGGCAATTGTCCAACTGTTTCTCAATGCTGTGGTTGTGCTTTTTTCATTACCTGGGTCCCTATCAGTGGGTATGAGTACTGCTGCCAATTTTTAAAATTATTTAACAAGGCTGAAGTGATCGCCCTTGTACCTGGGGATGGATGGCTCAAAACGAGGTAGGGATGGGGCTGGGATGTCCTCAGGTAGATAGAAAAGCTAAATTGGAGAGTCCTCAGCATCCTGGTACTTTTTCAACTTTACTGCCTTTCTTTAACAAGAACACATAAAATAGTGAAGGAAAGAAAAATAAAAGTGGAAGGGAGAGGAGGTAAAATGGTGCATCCTTTCTGAGACAGCTGCTGAAGGCCTCCCGATGGGAATAAACTATTTGGAAGGTTTACGGCAGCGTGCTTCGTTTTAATTTTTCATTTCAGTAATGGTTGAGGTGGGGCAAGACTTCAAGGCTCATCTCACCAACACAGAGACTCTAAAGCCTTTCTCCCAAGGCTGTAGGGCTGGAGGCTTGGGATTATTGGTATTAAAAGGGGATCAGCTCATCCAAGTGGAAGGGGAAGGAAACTAAGCATTGTTAATGGTGACAGTAAACCAGAGCCGGTGAACCAAGAGAAAACCGCTTTCTGGAGAGCCAGCAGTGTGGAAAGCTATGGAGATAGGAGATGGGGGGCGGGGGGGTGTCAAAAACAATTTGCATATGATGGCTGGGGGCATGTGACAGGAGCAGGGATGGGGCCGGTAGAGAGGATCTGGATTCTATACTAGACTTGGAGATGGTGGGACCCTGGGAAAGTCATTCCTTCTTTTGGATTGCCGGTTCCCCATCTGTGAGATGAGGTGGTCAGTGGGATCCTGTTGAGATACTCTTCCAGCCGTGGCATTCTGATTCCACAAGCCAACAGTCACCTTCTGTGACTGTCAGTAGGGAAATTGAGGCTCTGGATGACAGGTGTATCCTGAGGGCTTCAGGCCATGGATGCTATCTGTCTTCTTGATGAAACTTGGGTGCTTGCAACGTCAATACCTCAACATATCAAGGTTGCCATGGAGACGCTGGGACTGTGGGTTTGGCTGAGACTTCCTAAGCCTCATCTCACTCTCTTAATTCCTCAAAAACAAAAACACACACATATGTGTGCACAGGGGCCTTCAAATGTTAAGTCCATCTGTATTTGTGAGGTGAAACCTTTCCCGATCCTGGGAACCTGCCACACATCGATGCATTTCTGGAATGGAAATCCCAGTGCAGTTTTAACCACATCTGGCAACCATCAAGAGCTCTCCAACGGCAGCTCAAATCACTATTTTATGGACAGGCCTAGATTTCTGCAAATCATTACCATCATCTCACGACAAAATGTTCTTCAGCTGAGCAACAAACGGCCAGAGGAGCAGAAAGAAAAAATGATGTTTCCTCAGGAGACGAAGTCTGCAAAAATCAGATGCTGTCAGGTCAGAGGGGGATGAGTGCGAAAGACCTGAGTGAAGCAGTTCCACACGGGTGTGCCTGGTGCGGGCTGGGGGCCAGGAGGGGCGCTGCAGACGCCTGCCCTCCATGGCCTGACTCCCGTCTCTGGGCCACATCAGAGGACAGCGCGGGAAGGAAACTGCAGGGCCTGTGATGTCGGTTTCTCTCCCCAGCCAGTGACTCCAGAGAGCGGAGGTCTAAATTCAATGGCCACAGATACCTGCGTGTTCACAATCATCCCGTGGTGTGCACAGCACCCCTTGTCCTCACAGTGCACCCTCCTCACAGAAGAGGAGGGAGATACACAATTAGTACTCTTCCTTTCCTACATTGTCTATGAGCAGAGGAGGCCCCATGGGGCTAAGGCAACCTGAAGCTCATGGGTGTTAATCCTCAATTCTGTACCACAAAGCGCTGCTCAGGAGAGCTTCTGAAAGAGATGCTCTGTATCTGCTTTGTATCTACTCTGCCTAACGTGGGTATCACACACTTGGAGTGCAGTTAGTGCAAATGGGGAATGGAGTTTTTAATTTCATTTCATTGCATTAATTTAGATTCTGACCTAAGTGGTCACCCACGGGGGGTTGCTCCCTGAGTGCATGGCAAAAATGCAGGTGGGCAGGGGAAGGCTGTGGGGGCACGGCAGAGACTCAGGTGTGCAGGGGAAGGCTGTGGGGGCACGGCAGAGACTCAGATGTGCAGGGGAAGGCTGTGTGGGCATGGCAGAGACTCAGGTGTGCAGGGGAAGGCTGTGGGGAGCAGGTCCCCTCTTTTCTCTAAGAAGTACACCTGCTCTCTTTTCAATGGAGAGAAAAACATTCCTATTTTTTGAAAGAAGAAATTAAGACGGGCTGATGTCCTCTAGAGCGGGCTGTGTGGTCCAAGACTTGGCGCAAGGGACCTGTGTCTCTGAGCCCCTGTCTTGTCTCTGCAAAGTGCAGCACACAATCTCTGCTCCTGGGGGGCTTTGGGAACAATGTGAGGTTCTGTAAGTAAAACATGCCCCCCATGCCAGGCACAAAACAGATGCTCAACACACACAGGTGCGTTCAATGGAACTCAGATTTTACGACAATGCTTATGGCATTTTCCATGACATTCTGTGCACTGCCTGTGACCAGTCCAGCCCAGGTACTCAACACACATTACCTCATCCCACTGACTCCCTCTAACAGGGCAAGGACAGATGTGTGGCTGCCGTGCCCATTGCCAGATGAGGAAACAGAGTCATTGGGAGGGCAGGGGACTCGCACTGGCTGATGTCACAGCAGGGTCTGGCCTTCCCCAGTCTGATGCCAGGGGCCACAGAAATAACCACTGTGGCCATGATGTCCTGCGACACTTGCAGGGTAAACGAGGCAAGTCTGTGTCTTACTCCTGAAATTCAGACTGGGGGTCACTGCTGTGTCGAGCCCAGTGCTATGAAGGAAGAAGCTGGGATTGAGCCTGCTTTAAAGAGCCAGGAGGGTTGTACTGTGTATACCGTGTGCTGTGTGAGCTGTGTGTACCGTGTGTACTGTGTGTGCCATGTGTACCATGTGCCGTGTGTTCTGTGTGAGCCGTGTGTACTGTGTGTGCCATATGTACTATGTGAGCTGTGTGTGCCATGTGTACTGTGTGTGCCATGTGTACTGTGTGTGCCATGTGTACCACGTGCCGTGTGTTCTGTGTGAGCCGTGTGTACTGTGCCATATGTACTATGTGCTATGTGAGCTGTGTGTGCCATGAGTACTGTGTGTGCCGTGTGTGCTATGTGCCGTGCGTACCATGTGTACTGTGTGTACTGTGTGTGCCGTGCATTCTGTGTGTCATGTGTATTCTATGCCATGTGTATTGTGTATCCTGTGTGTGCCGTGTGAACCGTGTGCTGTGTGTGCCGTGTGAACCATGTGCCGTGTGTACTATGTATGCCATGTGTACCGTGTGTACTGTGTGTGCTGTATGTGCCATGTGTACCATGTGTGCCGTGCTGTGTATACCGTGTGTGCCGTGTGTACTGTGTGCTGTGTGTACCGTGTGTGCTGTGTGCCGTGTGTCGTGTGTACTGTATGTGCCGTGTGTACCACGTGTGCCGTGTGTACCGTGTGTGCCACGTGTATACTGTGTGTGCCGTGTGTACTGTATTGTGTGTGCTGTGCCGTGTGCGCCGTGTGTGCCGTGCTGTGCAGTGCGGCGCTGGAGGTGAGACGTGCCCACCCCCGCAGGCGTCGTAGGGGCGGTGTGGTGCCCCTACTCACCTCCTGTCACCGGCAGTCCTCAAGGAAAGCAAATGATTAAAACTGTCAGTCACGGCGAGTGGGGGTGGGGAGCAGGAAGACCTCCTGTCTGCAAAGTTCCAGGGAGCCAGTCGGGAGGCGAGCGGTTTCCTGCCAGGGCTTTCGACAGCTCTGAAGAGCTGCCCCAGCTTTCTCGAGTGTGTCGACCTGGCCCTGTCACTGGGGTCGGTCTCCCACCCTGATGGCCCCAAAGTTCACTTGTTGCCCCAAGACTGTGTGTCGGCAAATTGATGCCCCCGACACAGGGGACGGCCACAGCCCGGCGTCGAGGCCTGGCCCTTTGGGGAGAGGGACTTGTGTCGTCAGGCAGCTTGACATTTCCTAATCAAAAGTTTCCGGTTTTAGCTCATCATCTCCTTATGCATGTTTTCAGACGCTCCCTGGGGGGGTCTCAGTACATTTAAAGGCTAATTATATCGTTAAAGTTAATTATTCATTCATTAACATTCAAGAAGCCTTTAACAAGACACTGACTTGTTCTGATGAATTAATGAATCTGGAGTGTGTATGGGTGTGCGTGTGCATGCGCGTGTGTGTTTTGGAGTCTGGTCTAAAGTGTTACGAAAATTAAACACCTCTTTGATGATAACTGGATGTAATTTTTTAGGTCACATCCACACCTTGCAGAGCAGAGAGATGCCTCGGCCAGCAACTGAGGCCAGCCAGGCGCTGGGACAACTGGATGTGGAGCTCAGGTGACTCCCTGCCGCCCCGCCAGTCAGGCTCCAGCGTGGGACACCTGTGAGATGGGGAAAGGACACCTCTTTCACAGGGTGGCTGCTGGGTGGATGAAGATGGAAGTGAAGGTGTTCTGTAATTCAGGTGCAAGTTCAGAGTGCGTGGCCGTGATGACATCACTGTGTGCACAGGCGAAGGCAGCATAGAGTCCTGCTCAAGTATCCAGACACAAGGCTGCTGGGGGGTGGAGGGCGGGCGTTCATGGCCCCAAGAAGTGGTACCACTGAGTCATGACAACCCTTGGAAGTACCTGCTTGGGGAAGAGACACTAGCTCGGAGAGCCCGTATCTGCCGTCAGCACAGGATGGTCTAAAACCGGCTTTAGGAAAGTGCCTCAGAATCACATCTAGACTCCGAGTTTGTGAATACAAGCTGTAAAATCAGAGTTATATGGACACGGATGCATTTTCACTAAGGAAGCATTTTTTTTTTCACAGCAAACTCCATTAAGCTAATCTAATTCCTAGATCGATGTCTTCAGTAGTCTAGTTATTGTTTCCAACTTATCTGGAAAAGGTTTTCACTGGGATCAATTCTTTTGTGTTTAAATTTTTTTAAGGATTTGAGTCACTGATCAGCATTTGGACCACAACAAACTTGACTAATTTATAGCTGCTGCCATTCTGAGTTCCTTGTATGGTTATTATTTCCACTAAAGTTCAACTCTCCCGAGTCAGAATTGTGTAGAGGCCCAAACCTGCTGAGGACGGTTCGAGTCATCTATGGATTTTTAGTCACTAATGAATTTCACCCTGTGTGCTTTTAACTGTTCTCAGTTTAATTTGTATGGATTGAGTTGACTGTTGATAGTGGCCGTGAACTGGGTTTTCAAAAGACTGACAGTTAATATTTACTTTTTAACCGAGAAAATTCTTAGCAATTTTGTGAGACAGAGACAGAGAAAGGCACAGAAGGAGGGAGAGAAGGAGGCAGAGATATGGATGAGAGCAGGCACCAAGCAAAACAGGCAGAGAGAGAAAGACAAGAGACAGGGAGTGAGAAAAAGGGATGGTGAAGGGGAGACTGTGAGACACAGACGGAGAGAATAAGAGAGGGGATGGGGGAAAGAGAGAGAATGAGAGCCAACACGGGAGATGGAGTGTACACTTTGCCTATTAATGAATAACCTCAAAAGTAAGAAATAGTTGGGAAAAAAATGCAGCAAATCCTTGCTTTGTTTCTGTTCAATTTAACACTGGATGCATCTAACCATGTCTGAGGAGCTGCTAGGTCATGTAATGCTGTCTTTCTCTTTTACTTTTTCAGACAAGGCCACCAAGGCCCTAAAGTCTCTGCCCAAGGCGTCCCAAAGTCCATGACTCTAGACCAGTCCATGATAGGCCCGAGAAACGCGCTTTCTGGACACCTCTGTAGGGCTTCTTCACATGGGACGTGGGGTCAGAGGAACAAGACCGTGGGATGTCAGGTGAGCCAGTGTATTTCTTTAAGCCTCGATTTCCCCACCTGACCAGAATGAGAACAATCTCCCTCATGTAGCTCTATGCTGGTTGGAGGAAGGTATGACTATATACCTGCTTTGGTGAGTTCTAAGCCACTAGGCAAATGCTGTTTCTTTACCCTCCAACTCACGTTCTGACATTGGAAAAATATCAATTCCTTCTGGAATATAAATCTTTGATACAGAGTCCCTCAGACTATCCTCTTCAGGGCTTAGGTTCATGCTAACCATTCGAGTGCCAATTCCGTGGTGTATGGCCTGTTATAAAGAATGCTCAGGGGCACCTGGGTGGCTTAGTCGGTTGAGCATCCGACTTCAGCTCAGGTCATGATCTCACAGTTCGTGAGTTCAAGCCCCATGTTGGGCTTTGTGCTGGCAGCTCGGAGAATGGATCCTGGAGCCTGCTTGGGATTCTGCGTCTCCCTCTCTCTCTGCCCCTCCCCCCTCTCAAAAATAAGTAAACATTAAAGAGTGCTCAAAAATGTTTTCTTTGTCAGACTTTTCTCAAATGTCTGCTTATGTGCCAGACACTACATTGTTTGCCTATATCTCATTTAACCCTACAACGTTCCCCTAAGCAGAGGAGCCAAAATCAGCATCATTCTGTGAATAGGAAAATGGGGGTGTACGGAGCTGATTGACTTGTCTAAGGCCCCACAGCGGGATGCTGGCAGAGCGAGGATTCCAGTCAGGATGCCCAGCTTGGAGGCATCACATTATACTGCCGGCAGTGACAGTGACGCTGCTGAACTTGTCACACAGCAGAACTGAAAGACGGGTAATTTCAGAGACCGGAAACCACACGAAAATGAAGGAAAGAATGGGGGGAAAATCAATGTTCTGCATCAAATACAGTGTCGGTACTTTCCCTAAAGTCAATTCATTGAATTCGAGGGGACGGGATGGTACGGGTGTGGGAAAAGTTCAGAGAGGTTACTTATTTGCCACGAGTCACAGAGCTGGGCGTTATCACCACCGGGACAGGCGGCTAGTTATTTCTCACTGCCAAGTGCATATTCTGCATCAAGAGGCCACCCAGAAAAGAAGCCAATCAGTCACTTGAATAAGACTAAGATTGTTCAAGAAGGGACAAATACTTGAACTCGGATATTCTTCCTTTTGCGATCATTTCTAGAGAAGTACAGAGGGCTGGTCCAGATTTTTAATGCAGCCATGTGACTGCCAGCCCACAAAGGGAAAGGGTTAAACAGACCGTGACGTGGATACCACTCAATTCTGTCTGGTAGTCAGAGATTGAAGGCAAAGGACACCTACAGACATGGAAGACTCTTCAAAACATATTGGACTCCGCACTGTGATATACTGCATGGCTTGGTAGCATCCCACAGAATGCACTGATAATTCTGTGTGCACATATAAATATACACAAATGCACATAATCAAGGTCGAGGAGAAATGGCACAGAATATCAAACAGATAGCGGTGCCTGTCTGGAGGTGTGTGTGGGGGTGGTGGGGGGGGTGGTTTGGGGTTGGGACATGGTCAAGNTTTGAGTTATTACAATGAGAATTTATGTTTTCATGAGAAGCAATCCAGCATAGCGGTTAAGGGTACAGGTGCTAGAGCCAGTTCGAATCCCAGCTCTGAAGTTCACCAGCCCTTGACCTCCCCAGTCCAGCGCCCCTGCCTCATATCAAAGGCGGCCACTTCTCCCAGAATTCTCCACCTGTCAGGACAAGATGACAGTTAGCACATATGGGCAGGAAGAGACGTTGGACTGAGCTGGCAAGCTGGCTCTGACCCTCACTCAACCTTTGGACAAGTTGCCTCTGCTCCCTGAGCCTTGGCTTGCTCTTCTGTAAAATGGACAGAAGGCCTACTTGGCAGAGTTGTAACAGCATGAAGTGAGATCACACATTCGAAGCCTCTGTGTGAGTTCAGCAGGCAGGGAGAAGAGGCGGTCCCTTAGGAGAAGGAATCTTCCAGAAGCCTGTGCCTCCTCACAGTCTCCAGGAGGAACTTCTAACCATGTGTATCCTAATGTAAGAAATACAGCCTGATTTGTGGGGGTGGGGGGAGTGGGGGGGAGAGTTGTTTTGTCCATGAGCTCATTTCTCCCCCACCCCATTTCAATGGAAGGAGAAATGCTGCCCCCCTTTAAAGCAGCATTAAGATTTTCAAAGGAAAAAAAAAAGACATTTTAAAGTATGAACAAAATTCGTTCTGGGTTTTGTGTAATAGTGGGCAATTAGCGGGCCAATTGTACAGTGTTACAGGAATGTTCGTATTTATATTGTAAGTCGTGGCTCAAAGCATGGGCTCTGAAACAAGTGTGAGCCAGACAAGCTGTTTATTCTCTCTATGCCTATTTTTCTTCCATTGTAAATGGGAAATTATGAGAGTCGTTGGCTCAGGGTTGCTAGGATGTTTAAATAATGCAGGCACAACACTCAGGACCGCCCCGGCACAGAGGTAAGCTCCCAATAAACGTTACCTGCTAGTTAGAACTATCTCACTTAGATCCCCAAACCACTGAGGTAGCTTAAGACAATAGAATACGGTTTCAACATATGGATAAAGCACTCTGAGCTAAGGGAAGTCAGAGGTGCGACAGTGGCTAAAGCCTTTGGGAAAGTCAGGAAGCAGATATCCAGGCCCTACGCTCTCCACGGTTGCTGAAAGAGGATCGTAAATGGAGCTGAGTCACGCAGGAGCCTGGGCGGAAAGAAAATCCCAGGTCGTTACAGGGATGGTGCTGTCCACAAGATAGAAGCGTGCTTTGGCGGAAGGAAAACAGCGCAGTGCATGGCGCAGACGTCTGCGAGGCGGTAGAGGGTGGCTCTCAACAAACGGATCTGCAATAGTGGTACCAGCAAGTGTCCTCAAGCAGCTGTTCTTGAAGGGGGGCTCCCATGCCAGGCGCAGGGTGATGAAAATGCAGAGGAAGGACAGTTACATTAGTTAATATCCCTCTAGCTCCGTGAAACACCACCCAGTCGTTAAATGTGAAAACAGCCCAACATGACGGTACAGGTTGGAGAAAAGCAAAGCACACTGATTGAACGGGAGGGAACGAAGCAGTGTGAGGACAAACACAGGGAGGAAACGCGACGAGTTCAGAAGAAACCTTTCTCCGATTATTATGAGTAATACTTCTGTTGCAGAACAGTTGCTACAAATACAAAGGTATAAAGAAGACCAGACTCTCAATCATTTAGCAATTATCTCGGAGAGCGTTTTGATGTATTTCATTTCTGCCTTCTTTTTATGTCTCCCTCTCCTTCTCTCTCCATTTCTGAGTTTACAGAATTAGGATCCCACTTTAAATCCCACCCCAATTCTTTCCTATTTTTAACATTTTATGAGTGGCCTCGAAAATCCATTAATATAGTTTTAATTGAGTTTAATAAGAAATAATTGCAACCACTAAAAATAAAAAAGCTAACTGTGCTTCCATGAGTTTTTATTATGGAAAAGAAAAATTCCTAACTCTGTGATGTGGTAGCAATTATTTTTAAGCTTTGTTTGCAGCGTGGGGGTGGATCTCAGAAACCAGGTCACTGTTGATCTGATTTTCTCTGGAGATGACGCTATCCCATGTAGGAGAACAGCTCCTGGAACGCTGTTGTCTATGCCTGCTTTCGAACTCAGTGGCTGGAAATGAACCCTCTGAGTTTGATCCTGCCTGACTGGTAAAATGCAGCTAATAAAACCCACTGAAAGGGCATCCTGGAAAGAATGTGCCCCCCCGCAGCAGGTAACCGCCCGTGACAATCCTGATGCCTTCCCAGGCTACCTTTGTCTTGGCAATTTCAACATCTCCCAACCAGTTTCTTTGGGGGATGGAAATGAGGATGCTGTGATCGTATCAACTGTCAGATAGTCACTTGATAAATATGTAGTATAAAATACCTGTGCATTATATGCAGTATTGTTAAATGAGCATAGATATACACACACATATATAAGATATATAACTTCAGTCTCCAGTTGTTCTAAGCTCTAACCTCTTTTTTTCAATGTTTTATTTATTTCTGAGAGAGAGAGTGTGTGAGCAGGGGAGGATCAGAGAGAGAGGGAGACACAGAATGTGAAGCAGGCTCCAGGCTCTGAGCTGTCAGCACAGAGCCCGATGCGGGACTTGAACCCACGAACCGTGAGATCATGACCTGAGCTGAAGTCGGACGCTTAACCGACTGAGCCACCCAGGCGCTCCCTGAGCTCTAACCTCTTATACCTGCTGCCTCACTGGCGCACCACTGGGGAGAGGCAAACCCAGCTCCTGCACTTAGTAATTCCACAAGATAGTGACTTGGTTAAACAGCCTATTGAGTAATTCAGTTAATCTCTGGCTCTTCATCTCTTAAAAGAGATACCCGGCTCATCAGCGTGTTGTCAGGGTTAAATGAGATTAAGCATGTGAAGCATTTGGGGCTGCATCTCCCAAACTGTTAGGTTTCAACAAACGCATGGGGAAGGCTGGTGTATGCCGACAGGGTCCCTTCCAACTGAGCATGTCCAAACCCTCCTCCAAGCCTCCTTTCCTCCTGGGCGTGCCCTTCTTCCCTGTCCTATCCACTCCTGATGGAACGCCATCTCCCAACATTCAGTGAACCTCTCAAAAGCCACGGACCACCTGTACCCGAGTCACCAGAAGTGCTAATAAAAGCATGGATTCCTGAGCCTCACAGGCTTGGAGACCCTGCATTCCAGAACAAGGGCTCAGTGTTCTCCTTTACCAAGAAGGCAGTGCCAACACACACAAGTGGCTGCCTGATTTTATTTCTACAGATACATCCCTGAGCACAACGTGAGCCTTGTGGTGAATATTTATCGGTCCAAAGGCAACCCTCCCTCCCTATTCTTCTCTCCAGCCACTCAAAGTTAGGGAAGCCACAAGATGAATGTTTCCCAGCACTGTTGGGCTGGAAAGGAAATCAGAGAAAGACAGGGGACTGGGTGGCTGAGGGCTAAAGATAGATGCTTCCAAAGGAAACTAGGACTTTTCATAAACGTATGTACAAATAACTGTACGTGAACATCTAGGGAGATAAACAGAAACCATCCACTGAGTCTTGAAGCATCAGGCTCTTAGCAGTCCTGGGGACGCTGATGGTTTCATTTAAATCTGCTGTAAAATGCTGGGCTGGCAGGTTTGCCTGTGTGCTAGAACCGTCTGGAGAACGCGGGCTTCTGATGACGGAGCACTTGTAAATCTAAATGCGTTTCTGCTCGTTTCAGCGGATGCCTTTGAGCCTAGAGGAGCGCACATCAGAGTCACCTGAGTAGGTGGCTCGGGCTCGCAGATTCCCAGCCCCTGGATGTTCTGATTCTGTCAGCTCACTGGGGCCCAGGAGCCACATTTTAGCCACACTCAGACTCAGGCCACCCTTGGAGAAACTCTGGTCTAGAAACTCGGGCTCAGGACCACTCATTCACTTCTGACTCAGGAGCGCCCCTACACGTCACAAAGGACCCCGTCCTGACAAACCCTATCTCCGTTCATGTGTGCAGGTCAGATCTTGTTTCCTCATCGATTTGCCGGATGATTTCTGGAATGGGTTATTTTGACTTAAAGTTTCAGTAACCAATGCAACTTGACTTAGTTTCAAATTTCTCTCTACCTCTGGTCTTAAAGCAATTATGGATCCCAGAGATAAGCTATGTGGTTACATCAATTGGTCTACTTTTTACGTGTTGTCTCAATAAAACGTGTTTATGGAACTCCTTTAGAACAGTAGTTCTCAAAGTTCAGCATGTATCAAAATCACCTGGAGCAGAAAGAAGCTTGTTAAAATGCAGACTCATGGGGGCGCCTGGGCAGCTCAGTCAGTTAAGCATCCGACTTCGGCTCAGGTATTGATCTCACGGCCCATGAGTTCAAGCTCTGCATCAGGCTCTGTGCTGACAGCCCAGAGCCTGGGGCCTGCTTCAGATTCTGTGTCTCCCTCTCTCTCTGCCCCTTCCCCACTTGCACTCTGTCTTTCTCTCTCTCAAAAATAAACAAAACATTTAAAAGATTGAAAGTTTGAAATGTCCTCAAGTTTAACAATTTAGGGGTGTGTAAGGCACCTCTCTCTACCTTCAGAGGGATGGAACCTTCTGGCAATGCTGCGGTGAAGGAGGGGAAGGACTGGGTGGTGGGTACATGAGGAGTTCATTTGTGATTGTTATTCCTTCAACAATACAGCCCCATGATATTTACTCTTGTGAAATTATTTTACAGTCCACATCGTATTTTAAAATAACCTATTTCATAATGAGAAATTTTAAAAGGAGACGAGATGCGAGAGGTAAGGAAAAGATCAGAAGCAGACACTTGACTTTGACGAAAGTCTTGGAGGAGGAGGAGGAGCACACAAGACCCACATGGAGGTGCTGAGATCTTGGTGCCATTGTGGTAGCAGGTTCCCGTATTTTGCTTCTCGTAATCATGTTGAGGGGTTGAAGTCATATCGTATCAGGTCATGATCTCAGGGTCATGGGATTGAGGCCATGTCAGTGTGAAGCCTGCTTAAGATTCTCTCTCTCTCTCTCTCTCTCTCTCCCCCCCCCTCTCCCTCTTTCCCTCTCTCCCTCTCTCTCCCTCTCTCCCCCTTCCCTGCTCCCCCTCTCTCTCTACAATGAAAATTTAAAAAAATGCGACCAGAATAGAACTCAAGAAAGGAACCTCTGTTTTCAGAGTAGATAAGGACTTCTGAGTTACGACTTACAAACTGGAAGCCGTAAAAAAAAAAAAAAAAAAAAAAAGACTGATGAATTTGACTACGGAAAAAAAAAAAGGAAATCGGCATGGAAAAAAATACCATCTGGAAGCTCAAAAGACAAGAAAGCTGGGAACACCATTTGTAACTGCCCCACAAATAAAGGGTTTATTTCTCCAATACATAAATTAATAAGAAAAAGACCAAAAGACCAATAGAGAAAATAATGAATGTTTTCAGAAAAGGAGCTACAGAGGCTTTTAATTATGCACTGATTAATCTGGAAGGACACAGGACACTCAGGAGATGTTGCTGTTGGGGGCACTTGGCAGAAGAGAAACAGTGTGGGAGAAAGGTTCTTCACTACTTATCTTTTTATACAATACTTTTTTATTCTGAATTATGTAAATGTATTCTCTATTCACAATTTAATTAATGTAAATAATTAACCAAGCCATTTGTAAAACTAGTAAGTGGTTTCCCCAACATCAAACTCACTGAAATGGAATCTTCTGGAATGAGCACTGCTATGCCCTCACCCTTAAGCATGTGTGGAATTCCTTCTTTAAAAAAAACTCATACAGGAGCACCTGGGTGGCTCAGTTGGTGAAGCGTCTGACTTTGGCTCAGGTCAAGATCACACATCAAGCCCTGTGGGGTCAAGCAGCCTGGAGCCTGCTTCAGATTCTGTGACTTCCTCTCTCTCTACCCCTCCTCTGCTCGTGCTCTGTCTCTCTCTCTCTCAATAAATAAATAAACATTATGAAAAGAGAAATATTAAAAAAAAAAGACTCCTACCCCTCCAACTCTGGTTTCTAAGTTTAATTTAACAGCAAAAAATATCTCTCACACAGAAAACTGAGTATAGGGTAAACCTGCATCTGCCCAAGTTTGCTGAGATGGATGTCATAATTATTATATGGCTTCCACAAAACAATTTGTACAATTTATGGCCAGGAACCTTTTCCATTCCTCTCCTCCTTTTTGTTTGTATTGTTTTTTGTTTTTTGTTTTTTTTTAAAGGGGCGGGGGAAGCAAGAAAACAACCCAGAAGCTGCACTGGGTGACAGGAAGAAAGGGGCCAGCTAGGCCTCACACACTCTTTCTAACCATCGTCATCCACGTTTACGTCCAAGGTCTGTCCAAACCAACAGTGTATGTCGAAGAAAAGACCACGGCAGAAACAAACGTACAAAATCCATCTGTGGGTCTCAACTGGAAATCCATCAGAATTTTCTGGTATCTACTAAGATCAAACACGCATGCATTTTATGGTTCGGCGGTTCCCGTCTTTGGTATATACGAAGGGCAGTGCACTCACTTGCACAACGAAAGGCATGTGTGAGGGTGCCCTTGGTAACACTACCCCGAACAGCCCCGAACGAGACGCCACGCCAGTGTTCACGGAGATCAGGAGAGATGGGTGACTCTGCGACGTGTCCCCATAATGGAATTCCACGCCGCCGCGGCCATGGCAAATCTGCCAAGACGTGCAAAGATCTCACAAAGAGACTGCTGAGCTGAAAGACGATGAGTGGGCAAGAACATGTCCGGTGTGACTTTATTGAGATGTTAGGATAAGAGGCTAAAAGAATCTACCTTTAGAAGCAAGGCTGGTGGCTGGCAAAGGGCGTGGCGGGGTTTCTAGGTTTTGGCTATGGATGGTCAGTTTGGACAAAGTCATCCAGCACCATCCTTAACATGTGTATCTTTTCCGCATTTGTGTTATGCCTTGACGAGATGTTTTAAAAATTACTGCGAGCCAGAGTGCGCAGTGAGTGAACAAGTTTGGATAAGTCGTGGGCTTGACTTCTCAAGCGCTGTCCCAGCCCCTGCTGGGATGTCAAAGAGTTTCCAAAAAGACTGAAGGGACAAAGTGCTACGGGCCAGAGCTCCTGAAATCGTGCAGAGAGTGGGCCTGAGGGTTCAGACGGGCCCGTCCACCCCTCCAGGTACAAAGGAGCAGCAAGCGCTCCGCGTTGGGCCCACACACAGATAGAGGAAGAGGCTGTGGATGAAACTAGGGGATAATGCACCACAGTCACGTTGCACATCCCCCAAGCATGCGCTTTGCACATCTCCGGCGTTTTGAAGAATCCATGGAAGAGAATTTAACCTTTGCACCAAGTAACAGCATTGGCAGTCGGGTCGTGTCTGTGTACTGGGCATTGTGCAAAATGCCTTCTGACACATTTTCCCTCGATCCCCACAAACCCCTATGAATTAGGTCCCGTTAGGATTTCCGTCTTGCCCATGAGGCCGAGAACAGTTCAGTGTCTGTCCCAAGCCAGGCACAATATCAGCGGGAGGAAGGAGAGGCACACTCGGGCTTCACCTCCTAAACTCCTAGCCTCCATGGGGCCTTTTCTCAACAGCTTCCCCTCTGCGTTTGCTATGTCTGCAGTGCCAACAGGTGGACGGGGCCATCAGCGTCCCTTTAGAGACCCTGTCCTTCTTTCCTTTCTCCTTTGTCAATGCTATACTATCGGCTTTCCCATAAAGCTGCCTGCCAAAAACTCCTACCCCAAATCTGACAAAAGTCTACAGCACTTTGTTTTCAAGCACTTTAAAGAAGATGACAAATTCTAGATCTTTCTCTTTGGCTAAAACATCCCACAGGGTTGGACCAGCTTCTCTATCAGGTGAAGAATCCCCTTTGGTTCTGGGCATTTCAGTGTCCTGGATTTGCATTTCCTTAACACAACTCAGAAGGAAACCTGCGAGGCTCATCAGATTAACAAAAGCAGCCCTCATGTGCGGTCCATCTGAACCACAGCTACTTTCCAGAAAACACAGCTGCAAAGGTAGGTAAGCACCAAGGCACGCAGAAGTCATTTTCAGTGAGGTTTCTGCAGGGGAAAAAAACAACAACCCATCATCCTTACCCTGTTTTCAAGCTGACCAAGGCATCCTCCACTCCCTTCTGATTGAATTTGGTCATGTACTGATGCATGTAGGGGTAGTTATTACGAATGTTTCTCTCGGTACTGCCGTTAGGGACCGTGCCGAATCGGAAAGGTGGGGAATAGTCGTGGGGTCTCTGAAACTGGAGAGACAGACAGACAGACAGACAGGACAGAGACAAAGAAAGAAGGAGGAGAAGTCAGCCACCATTGTGTCTCGGATCGGGAGTGAAACATACGCACGCCCTAGCTCAGGACAGCTGAAAAAGCATTCATGTCTGGGTTTCCTTTTTTTATCTAAGCACACCTGCCCCTGGCCTGTGAGCTCTGGGAGGTCGAAACAGTGTCTGTCTTGTTCCCAACTATCCCCCAGGGCCCAGCACAGGGCCTGGCTGGGTGTGCGATAGGAATTTGGTAGACTGGCTTTTTCGACCCCATTGTAGAGACTGGCCTCGCAGTGGGCACACGAGCCATGCTCGGGGAACCTAATGGTGCTGGGACGAAGGTATTACTTTTAGTTCATTCATCTACCTTCTCATGAAATCTGTTTTCCCCACCAATCACTCCCTTCTCTGAACCTCATTCACAGTTACCATGACTCGTCCTAGGCAGTGATGAAGACCAACAGAACAGATCAGCCCGGAATACGCCTCCTCGGCCTAAGGATTCTCCCAGGCTGGCTATGTTTTAGAAGTGGCAGACACGGGGTCTGAAGAGTAGAAGTTAGCCCGTTTGTAAGAGGCATTTACACTGATGTTGGCAGGGGTATCTTCCTCTCAGCACCTGGAAAGGGAAGATGCGTTGTCCGGAGAAACTCTTCTCATTGTTGAAGGCACCAACTTAAGTTTATAGGACAGCTTTCACTCTTGTTTACTGTGCTTTTCCTGACAACCTCCCCTAATGGGCCTCCTCAACCCTGCCACCCACGTCTCTCTTTTGTTCTTAGCTGGCGATGGGGTTTAAGCTGGTGGCTTGGGCCACTGCAGAGAGCTCCCCAGTTTTCCTGGGCATGTCCCATGTCTACAGAAGGTATCCATGCTATTAAACTTTTGTCTGTTTTTGTCCTGTTCATCTATCTTTTCTTATAGAGGTGTCTCAGCCAAGAATCTAGAAGGGTAGAGGGAAATTTGTCTTTCCTCTCCTACAATGACTAGATGTATGCCATTTTCTCATTCTCCACTCACTCATTCATGCATCATCCACTTACTAGGGACCTAATATATTCCAGGCATAATGGCAGCCTCCATGAACGTTTCTTGAACTGAAGTCCTGACTAACCATTAGCTAGCTTCGTGGGGATGCCCAAGTCTCGGAAGCTCTCAAGCCTCCATCAAGTTTGGCTGTCCATGCTCCACTTGTCTTCCCTGTTTGGCTGATGCTCTGTTCATGACTGTAGTGTTTGGGACAGCCCAACGAGACAAGGATTCAGGAGAACTAGGTCTGAGTCCCAGAAACACAATTAAAACGTAGAGTCAGCACAGGGCAATAGGTACAAGTGTAAGCTCAGATTCAAAGGTTAAAAAATCAGGTTCTATCATTTGTGAACTATGGGACCTGAGATAAGGCACTGCCTCCATTTATTTTCTAGATCAGTACTTCTTTTGTAGGGGTCAGTGGGTCATTCTAAAACTGTTAAAATCTGTCAAGTAATTAAAAGTGCCTGGAATAGAGTAAGCACTCAAAAATTATTATTATTACTTTTCATTTTCATTATCGGCATGGATCCCCAAAAAAGGAACCTGGGCTTCATTTTTCCATGAAATAGGAAATTCTGGAACTCTAACATAATGATAATAATGACTGGCACTTTTTGAGGACTTGCTCAGGGCCAGCATTGTGCCAAGGAGTTTACAAATGCTGGAGCATTTAATCTGCACAATGAATCTGCCAGGTAGCTAACCTTAGAGGCTCCATTTTACATATGGGGAAACTGAGGCTCAGAGCGGTTACATCACCTATTTAGGATCCCACTGCTTTCACGTAGCAGCCCAGAATTTAATCGTAGCTAAACCTGACCTCAGGTTAAGGTCTGAACTCTGTTTTCCTCAAAGATGGTCGCTAGTAACACCTCCCCTTTTAGAGGGAGGACCTTGCAACCCACAGAAGGGAAAGACCCCCAGCAAACCAATGGCGGGACCAGGGCTGGGATCTAGAAGCGTCTCAGACTTCCAGGTCAGCATGTCTTCCACGTAGCTACGAACGGCTGGAGAAGGCGTCCAAGTTTACCCGAGTCAGACCAACCATAACCATAATTCTTCCTTCCAGACTCACACTTCGTTTCACCGTTAATTAAAATTTCCACTTGAAAATCGTGTCCCCTACATTAGGCAAGCCGCTGCGTAATAAGCAGCTGGCACTGCATTTGGGGGAAGTGGCCATACATTGTCCAAATGAGGTCTTCCTGCTAGGTGGCTGGTGTTGGTAGTGTGTGTGTGTGTGTGCGCGCGCGCGCGTGCACACGCGAGCACGTGCATGAACGGCAAAATGCTCTCTGCACTCACTCTGGCAGGCAGTGCCTCAACTCCTCACCAAAAGAGGAGGCGGCACCTGCCTGGCTCGTCAGCTCTGTAGCCGCCTGGCTCTGGGGACAGAAGTGTGTACTCTTCACAAATCTAGGAACTGCATCAGCTGCTCCCAGTCTCCAGAGGTGGGGGAGGTGGCCCATTTGACCAAATGTTGCCCACTTCACTCCCCAGCTGCTGCAGAGGGGCCATGGAGCTCTTTAGGTTTTCTTTTGTCCCTACCTTGGGTTTGCACAGTGATGGAGACAGGTATTCAGCCCCAGTGATGAATTTCCACACTTCTCTGGCCTTGACCTGTACCATCATCCCCACAGAATTCAGCCCAGTACCGAGATCCAAGAACCTTTCCCACTAGAGTAAAGGCTGTCAAATTCTCAATACACACTCCATGGACTAGGACATTTCTTCATGTCTATTCTGTACACACACACACGCCACCTCCCTGCACTCTTCCTACATGTTATATATTCTGATGTCATCTGTGATGTTCTATTTCTTTAGTGGCCACAACCCTTAAATTAATTTCATGGCTCACTAAAAAGCCAGGACCTACAGTGTGAAAAATAGTTAGGGGTAAGCTCCTCTCTTAAATCCTTGGGCCTCCTATGGAGGACAGAGGCCATGTAGTTTACCGAAATGATTTCTTGTGTAACTTTCTCCCGAGAGTTCCATGTGCAAACAGAACAAAACAGATGTGGGCTCTAGCAAAGGAATGGGTGGTGCAGAGATGTCCATGGTCAGCAAGACCGCAGAGCAATGTAATCACTGTGCCTGGGGGTGGGGGAGTCAGTGGAACTCCCTGGGGCTTCTCTCACTGAAGACTACCCTCACTGGTCAAGTTCACTGCCTTTACTTGGTCTTAGGCTTAGACAATTCAGCTCCTCATCTGCCCCTTAGGAACTGAGTCATTTGGGGCAGCTGCTTAAGCTCTCTGAGCCTCAGTTTCTCTGTCTGTAAACTGGGGACTGCTTTTGCAATTAATCATTTGGTCCCTGAAAGAATACGTGGCTTGATATATATCACCTCATTACATGCTGTCACCCAAAGTGACTTTAGCCAAATAACAGAGCCAGTTTCTTTCTCATCTGGAGAACAAAGGATTAGAGGGTTATATTCTGAATTCTTTTTCTGTCCAAGTCTGGAAGTCATCCAAGTGGCTAAGACATGGCAAGCCCTTTGGGATGGAGGAAATAGAGACACAGGCCTGGGGAATAAAATGCTTAGGGCAAATGTGGCAACGGACCGGGGCATTTCTTTATTCCTCTTACACACCAAACTTCACTTTTATTAAAAATATCTAGGAGTGCCCGGGTGGCTCAGTTGGTTGAGCATCCGACTTTGGTTCAGGTCATGATCTCACAGTTTGTAGGTCTGAGCCCCACGTTGGGTTCTATGTTGACAGCTCAGAGCCTGGATCCTGCTTTGGATCCTATGCCTCTCTCTCTCTGCCTCACCTACTTCTCCACCTACCCTGTACTCTTTCTCTCTCAAAAATAAATAAAATTAAAAAAAATTTAAAAATATATCTGTCTTCTGTGGCTACACATACGGGACACTGGCATATGGAGCTGTTTCTCGAGTATGGTCTGCTCCTGCCAGTGACACACCACAAGCCTCTGAAGGTCAGCATCAACCGACTGTGGCCCTTAGAAGGGAGGAGAGGCTTAGGGGCCTCTGTTCAGCCAGTGACCACCCAGAAGCACAACCGCAGGGTCAGGGACAGCACAGCTCCATGGGGACACATCCACGGGCTCCTCTACCAAGGCAGGATCCCCCATGGTCACAAAAGGCCAACCAGCACAGTGATGCTTCTCGCCCCCAGGCAGAATAGCTCTGAGGCAGGAATGCTGAGGAGGAGGAGGAGGAGGAGGAGGAGGTGGCCGGAAGGAGGAAGGAGCATTTATAATAGGATTATCTACCAAGTACCAGACTTGGTGTGAGGATTATTGCTAATCCTCATATCAATCTTGCCAGAAAGTTATTAATACCCACCCCCACTCTAACTAGGAAATTAAGCCTTGGGGACACTGACATACTGAAGGCCACACGACCATTTCATGGCAAGGTCAAGGTCTGAACGCAGGTTCATGTGACCCCAATCCTGCTGTTGGTCTTCCCACTGCCTTCATGTGCCTCCCAGGGACAGAGCTCTCCTACCCTAGTGATGGCCAACATTTGGGGAAGGTTCCCCATCAACATTCCAACTTCTCTCTAGCATTTCCTAGGGGTACATCTACCTATGAATCTGCCAATTTATAATTTAAGCCTGAGCTCATCTGGGCACACCATGGGCCTCAACAATGCTTTTCCCAGCAAGAACTCAGACTACAAAATGCTTTCAAAGCATCGTAAACCTCAGTTTTTATACAGGTAATCATGGTTTTTTAAAAAAAAAAAAAGGGAAGAGAAAGGGGGAAAATAAACCTCACTGGGTACAGTATCAAAATAAATGATTCCGTATAGATTTTTATCTTGCAGAGTTTCTTGTTGTATCTGCTATTAATCTTCTGGGAGCATTTAGCTTATTTACTCCAAGAATTTTGCTGTTTATCTAATTGTATCACACATTTAATTAAAAGAACTATCTGCTTGCCACTAATTCTCTGAGCTTGTGAGCCGAGCTGTGTCCCGTGAGGGTTTGGTATCTGTTAGGAGGTGTCTCAAGCCAGAAGGTCAGTCAAATTATCAGCAGTTCTAATTAGCTTTCCCACGAGCGGTCATGTTATTTAGACCCAAAACTCCATAGCAAGGGATTTTTTTCCTCACCCTTGCCTTTGAAAATACCAACAAAAAGCAAAATATGCTGCCAGTTGCTTTCTTGAAAAATCCTGCTCCCCACTGCTTTTGCTGTACCTCAACCTGCCTCTTGGACGGGCTGTATTTTTGTTCCCGTTCTGTGATGGAGTCACGCGCTGGGCGCTGCTGGCCATAGGGGATTCTTTGGGCTATAAGTGCCACGTTCAGGGTTGTGGTCTCCTCTCTCGCTACAATCTCCTCTCCCAAACGTGTAGGGAGGAATGAGGAGGCATGGCCAGTTTCCGTGAGTATAAGAGCATGGAGTGAACCGTGCCTCTGAGTCTGCCCTGCCCAGGCGCAATGAAGCGGCTGGGGTTTGGTGCTCCCACGCTGGTGAGTTGCTGATTACACCTAACCGAAAGGACTGGGGGAACTCAAATTTCCAGAAGTTTAGTGTTCTAGTGCCCCAAGGTAATCATCCTATGAAGAGCCCCGTTATGAGCCTCTATCTGCAAAAGTGGGAAGGGGATACGGAACCGGAAGACGGACCCCAGGAGCCCCAGGTGAGGTGCCTACAATGTCCTACACGCCGCGCATTTCTCACCCAACAAACGTGTCCTGAGCACCTGCTGAGCGCCAGAGAACTCTCTCCGAAGCACTCTCCTGAGAGCCGCTCCACCCGTGTCAATTTTAATCTCACAGGTTGTAGCTCCTGTATACTACTTGTTCCTGCCTGGAATTTTGTTTCCCATTTACATTCACGTGTGTGTTATTTCTTTCCACTAGAATTGAAGTATCATAGGGGTATGAGCTCAGGCTGCCAAGATTACCACAGTGGCTGGGAAGATCTCTCCCAAGAGGTGACATTTTCCCTAAAAGACCTGGAAATCAAGGAGGAGCCGGCCATGAATAATGGGAAAGAACATTCAAGGCAGAGGGCAGAGCAAGTGCAAGGGCACTGTGGTGGAAATCTGCTTGGGGTAATGAGGGTACGGGGTGGGAGGCTCTGTGAGCAAGAGGGAGGGGACACGTGAAGGATGTGGCAGATAATACAGGGCTCTGTCGCCATGGTAGAGTGGCATTTATTCCAGCCACAGTGGGAAGCCATCAGAGAGAGGCCAACCACTCACCCCTGCCGCTCATCATCCGACGGCAGGCCTTCTCTGTACCTCTTTCAACCACAGCATATGTCACGGATAAGCTGTTAGGGCTTTTGATGGCTGATTTTCTATTCAGTGGTTTGTTGACGAATGCCAAAAGAATATATGTAGACTTATGTCAGCAAGACATGCTGGTGAGATTTTATGCAGAGAGACAATTATCCACATTTGCGAAACTGAAAGTCTTTGCAAGGCAGCAATCCCCGCACTGCTGAGCTTAGCAAGTCGGGATCCATTTCCTGAACCTCAGATTTCAATGGAAGGCTGCACCCAGTTTACCTCTTTTCTTCCTCCGGGTGCTTTTCTGAATAGCCACTCACACCCCGCCACCCTTGTGGCATTCCAGCGGAGAATGCAGCCAGCAGGTGTGATTCCTGCCATCTTCCTGATAGGGGAAGAACGGCCCCTCGAGGGAGGGGTAGAGAGGGGTTGGAGTAAAAAGGAGCCGCTGCCGAATGAAAAACCTCTCTGCTCCTTTTGTGCCCTTGAGGAAATTTCAGGTGAGTCGGGAAGGCAGCCGGTGGGGCCTACACGGCTACACGGGTACAAAGGTGCTGTCAATTTTGTCTCTGGGTAGGCTTTAGGGATGACTCTCTTTCATGTCAGACACAAGAGATCCAGGCATGGGGTACATTACAGACTCAAGTGAGGCAAGAGACAGAGAGGTAGCTACAGACTCAGAACACCCCACTTCCCCTCAAGTTTGCCCTCGTCCAGGCTCGTGGGCCTCCAGCACCATGTGCTCTCTTACAGGGAGAACTCCAGCCCGAGGTACAACGTGAGTCACAGAGCCTCAGTGCCACCGTCATGATCCTATAAACACGAGCAATGGCCATGTGGAGAAACGGTGCTTCCAAATTAGATCTGGAACCTTTTAGACCCAGGAGAGCTAAGCTTAAGGTTCTGTTTCTTAATTTTTTTTTTAGAAATATGCCAATTTAAGTGAAAAGAAAAAAACAAAACAAAACCCAACCTGCTGGCTTTGTGCTTTACAGTTGACAGGTTTGGATGGGCCCTTCTGAGAAGAGAACGTTTAAGATCAACCCCTCGGGTGGTGGGGGAAGTAAGGTGACCTTACCTTTTTGTCACTGAGGCCGGTCACTTGGTCCACAAATTCCTCCTGGATCATGAAAGCGGCCAGGTTGGCTGTGTAGCTGGCCAGGAAGATGACGGCGAAGAAGGCCCACACGGACACCATGATCTTGCTGGTGGTCCCTTTGGGGTTCTGGACAGGCACGGAGTTGTTGAACACCAGGCCCCAGAGGAGCCATATAGCTTTTCCAATCGTAAAAGAAGGCCCATGGGGTGCTGTAAACAACAGGAAGGGCATTCTCAGAATTTTCTCGAAAGGGTGACGTGGTGGCTACCAGCCATCCAGCCGGTTGCCGGGAGACAGAACCGTCTCATGGTTGTGCCTCTTCATTGCCCCAGACCCCGTTTTAATAATGAGCATTTCCTCCACGTTTCTATCTCACTGGATTTTTTTTTTTGCCCCATTTCTTAAAAGAAGGGGAAATAAAATAAAAATAAAAACACAAGAGAGAAAGGAAAAGAAAATGGCTAGGCAAAATGAGGTTTTTAATTTGGATTTGATTTCCATTTGGGGAGCCAATCTCCTGAGTCAGTGTAGCGAGCCTTGCAGAAATGCATGTGTGGGGCCGTTTCAGTTCTCACAGGCCGTGCTACCAGCTAAGAACCGTGCAGTCCAGTGGGACTGACATGTGGCAGTCTAATCCGACTGTCCCTAGCAGCCCCTTCTGTTCAAACTCAGATGTGAAGTGTGTCCAATATAGGAATTAAACCCAACTAAAAATCCTCTGCAAATGGAGGCGTCAAGGAACCCGAGTCACAGAGCTGAATCCTCCCATTGCTTCGCAGATGGAAGGCATTTGGTTGCAGGTCATGGAAAATGAACTCTGATATCACAGCACTTTTTCTTCCTCGGTGTATCCTCGCAACAGCTCTGCACCCCTTTTAAGATTCTTAACTGTTCTTTGTAGCAATCTTCACTCAAGAGGCAGAACCACACGGCACAATTTATTGGGGTAGGGGGTATGCGGGCTGTAAAATGCATGCCTTTGGGCTTTCACGTCTGTTTTGTGCAAGAGGAAAAAAATCAATTTATGCCCTCATTTCATGGGAAAAAGGACTCCCTTTAACAGAAGGTTAATTTTTATGTCATTTACGTAAATGAAGACATGAAAAAATGATCCACTCAGACTTCGGTTCGCAACGCAAGCAAGTGGGCAATAAATAAAGGAGCAGAAGTGAATCACTGACGAGAGGTATGAAGTTCTGGGCAGGGAGCCTGGGAGAAGCAGCCTTTCTGCACACTGAAGGCCAAACCCAGATGACGGCAATATTTATAATAACCCTATACAGCACATCAAAGGGAAGGCAATTAATTTTGTTATTCTCAATCTCAAGCGCTTATGTTTCTCTTTGCCTAGTTTTATAATCTTCTGAGCTTATTCCCAAGATGCCAAGAACTCTTAGGGAAAGAAAAATAATTAAAGTCAATCCAGTCAACTTCATGAACTACTTAATTTTGTCAGGGATACAGGCTGATCAGAAGTGACGGCTATTTGGGAATCAGAAAGAGGCAGTTGCAAGGGTGCTACCCAAGACTTTTGGGAATTCCGGATTCATAAATACTGTTACTGAGATGGACATAAAACCTTCCCCCATAAAGCATAGTGAAATATAACAGAAAGCCATCTTGCACAAAGAAATCAGTAGCTGTCATGTCTGGAGAGTTTCTTAAGCAGATGAGCAGGAAACAAAAAACCTCGAAGTGACGGAAGGGCTGGGAACTTTGCCTGCCCGATTCCGATTCCTTACTTTACAATAGTCTTTGAAGGGTGAGCTTTGGCCAGAGGAGGGATGGTTGCACGTGATGGCCTTTGCACTGTTTTTCATCTTGGAAGATGTATATCTGATTTATCCTCTTAGCTCCAGCCAAGTCCAACCCACCGTAATCCTTTCTCTCAGAAAACAAGCACCTCCCTTCCACTCCTTCCTGCCCTGCCTATTATCCGATAGAGCAGCCCGTGACCCTCCTACACTGTACATGATTTATCCTGCCTTTCCCGCCATCTACTGTCCACCACACTCATTCACATCTTTTCTGTTTCATCAAGATTGATTCCCCATCAAGGCCTTTCTTTGCATTTGCTGTTCCCTCTGCATGAAATGCTTGTCCCTCCATTTTTCACACGACTTCTCATTCCTTCGGGTCCTCACCTCCAATGTCCCAAAGTTCTTCCCTGCTTGGCCATCTTACCTAAAGCAGTGGCCTCACCCTGTCACCTCACTTTGGATTTTATTCCCCTTCTCCTGACACTTATTACTATCTGTGATTATTAATGTTATGGGTTCACGTGTTATCTTCACAACTAAATTCTCAGCTCCCCGGGGGGTCAGGAAGTCTCCGTCCAGGTTACCATGCTGTCCCTCTGCACCAGCACAGTGCCTGGCACATGGTACCTACTCGACAAATACTCATCAAAGAAGTACCTGAATTCACAAACAGCACAAGCTCTGATTCCACAAACGTAAATGTGGTGCGGTCACTCCCAGAAAACCTTCCCAGACTCCACGCTGTTGGAACCTCCATATTGGTTAGTTACATCGCCCGTGGAGGATGGCGATTCTCACACTTACGAGACAATTTATGAGTGTTTATGCCACGTACACTACGTTAGCTTGACTAGAGATGGTTTGTGTAGTTATCACCACTCTTCGGTGGGTAGGAAGTGGGAGGATCTTAAGAAAACTAAGTTCCTAGCAGAATCCCATGACCTGCTGACTGTTTCCAATACTGGATCTTCCCAGTGAGGAGAATACATGGCCAAATGAAGCACCCTGATATTAAAGGGCTGTATGCTGAAGACCTACTGTCTGCCACTGACGTAGTCATTTTTCAGGAAAGAGGTGTGGTCCTAGCAGCCCTCTGATGCCATCCACTAAGAACACATTGTACATTGAGGAAACTTCACTCAAAGTGATATAACGTGTTTGGGTCTTTGCATAGGAGCCTCTTAATAAGCTAGAGCCAATGAATGTCTCCCACTGCAATTTTCTATCTACTGATTGCAGTTCTATCAAGTACAATGCACTAAGGTCAGGCACTGTCAAGAGGAAAATGTAATTCTTTGGGGGAAAATACCACTTTATAATTATTTTTACTGTCAAATGAATGCAAGTATGATTCAGTAGTCTGGAGGAAGTTCTTAAACTAGAATCTGTAAAAGCCATTTCCTTGGCATAGACTGATGTCGAGACTCTCAACAACCTTAACATTTCTTTTGACACAGATTTTGAACATTAATTGCCAGAAAACCTTCTTCAGATCTGCGTTCTCAACAAATCGCCAGTGGTTTCCACCTAACAGCTACAGACTGCTGTAGGATAACACGGTTAAAAACGTTCCATTTTGTTTGATTCCCCTTTTCAGTTGAAGCAAATAACCTGCAAAGGGCACAGAATTACAAGTAGTATCAGTGACCTAGCACCGTTCATGTAACAGAACAGCCGGGCAACATGGGGTGACGTGTTCTCAAGCTGAAATATTTGTCCAAAGTCAATGAAATAGCATCAACATGAAGGAGGCCTCACCTTTCCCTTTGGCTAAGCTTCTGTTGTACCCAACAGGGCTGAAGTACTCGAAGACAAAAACAGCGATGGCGGATACAATGAGCAGCATGACGAACATCATCACCCAAACGGAGGCGCTGAATGGTTCTGTGGATGAACAGGCCAGAGGAGTGGAACATGGTCAGTTTGCAGAACCTCACACCCAGGGCCAGCGGGAAGCCCAGAGGTCTGTTTGTAGGCTCACCGGGAACCCCTCCCTCATGTGCTTCTGATCATTCAAAAGAAGCCAGTCATTGTTGATGCATACGCCCACACCATTCTTGATTGCCTTCATATTTGAGGCATTTTATAAGACTGCACATAAAAGGGTAAAAATAGAGAAGAGCATAGGATGCTTTCCAAATCAGGTCAAGGAGAGTAAAAACAAATGGCAGAAAGAATGCAAAGAGAGAGGCCATTGGGTCTAATAGGATTATAGCATCATCCGGGGACCAGTGCTACAGGGACTCAATCCTAAGGCTTCTGCAGACCAGCATGGGTTTTATTCTTATTTTCTCTTGGATTCTTACATGCTGGAGGGGTGATCTGTGGGAAATTCCAGAAGGAAAGGGAGCGTTACGACCTGGTAGAAGAGGATAGTAAAATCATGGGGTTGACAGCAATCAATATTGGAAGGTCACTGTCTGCCACCACTACGACCATTACTACCACACTCTCCTCTCTGCCGTCTGTTCTAGACAGATGAGATCTCTACAATTTAAAATCTTGTTGATGTTGGAAATGGGCCCGAATGCATTTTGAAAAGTCATTTGAGGATATCATATTCGCATGGTAATTGGGTGAGAAAAGCACTGCTTAAAGCATAGAGACAATGAAGTAGTAGATGGATAGATGGTAATTTCCCCTGAAAGTAGTTTACATCAGCTCATTTTCATATGGATGTCTCAGAAGGGCAGGCCAAGTCACAAGGTTCTAAATCTTAGAATGCTCTAGAAAGTTAAGGATTTTATTTAAAATAAATTAACATTTATATTCAGTCTGATTGAGGATATGAAAATGGGCTGAATGGAGCCATTGTATCCAGAGAGGTTACACATTTGCTAAAAAATCAACAGAGACTAAAATTTTGAAAAATGAACATATATCTACCTGAATGTGTCACTGGGAAGAAACTGCCCTTGGATACCAATAAACTTATAATCCTTTTCATCAGAAGGAAACATTTTCTGAGAGTAAAATATAAGAAGCCCAATAACACCTTGAATAGTAGACATTTTGTTACTTTTAAATTGCTTTTCTGATGAAGCTGGTAATAATCATAAAGAATTAGGCTGGTGGCAAGCCACCCTATCATTAAAGTCCATGACTACCTAACACAGCTAGAGGTCATCATAAATTCCAATTTAATGAGTTTACTATATAACAAGAAACTAATATGTCCGAAGCTTTAACTACATTGGATAATTTAAAAACTGGTAAGAATGCTTGGCAATGCAGTTTCAATGATGCAAATATGTTAAAAAGTAACAGGTACCAGCACAGCCTACTTAGGTTAAATAACACAAGATGAGTTCAGAGAAATCAATGAGATTGCAACCATGATATATCTTAGTTAAAATTAGCTTGGGTAATAACAATATTATATCCCTGAAATCATTGCAATTGGGTAATGAGGTGTATCCAAAAAGGCAGAGAAGTAAAGGAATAATTAGGAGATTAAAAATACTCAATATTCCAGAACAGAAATGGTAAAGTAATTCTCCAAGCTGGGTGTGTTAATGGCATGGTGTGTCTTATGGGAGGAAGATCACATGATGAGTAAATGAGCACAATCATGGAAAGCACTTGGTGGTGTGTATGTACACTGTACACACACACACACACACACACACACACACACTCCCTTTAGTGGAATAGCTATTTGATTCCATGGTTAAAGCCAGAATGAGCAGGGGCAATGGTGGTGGTGTGCTGTTCATGGTCCTGAAAAAGGCGTTCTGGTTTGAACCATGCACGGTTATTAATCTGATGACGTCTCTGCAGGTTGCAGTGACATGATCAAACATTAAGGGCCATCCTTCCTGAATACTTCACACACATGGCTTCATTTGGCAGTCAATGCATCCTAATGGTGACATTAACTGTTCCAAAAATTAGGTGGAAGCCTGATCAGGCAACTGATCCCAGATGTTTCCCCACTTGGAAGTGACATCTGTCCCTTGGCTCGTGAGCATGACAGAGAGATAAAAGGACTTTGCTACAGTGCTCTGGTTTTTAAAAAGTTTTTTTTAATGTTCATTAAAAAGTTATTTTTAATGTTTATTTTTGAGGCAGAGCATGAGTGGGGGAGAGGCAGAGAGAGAGAGGGAGACACAGAATCTGAAGCAGGCTCCAGGCTCTGAGCTGTCAGCACAGAGCCTGACATAGGGCTCGAACCCATGAACCACGAGATCGTGACTTGAGCTGAAGTCAGTTGCTTAACATACTGAGCCACCCAGGCACCCCCAGTGTTCTGATTTTAATAAGTTAGGTACCTATGCAGTGCCCTTAAGGATTACTATTCTCACACATATACACACCACTACCACCACCATCACAATGTAGAAAAGCACTGGAATAATGGTGAAGCCCATCTATATTGTCTAGGGAATGACCCAGAAATATCTGGGATAGCTCTGGATTACATCCTCTACTGGTTTAAAACAGATACAAGTTTTGTCCATGAAGGGACTTCCATCTAGAAGACTCCAGGTTAGCATTTCTTTGGATCAAACAATCCAACCTGCTTGGAAAGTCTCTGGAAGGAACTGAATGGAAATATTGTGAGAGATGCCACCTCTGTCATTGAAGAGTGGCCGGTTACATTTTCACACACAAGCTGAGAGGCATTACCTGCAAGTGTTTCCGATGTGAGTTAATGGAGTTTGCGGAGAAAGGATAGGAAGTAATGAAGAGCAATGCAATCAGATTTTGAATGTTTGGGCTCTTCCAGATGACTGAGCCAGTGAATGGAAAAATGTAGCTTAGTATGGTTCATTATGACTTTCAAAACCTGCAGATAATGACCGTAAATAAGGGGGTGCACAGTGAATCGAATAAGGATGTAATTTAGTGACTAGAAAAAAATATTAAGCCTACTGGGTAAAAACAGCTTTGAAAATAGTTTCCTCTGGCTATCATTTATTTTATTTTATTTTTAAAGATACAGCAGGAAGAATAAGGGAGGAAAGGAGGCTTAGCTAAACTAGCAAAAATGCTTGACTTTATATGCAAATGTTCTACTCATGCAGGTAAGATAAAAATCTAGGGGAAACTGGGTTGAGGCCAGATTCGATATCAGCGGCCCATTTCTTTCTTTTTTTTTTTTTTTTTTTTTTTTTTTTTTTTTAATGAGAAAGCCAGTGCTGGTATTTTTTCCTCTCTGATCGAATTGGAAAAGAAGTTCTCTCTAGCTCCCCGTGGAGGTATGTCAACAACTTATGAAAAGAAACAGATCTCTTTCCATGAACTCACTTCCTCCAACCTTGTCTTCACCCCCAGGGCCAAAGAGCTCTGTTAGAGTGTCTGCCAGGGAATGGGAACCATTGATAAGCGATGGCTCGTGCATGAGGGTCTCCTCATCATCGTTAAGATTTTGCCCATGTTGTGTCTATCAGGAGGCTCACTTATCACGGTGTAGTGAGGCTCCCTTGTTATGATATGGGTCCATTATCCATATCAGACAAAGGCACAAAGGAACATAACAAAGTGTGTGCTTGTTGAGGTCCACATTACTCCAACAAAGGTTACAAGAATGGGAGCAAGGAGTGCAAAATCAAATCCAGGCAGTAGTAAGGATTTCAACAGCTTAAATGGATTATTGAAAATGAAAATGGCAAATCCACAGGTCTCTGTGAGTGAGGCAGCATCCAAAATCCTGTTAGTCAACGTTTCACTCAAGGGAATGACACACAGATGTTCTCGCTGGATGCGCCATGACATATAAATGAAGATGGTGGGCAAGTAAGACTATGGGCTCAAAGCCAGTGTCCACAGACTGGCTCTCGTCTGCACATTTTAGCTCTCTGTCTGACAAGGGAGTGTGTGTGTGAGTGTGTGTGTGTATCTGGAAAAACATAAGAAATTTCATTGACTTTAATCTGTTTCCCTCTGTCATGCAGTTTGTGTTAGGGGTCAGTATTTATCTTCACCTTCCCAAATCTGGGACAAACCCAGTGATACGGGGGTGCCAAGGAGAAGGGAATTTAAATCCCACCATCTTCAAGGCAGCCACTGTCAAAAACCACTGATGGTACTCAAACACTCCACACAATACTGTCCTTTAAAGAAATAAATAAATAATGCTTGGCCATGTCTCATGCAGTTTCCATCTCTGTAGCCAGTCTACTTAATGCATATATACCAACAGTGCTAAGGAAAACAAGATAGAAGATGGAGATCTACTTTGCTCTAAAAACAAAACAAAACAAAAACAAAAACAAAAAAACGGCAACAACAAAAATGTCAAAACCTAAATTTATAGAATAGTTAAGAGGAGACGAAGGAATTTCCTCCCTTACAAACCATTCAGCTTGAAGGACAGTCACATTTAAAATACGATTCCATTAATTTTCAATCAGTGTATGCTCTTCTGACTACTTCTATTTTGTTTATCAGAGTGCTGGTATAAATCACGGCATGGCTGTCATTATTTCACCCTTACAGCCAGTAAATAAACGGCTGTCATGCTAGTGAGGGATGGAAGATGGGAACGAGGATACGAAATAAAGGTCTATGGGCTTTTAAATGAACTATGGACAAACAGATTTATTTTTTAAATGTTTTCAAGGCTCTAAGACATATATCTACTCATCTACATTCTACACAAAAAAGACCAGTATCTGAATATGTGCTCGTATTCCAGGTTAGAGATAAATCAAAGATGTTAATGGGGGTGGGGAAGGTGGAGGAAGAGGGGGGAACGCAAATTGGGATCATTCAAATACAACACACTCTGGGGGCACCTGGGTGGCTCAGCTGGTTGAGAGTCTGACTTTGGCTCAGGTTATGATCTCACAGTTCATGAGTTCAAGCCTGTATCGGGCTTTGTGCTGACAGCTCAGAGCCTGGAACCTCCTTTGGGCTCTCTGTCTCCCTCCCTCTCTGCTCCTTTCCCACCCATGCTCTGTCTGTCTCTCTCTCAAAAATAGACATTAAAAAATAAATAAGTATGACACACTCTGGAATGTGCTGATGTTGTTAAGTGGAAGTAAGCAAGTCCTCCCTGGTTCAATCCTTTGAGCCAACAAGAAAAATACCTATAGTTCCTCGTAGGTAAACGGTAGCAACCATGATGTTCACATACCCAGAAAAGCAGAAGGTGAGACGGTGCCGTTGCTTCTGGAAACCATGACGCTGATCCCCGTCTCCACGAAGGGCACAGAGAAGTCCACCACCTCAGAACGTTCCTCGTTGATGGTGAGCGAGCCGACCGCCATGACCGCCCGGTGATAGACCACCTGCACGCGAGGCAAAGGAGCACAGCGCCTTTACTCCCTCTTCCTACCGCCCCTAGTACCGCGGGCCCGAGTCTGGACGACGGCCTGGGGGTGGGGGTGGGGGTGGGGGAGGAATACAACTCACTTCACCGATCATTCCGTTCCACACGTTGTTAACTTTCTTGCCGTGCTTCCCGTTGGTCACCAGGTAGAGGTCATAGGTGAACTTCACAGTTCGGGAGAGCTTCTTCAGGATATCAATGCAGAACCCCTTACAGCATTTTTTAACATTCATCCCCTCATTGGTTGAATTGCTGCAGGAAAATACCACGAGAGCGTAGAATATTAGCTCTGGAAGATGTGTTGGCAAGCATTACCTGTATGCTTCCACCATTTTGCATGTGGGAGACCAAGGCTCAAAAATGAGGAAGTGGCTTTTCCAAGGACATGCAGCATTTTATGACAGCAAAGGTAGAAAGTGTTTTTAAGGATGAGAGTAACCGTGACGAGAGCTAACTTTTATTGAAGGGTTATTATTTGTACCAGGTACCAGGCTTTATACTAATTGTTGGATTAACCTCCACGATGTTTCTCTTAGTTAGTATTTGTCTCCCCATTACATTGGTGAGAGTTACTACCTCTTATTCTTTTTTTTAAGTTTTTAATGTTTATTTTTGAGAGAGAGAGAGAGACACAGACAGACAGACAGACAAAGTGTGAATAAGGGAAGGACAGAGAGACACAGAATCTGAAGCAGACTCTAGGCTCTGAGCTGTCAGCACAGAGCCTGAAGCAGGGCTCGAACTCATGAACTGTGAGATCATGACCTGAGCCGAAGTTGGACCCTTAACTGACAGAGCCACCCAGGCACTCCTACCACCTCTTATTCTTAAGTTTATAACACATACAGCCTCTTTAGACCAGAGTCCAGTCACATGACCTAAGCCGCATTATAAAAACTTACAGAAAATAGAAGGGAAGGAAGATGGCGAAACTCTCAGCTGAAGGAAGAGTTTTGTTTTACCCTACCACTGAAGATAGAGGTTTGCAACCAAAGAGAAGAAATAAAGGTTGCCTTACTTAGGAAAGGCACTTTCCTTACTCAGGAAAACTTGGCTGAGAATCAGAAGACTCGAGGTCCACCTTGTGCCTGACATGGACTTAATGTGTCTTGACGGAGTCATCTGTCAGATGGGGACTCATTCATTACATTTTTCCTCCCTCCCTACATAGCAGGAAGTGTAAAAGGTGACATATTAAATAGCAATGTCCTTGATCAGGAAAAAGACCTGTTAAAATACAGAGGGTATTGCTCTCTTAAAAGCTATCATCATCTACTAAGGTGAAATATGTTGCTTTGCGCCAGCCACCTTGCTTTATTAACCTGGCTGAGTCATGTTCAGAGGACACCCATACAAATCAGAAATGACTTCAAAGAGAAAAGAACCCAGGTCCTTCCCAAATGATAGCTACTACTTAGACTGACAGCTCTGTGGGCAATATGTTTGGTCTGCTGTGCGATGGGACATTCTACCTGCCCAGCTCTCTGAGTCACGCATGTCAGGAGATACGTGCTCTCTCTGAATATTCCGTGGCTGGCTCATCTACACATCAGACTGTTACCTAAGCACTACAGTGAGGTTTCTGGAAATCCAACATCACAATAGGAAAATACTTCCATTTCCATATCATAGAAAAAAAAAGTCGGTGACACAGTGATATATACAGAGCAGTTCTGGCTATATAAAAACAAATGAGCTTATGAAATATCTGGATGGAAAAACAATGAAATGTGAAGCATAGCTATTTTTGAATGGTGAGAAATAGCTTTTTCTCTTTTTCATATTTTTAGGTTTTTTTCCCCCCAAATCAACTGCAGTGAGTATCTACTACATATATAATCAGATATACACACACATCAAGCACCACTGATATCTATCTTTGTCCGTGAAGATGTGTTCTTTTGACAATGTGACTTTTGAGTAATGGAGGCGGGTTGCAAAATGCCAGAAACATGACAGAAATGTGTCCTAAGTACATTAAATCAATGGCAGGTCCAAATAACGGTTTCCTTCTAGGTATCTATCTGTGGGTCTTTGAAAAACATGGCCAGATTCAATGCTCTCTTTTTCTTCCTGGCCACCATGGGCCATGCATCAGTGATTCTTCTCTCCGTCTTCCCACCTGTGTCTCCTTCTCTCTCTGCCCTCTCCCTTCTTCTATCACAGGGTCTTCCTTCCCCTGGTCAGGATTCCTGGGAGAGTCTGGACAGAAGTTATAAATGCCCCAGGCTTAAGATTCAGGGTCACAAGCAAATGGTGGTATTCTCTGGCTTTGCTGGGAACCTCAGCCAGTTAATGAGTTAATTACCCGCCCCCCCCCCCATGTCTCCTAATACCAGGTATATTTCTAGACACCAATGGTCATTAATGCATTCTCACCCAACAAGCACCCAGTGAGTACCTACTGTGTATAAAACATGGAATTAAACCCTGAGGACATGGGGTGAAAAAGACATACAGCAAATGCAACAGAAGAATTTATCGTGGGGATTATGGAAACACAGACCAGCTTGTAAGTAGAAATTCTCAACTGGTTCCTATCACAGCCCTTGTATACGTAAGGGGGTGTATATGTCCTCTGAGAAACGTGCCCAATGCAATCTTTCCCCACTCACCATCATCCCTCCCAAAAAGGATGACCCAGAAAAGTCAATGTGGGGAAAGGGATCCAATAAATAACCCAGTTCTTCAGTTCTACAGTTTCCCAGTGTGGGGAGTGGACAGGATCATGGCCATGCAAGTCAGACAGAAGTTTTTCAGGTCCCAGGTCTGCCCCTAACAACCAGGAAGATGCAGAAGAGTCTCCTGACTAATGAGCCTCAGTTTACTTACTTGCAAACTGAGAAGGCGAGGGCTTACCTTGAGGGATAGTTGGGAAGGTGAAATAAAACCAAGTATCTAAAGCACCTCTCAGGTAAGTGCTTAAAAATATAAATCCTTTCTTCTTACCAACAATTTGACAGTTTGAGGGATTCATCGGCAGTAATGGCCACTGCTCCCCAATATATCACGCCAGATAATTTTTCCTTAATTTTCTCTTCATACCTTAATACCCAACGAACAGATGAAAAGAAATATTTGGTCTTTCAGCTCATTTCCTGTCGTCTATGTTCTTAGAAGACTGATTTGTGTCCTCAAGACCCCATCATTTGCCAGAAGTGAGAGACAACAAAGGCTTTACCCGGGAGGGTATCACCAAGAAAAATATCATCATGTTACCCCACAGAATCCTGAGAACCAACTGGCCTGCCTCAAAGGCAACTGATCTGCTCCGTGTTAATGCTGGGATGAATGGGTCCCAGTGATTGTCTATGGCTCTCAGACACTTCAAGTGTGCCTAGATGCACAGTAAACTTGTCATGTTGCCAAGTGGGGAAAGGGAAGCTGCGAGCTGCCACCTCCCACAGGAACCAAAAATGTGAATTCGAACCTGTTAATCCATTTATGTTCTCCAGTGAAAAAAAGTCAATTCTTTTAAAGAGAGTAATTTATTGGGGGGTTCATTGTCTCCACACGAATGTGGCTCAGGACTCAATGACCTACTGTCGTCAGCTCCAAGGCTTCTGATTTTAAAGATTTAAAGCTCCTGTTATTGACTGTGAAGTCCAAGAGGCTCTACATGACTGGCCCTATTGGAACAAAGAAGGCACCACTGTCATAAAGGGGGTGCCCTACTGAGGTTATACCAGTTTTTTTTTTATGATTTTTTTTTTTATTTCTGAGAGAGAGAGCAAGAGAGCAAGCTAGCAGGGGAGGGTCAGAGAGAGGGGGAGACAGAATCTGAAGCAGGCTCCAGGCTCTGAGCTAGCTGTCAGCACAGAGCCCGACGCGGGGCTTGAACCCACAAACTGTGAGACCATGACCTAAGCCGAAGTCAGACGCTTAACCGACTGAGCCCCCCAGGCGCCCCCAACATCATTTGCTTTGCACCAACAGCTCTGCCTTCTTCATCTGACCACACTGTGCTCCAACAACACCCGTCCAAATCAAAACCTCCTCGGACAACATTCCTACATTTACCCCGTCCATCTCTGCCCACCCCCACCCCCTGCCAGCTCATCACTCTCTAGCCCCGCACTGGGCTTCCTTCTGTTTCCCAAACTTGTCGATCTCTTTCCTCCCTCTGGGACTTTGCACCTGCTGTTCCCTGTACCTGGAAGGCTCCATCCCCAGTTTTTCACACGTTCATCATCCTTTTCTACATGATCTCACATCCCACCCGTACGAGCTGAAGGAGACCCACATACCTCAAGTTACATTCTTATCACACTGCTTATTTATATCCTTTACCAGGGGTATCATAACACAGAGGTGTCCTGGTCCTCTATGGGCTGAGTTGTGTTTTAACTGTGTACACACTGCACTGCAAGATCCCCGTCCTTTGTTTCCCTGCTCAGCCCAGCATTATGCCTCACACACAAATGGTGCTTTATGTATAGTCATTTATTGACTCATCTATTCAAGATTTCAACTCCAAAGAGGCTGACCACTCCAGAAAGGCTGATCAATAGTTACTGAATAATCCTTTCAGGATTTCAACTCCAGAGAGGTTTCTCATTTATTAAAAAAAAAAAAAAAAAAAAAAAANTAAAAAAATTAAAAAAAAAAATTTAAAAAAAAAATTATCTGTTTCCCAAGCACAGAGGTCTGGGGATGTGCATCTTGTGTAAAGAGGGTTGAGGTCAGAACGTGCCATGTGGGATGACAAGTATCCATTTGCTCATCTGTTCAATCATTATCAACACTGCTGTGTCATGTTTTGTGGTCGTCTCTGGGTGTACAAAGACTAAGAAGCCATGTTTCCTATATTTAGGCAGCTCCCTCCAGGGAGAAAGACAAACTATAAGCCATAAAACCAGGGGCATTTGGGTGGCTCAGTAGGTTCAGCATCTGACTTTGGCTCAGGTCATGATCTCATGGTTCTTGAGTTCGAGCCTAGCGTTGGGCTCTGTGCTGACAGCTCAGAACCTGGAGTCTGCTTCGGATTCTGTGTGTGTGTGTGTGTGTGTGTGTGTGTGTGTCTCTCTCTCTCTCTGACCCTCCCCTACTCACACTCTCTCTCTCAAAAATAAACATTAAAAAAATTTTGGGGGTGGGGGGCGCCTGAGTGGCTCAGTCAGTTGAGCGTCCGAGTTCGGCTCAGGTCATGATCTCACGGTTCATGGGTTTGAGCCCCGCATCAGGCTCTGTGCTGAATGCTTGCTCAAAGCCTGGAGCCTGTTTCAGATTCTGTGTCTCCTTCTCTCTCTGCCCCTCCCTGGCTCATGCTCTGTCTCACTCTGTCTCTGAAAAATAAATAAATGTAAAAATTTTTTTTTAAGGAAAGACCAAAGGTCAATGCGACCCAGAGGTGAAGAACTGACAGTGGAGGAGGCGGAACGCATCTGAGTCCTAGGTTTTCCATGTACTAGCTGGACAGCCCTGAACATGTTTCTTACTCTCCCCATAACTCAATTTAAATATCTAAGATGGGCAACACCACCTACCTCCAAATGCTGTAACCGAAAATAAGTGAATGCAGACCACTTGGCATGACTCCAGTTATTTATTTAAGCCTTTAAAAACTCGTATCGTATAGGTTATGATGCGGTATTATAATAGGCTATGGTGTTTTACATTCTACTGCAACATTATAGGCACCACTGCTGTTGGTGATAATGGGCTTGGGCTGTTTTAAAGGACTGGGCACATTCAACCGACAGCATGCCCGGACTCACTTGATTTTGACGAACTTCCGACACGGCACAGTGTTCCTCACGCACGTCTCGGTCAGCGGGTCTATGTCCTCCACGATGACAAAGGGGGCTTCCTCCAGGGTGACAATGCTCAGGTGGTTGTCGTCCGGCTCGCAGTCCGAGAAGGACTTATACCTCGGCCACACGGCGTGCCTCAGGCTCAGGCTCTGGTTCTCCCACTTGCCCACCTGCGCCAGGAAGATCAAAGCACACTTGTGATTTCTTGCAGCACCTTCTAGAAAGGCGAGTCCTTCCCCCTAAGAGGTCTGGGAAAGAACCCTAGCCCTCTTGAGGGCTTTTCTGCAACATACTTCAACATACACTTTGGTGTTGATGCTGAGAAAAACAGGGATGAAGGAAAAGCAGAGTCCTGGGCGGCCCCCAGACCCCAGCCTTGCCCAGGCTAATTAAAATGGTGGTCGTGTCCAAGCACTGAGATTGATAGATCTCCCCAGGCGATTCTAAGGTTCCACCAGGTTCGGGACCACCGATGGTGAGAGAACAGCATGGACTTTTAGAATCAGACAAGTCCAGGCTTGGGTCCCCACCCCTGCCACGCAGTAGCTGCTCCACCCTAGGCAAGCTCTGGATCGCCGTGAGCGTCTGTTTCCTCACCTGTAAATAGCACAACTCCACCTACTTTATAAGGATGCTGTCGCAATTAAACAGGATGGTCTGTGAAGAGCATGCAGCACAGAGCCCAGCACGTAGTAGGGACTCCATACTTTGTCTTCGAAGTACAGGAGAGAGACAAGGAGAGGGAGAAATTTCTAGCAATTTCTAGAAGGTGCCAAGAGAAAGAGTGAGGAGAGAGGGAGAGAATACAGGAAAGCTAGAAGGAAGGAGGACGGACGGGCGAGTCAACACAAGGAGCGTGAGCAGGAGAGGAAACGAGGAGCTTCATTTCAAGCTCAGATGTGGTTCTATTTAAGCTGCAAATTAAAGTGAACTGTTGGTAATCCGGCCAAGAGCAGAGACTTTCAGCGCTTAGCACCAAGACCCGTCAAAATAGCATCGATCTGCTCCCTCTTGGAGCAGCAGCCGGCATGTTAGTGAAATCAAACTGAAGGCTGTATGTTTTGAACCTTAATTTTATATGACAGCTTATTGGCACTATTCAGACAGACATCGGGAAAAAGCCGCTCCCAGTATCAAGCTTTATCCTTCTTCCTTTCGCTCCCACGCGCAATTGCTTGACACCACAGGTCAGCGCTTCATTTGTAGTATCAACCTCAAGGAAACACCTTGTCTGAAAAGCTAAGTGCCAAGTCCAGGCTTGTCTGCGTTGACGTGACCCACTCACCTCCCCTCCTGTAAGTGCGGGTCCCGGAAACGAACTTCGGGCCCATAAAGAGAATGCAGACGCGCCAGACACGGGAAGGGGTGATGGGGTGGAAGGAGAAAAGGCAGACTGAGGGCCCTCAGGTGGCCTCATCACTTGGGCTGGAAAATGTTTGCTGCTTAGAGCACCACATTCCACGCGGCCAATTACAAACCTGTCCAGCCTCGGCGATACTTTCCATTTTGTGACAGTAGAATAAGCCGTGAGATAATTTGGTCACTTGTTCATCTCGCTGCGCTGTGACGTGTAACACAGGCTGGGGAGGGTGCTGAGTCCGCCAAGTTCTTCATTCACTCAACACAGATTTATTGAGTACCAACTATGTCCTGGCAGCAGCCGGGGAACAATGACAGATAAACCTATCAGTCGGCTGTGGGACAAAGACCGAACCAATAATAATACGTATGCAAACAGAAGGGAGAGGTTCCATCAGTCCCTTTTCTTTCCACTTCTCTTGGAAAAGTCAAACCTTGAAGCGAGGCTGGGAAGTTCATCTGGTACACGAATGGCTTATTCGTCAAATTATTCTTAGTCAAAGAGAACTAAGTGCTGATCCTGGCTTCACCCATTATCTGGGTCGCCTTGGGAAAGTCACTTAACCTGTCTGAGCTTTATCTGCAAAATGCAGATGGCACCAGGTTATGCCTTTCAGGAGTGTGGTGAGCTGTATCCAAAACGTACATGAAGCACTGAGCACAGAACTCAGCACGTAACATACACGGTAGCTGCCATTATTTTATCATTGTTGTAGTTAGCGTTTAAGACTTGGCTCAAATATCACCTAACCTGGAAGGGCATTCCTGCTTTCCCCAGCAACACAGAACCTCACACCTCTCCACTGCAGCTCCTTGATGCCGTACTTATAACGGTGTCACTTTTGAGCACTCCTGTGTAGGCAGGAAATGTTCAACATTGCCAGTTACTCTGATCCCCACAAATCCTACAGGGTAAGGATCATTATTCCCACTTTACAGTTCAGAGAACTGAAGCACAGAGATGTTGTGTAACCTGCCCAAACTCACACAGCTGGGAAGCGGTGGAACGAGAACCCTACCATAGGGCTGTGTGAATCCTAACGTGGTCACCATGGTATAGCTCAAAGATCCTTCCTTCCCGGCAGAGACAGCCCCGGATGCCCCAAGAAGCATCAATTAACACAAAGACCGTTTAGCCAGCACAGTCTCTGGTGATGTCATTGTATCTCGTACCCTACACCGTGGAGTCAGGCAGAGGTCCTCACCCAAGGCTGACTGCCGGGGAGAGGGGTGGTAAAGGTTTAGAACTTCCTAGAGTGCAGTGATTCCTTCAAATCTCCCCTAGGTTATTCTGTCCCTTCCCATGTCTAAGTAAGCACCCACCAGTCAGCCAAGGAGGGTGAAAGCAGGTGGTGGGTGGAAAAACTTAATCAGGGCTGAGGCTGCTGTTTCCAAGCGGCCCTACATCTTGGGAGGCCCCTCCCGCTCTGAGTCTGACAGGCTTCTCTGGTAGGCTCCCCAGAGCCCCAAATCCAGGCCCCAGGGTTCTATAAAACATAGAGTAACAAACAGACTTTCTTCACCTGACCCTCCCATCTGCATTTTCACAAGGGGTTTGAATGGAGTCAGTACAGTGTTTGTAGATGGGATTAACAGGGATTCTTTCGCTCCACAAGTATTTATGGAGTGGCCACTAGGTGTCAAGCCCTGCACTAGACACCAAGGAGAATGTCGTGAGCACAGTGAAACTGTTACTTGCATGGAATTTTTATGCTAATCGGGAAGACAGACATGAGTGAAATAATCACACAAAAACATACATCATATGAACTGGGAGGAAGAAAGGAAAAAATGGGAAGAAAGAGAGCAAATGGGGGGAATAAATCCCAGTGGGCTTCTCTGAGGAGGTGGCACTTAAACTGACATTGGAAATCCAAGATAAGGTAGGGGTTGGGGGAGCGAAGGAAGGGAGAGCACTCAACACACACAGGGGCCAGATGATGCAAAGCCTTGCAGGTCCTCAGAAGGAGCTGAGATTTATCCTAAGAGCTCACCCAGTCTGTTAGCCAGGAGGGAAAAGACGAATGGAAGTCACCGGGGATGTAAGTCCGTATGTAACCAGGCCCAAGGTGGGAGTTCTATGCCCCCTCAATTCATTCTTCTTTCTTTTTTTAATGTTATTTATTTTTGAAAGACAGAGTATAAGTAGGGGAGGGGCAGAGAGAGAGGGAGACACAGAATCTGAAGCAGGTTCCAAGCTGTCAGCCCAAAGCCCAACGCGGGGCTCAAACCCATGAACCATGAGATCATCACCTGAGCCAAAGCCGAGCGCTTAACCTACTGAGTCACCCAGGTGCCCCCAACCTTGTTTTCTTTTTTCATGATGGGAAATTTTAAACTCATGCGGAAGTGAACTAGGGTAATGTATCTCCACCTTCCCATTCTCTAGTGGCAATAATTGCTAACTCATGGCCAATCTCGTTTCATTTACACTGCCACCCACTTCCTCTGAATTACACCGAAGGAACTCCCTGACATGGTAACATTTCATTCATAAATCCTTAATTCGATTTAAATATCTAATCTCTGTTTGCTTAATAATATTATACTTCAACAAGCTATGTGTTTCTCTGATTAGATTACAACTTCCCAGTCTAGGAGAGATTTTAAAATACACAGTGATGGGTTTAGAGAATCACAGCTTCTTTTTTTTTTTTTTTTAAATGTTTTATTTATTTCTAGGAGAGATAGAGAGACAGCGTGAGCAGGGGAGGGTCAGAGAGAGAGGGAGTCACAGACTCCGAAACAGGCTTCAGGCTCCGAGCTGGCAGTCAGCACAGAGCCCGACGCGGGGCTCGAACCCACGAACCGTGAGATCATGACCTAAGCGAAAGTCAAGACGCTTAGCCAACTAAGCCACCCAGGCGCCCCGAGAATCACAGCTTCTAAACTCAGGGCCTGGCAAAAGGAGGGACTTAATGGATAGCTGTTGATCAAATCAATGAACACCTGACCTGAATTTTTAAAAATGTCCGTGAGATGGAAAATACTAGTAGACTGATCAATGTGTCCGTCCATGTTCGCCTCGGCTACTGAATCTTGCATCCTCAGCAAAATACTAAGGTACTGAAACCTATATTCTCCCTTCACTCAGGCTTCATGTCAGCTTAAGCCCCCCAGGCGCAGAGCCACTGAGGGTGGCTGTGAAAAATGTCTGTGTATGACAGTTTCCAGACACAGCCAAGGCCATCATGCCAGTGCCAGTTTAGAAGGGGATCTGGTCACTCTCAGGTGTTCGAGAAGACGTCAACAGTCAATGGAATAAACCCTGAAGTGAGAAGAAACTTCACTCACATCATTTCTGTTTGCCTCAGTGTCCACAGGCACGAAGTGGGAACAGGGTATGAACGCCCCACGTGCCCTTCTCTAATGGTCGTGTCCCAAACAGAAGGACCCCATGCACTCTGAGGACACAAGTGATCCATCTCTCTCCCTGCTCCCGTTTTTGCCACTGAAGGGGACTGTCGCTATTCTCTAAATTGGATCTTCTTGTTCGCAGTCCCCTCCAGGGCCGTGCACGCCCCATGTGGCAGAGTCCGTAACTTTAGATCAGCAGCCCTGCCTGACCCAGGGGAGTCAGTACATTTCCCGGCTGTAACGTTCCCCCCCTGGGGTAAGTTCTCAATGCACTGGAGCAAGTGAAGTGATATCGTCGCTGTTGAAGCCATGGTCCTGTTTCTGGAGCTCAAATGGATTATGAAGTTCCAGGAGGCCCTGCCAAACTTCCGGTTAGGTCTATACGTCACCAGGACAGGAAGGCGCACTTGTGTGTGTCTGTCTGTGCTGGACACACACACATGGATGTGCACATACCGACCCGGTGACTTTCCAGGGATCAGCCTCATCCTATAGCACCGCTCCTTCCTCTTCCTAACATGGCACAGGGGGAGAGGGGCCAGAATCATTAATACCATGAGTTTTGGGGTCAGAGAGACAGGCCCAAATCTCACCCCTGCCCTTAGCTGTGTGACCTTGTGCAAGTCACAGCCATCTTTCTGAACTGCTCTTCCCTCCAGATATTTCAATTTCATTATGGTGTCTTGAGGGTTACAAATGAGATGATGATGGCAAAGGTCTCTGAATCCATAGCAAGCTCTCCGTATGCGGCACTATTATTGTTAATTCAACACGTATTAAGCCTCTCGTTGGGAAAACAGTGAGCCTCTGTGGCAGAAGCGCCGGCTGAGGAGGCAGAGACCTGAGTTCCCATGACAACCTGCCCTTGACCTCTGATCTCACTGGGTCTCAGTCCCCTCACCTGAAACAGATGGGGAGTGAGGGTGGACCTGATGATCTCAAAGGTCTTTGGGATCTAAGGTCCCATGCAAAGCACGGGCAAAGTTGCCCTCCCAGCTCTATCCTTATTGAGATCAGGGTAACGAACAGAGAATTAGAAAGGGGTGAATGAAGGCTGCGCAGCTCGCAGCTTGATAATTCTGGAGAGTTCTGGAGAGCGGCTGTGTACCCGGAGAGGTTAAGGTGGCATGTCTAACTCCGAAGAGAACAGGATGGCTTGGAGAACCAAGCTGGAAGATGGAGAAGAAAGAATGAGGTCACCAGAGCCTTCTTGGCTGGGAGTTCTCTGCTGCCTAGAAGCCCGCGGCGCCCCAACTGGAGGATTTGCTCGAAGCTGACTTCTGCTGGTTCTCTGCAGACGGACGTGGGTTCAAACCCCGGCGTGGCCAAGCCCTCGCTGTGCTAACTTGGACGATGCTGACACAGCCAATCCTTAACATGTACTGGGGGTTGTACTCTGTGTTTCAGGCACAGTGCTAAGAGTTTTCCACGCATCACCTGACTCAGTTCTCAGAACAACTCCAGCAGGTGGGGAAGGCTGATGATCCTTTTATAAANACCCAAGTGAAAGTCGGACGCTTAACCGACTAAGCCACCCAGGCGCCCCGGGAAGGCTGATGATCCTTATCGCTTGGTGGGTAAACTGAAGCTCAAAGACACGAAGTGTCTTTATTATTATATATATATAAGTATTTTTTTTCTTTGGAGAGAGAGAGGGCACAAGTGAGTGAGGGGCAGAGAGAGCAAGTGGGGCTCACCTGAAGCAAGACTCATGTTTTACCTGAAGTGGAGCTCGAGCTCACCAGAGTTTTCTTCATATTTTATAAGTAACAGTGCCCTCCTTACAGAGTGGCTGTGAGGATTATGCGAGATGATAAAAATAACTCTTTCTGTTTTCTCTACTCTGGGGAGCTCTACATATTAATTCATGTAATTCTAAAAACAGACAGATGAACAAAGCACTACTATTATTATCCCCGGGTCATCGATGAGGGGAATGAAGCGTAAGGGCTTAAGCAACTTGTTCAGTTTCCATGGCTTGAGAGTGGCAGAATCAGGGTCTGAACCCAGGACTCACTTTTAAGGCAGGGAAGAAATGCAACTACAAGATTTTGCTGGGGAAAGGAAAGGAAAAAGGAAAAAGGAAAGGAAAGGAAAAGAAAGGAAAAAGGAAAAAGGAAAGGAGAAAGGAAAGGAGAAGAAAATATTTGACAGTGATAGTGCAGAAACCTGATAAACAGCACCTCAGCCAGATGACTGAGATCAGTATCGACAGGAGTAGGTCGGTTTGGTACTATGTCCCCTTGATATGACATGAGGACAGAACTTCCCTCCCCACCCCACCCCCCACCATGGTCTTCCTCCCAAGACACATAACCTCAATCTGATCATAAGAAAAATATCAGAAAAATCCCAGTGTAGGGACATCCTTGAAAATAGCTGACTGACACGTCTCAAAACTGTGGAGCTCATCAAAATGCAAGGAAAGGCCGAGAAACTGTCACAGCCAAGAGGAGCCTGGGAAGAGCTTGTGATTAAATACCGTGGGGTGTCCTGGATGAGGTGATAGGATGGAACAGGGAAAAGACATCAGATAAAAACTGGGGAGGGGCGCCTGGGGGGCTCAGTCAGTTGAGCGTCCGACTTCGGCTCAGGTCATGATCTCATGTTCATGGGTTCGAGCCCCGCGTCGGGCTCTGTGCTGACGGCTCAGAGCCTGGAGCCTGTTTCAGTCTGTGTCTCCCTCTCTCCCTGCCCCTCCCCCGCCACTCTCTCTTACAAAAGTAAGTAAATATGAAAAACCTTTTTTAAATACGGGGAAATCTGAATAAAGCATGGGTGTCAGTTAACAGTAATATATCAATACTGGCTCATTAATCCAACAAACGCCATTTAATGTCTTAGTAACTGGAGAAGCCGGTGTGAGGTGCATGAAAACTCACCGGAATGCGTTCCCAAGCTCTCTGTGAACCTAACGCTATTCTCAAATAAGAAGGCTATTTAATTTCTTTTTTTGAATTCAGAAGGGGGAATTTTTAAAAATAACAGACTCTCAGAGACACTGAACAGCAGAGTTGCTCCAGGGTGTCCTGGCTTCGAACCCCAGCTATACCATTTGGGTACACAGGTGACCCTTAAACCACACAGGACTGAACTGCACGGGTCTAGTCATACGTGGCTTTTCTCCTATCCGGACAGTATGGTACCACTAATGTATTTTCTCTTCCTTGTGGTTTTCTTCATAACGCTCTCTTTTCTCCAGCTGACTTCACTAGAAGAATCGGAGTACGTAATACAGAGAACACACAAAATACATGCTAATCGACTGCTGATGTCATCTACAGGGGTTACAATCAACAGTAGGCTATTAGCAGTTAAGTTTTGGGGGGATCAAAAGTTACACATGGGTTTTTTCAAAGGGAGAAGGTGGGGGGGGTGCCCCCAACCTCCATGTTGTTTGAGGGTCAGCTGTATTGCTTAATGTCTTTCTGCTCCAATAGGGTTATCTGAAAAATGGGATGATGATAGTAGCCGAATTCATAGTTGTGCTGAAAGGACTAAATTACTAAATTACTAAATTCCTCAGGGAGGAATGCCCAGCACAGCAGAGGTGCTTTATGTTGTTCTTTCCTTGCTGGTAAAATCAAAGGGACCCCCCACTTTGATTTAAAGCTTTTTTTTTTTTTTTTTAAATTTTTATTTATTTCTAGGAGAGAGAGAGAGACAGCGTGAACAGGGGAGGGTCAGAGAGAGAGAGAGACACAGACTCTGAAACAGGCTCCAGGCTCTGAGCTGGCAGTCAGCACAGAGCTCGACGCGGGGCCCGAACCCACGAACCACGAGATCATGACCTAAGCGAAAGTCGGACGCTCAACCGACTAAGCCACCCAGGCGCCCCGATTTAAAAGGGGAGTTCATATTATTTCAGGTTTAACTCCATAAAAGCATTTCTTGATACTAACCTGAGTTTGATGTGGGCACAGTTTTTCCCCCCCACCTCAGTGATTTTAACCACAAATCACCAACTTCTCTACATTTCCCCCAAGGGTTCTAGAAAAGCCTTCTGTTGTTTGCCTGCCCATTGTCATTTCCCACGTCTTTGGTTACAGCATATTGGTTTTCCTTTGTAGAGATCTTGTATCCAATTTCAATAGGTACCTAGCAGGTCACCTGGGTGGCTTAGTCAGTTGGGTGTGTGGCTTTGGCTCAGGTCATGATTTTCTGGTTCATGGGTCTGAGCCCTGTGTCAGGCTCTGTGCTGACAGCTTGGAGCCGGGAGTCTGCTTCAGATTCTTTGCCTCCCTCTCTCTCTGCCCCTCCCCTGCTCATAAGCACGTGTGCTCTCCCTCTCTCTCAAAAATAAATAGACATTAAAAAAAAAAAAAAAAAAGGAATAGGCTCTCATTANCCCTTACTTGGCAAATCAATACATTTGGCCCCTGAGCCACAGTGACTGGCTCACAAATGTGCATGTGACCTAGGCTGAGCCAATGGAAGTTTTCCCTGGGACTTTTACTGGGATGATTAGCATAGGGTGGTATGACAGAAGAACCTATCAGAGACTCCAGAGCTAAGAAATAGAGAAGATGGCAATAAAGTCTGGATGGCATTGCTTGAGCTCTTATAACAATAAAAGTGGATATTCACTGGGCACTTAACATATATTCAGCACTATTCTTAGCACTATTTGAATTCTTATAAATGCTCTGTATACAATAAATAGGCACAGGCAGGCGATTTTTATCTCCATCATGAATTTTTTTATAGTTAAAAACAGTCCCAAACTCAGCCAAAAAGGCTGTGTGGGAGGAGAAAAAGAATCTTTACCTTCAAAATAAACTGAACTTTGGTGATAAATCTTTGAGTGTTTTCTGCAAATATACTGAGGTTTTGAGGACAAAGAAAAATAATTGACCTCTGATGGAGAAAAGTGATTCTGTTAAAAGAACTATAAGGAGGAGAAATTAACTTTGTAATGATTTTTAAAATCCATTTTTATTAATAAAATTTAAATACAGGGCCTTTAGAAAGCTAATCGCTCTTCAGCTCTTGGAAAATGTTTTGTGAAAGGGCACTGATTACTTATCAAAATGTTCAGCCAGTATTTTCTCAGAGCAGAGACAATTTCAGAGACAATTTCATCTCCAGACACTGTCATAAGTTAACATTCACCCCTTCGAGTCTGGGTAAATTCAGAGAGATGTCTCAGAGACCATGAGTGGCTGGGAGAAATTAGGTGATGAGTAGATGTTTGTGGCTCTCCTTTCAAACTATGTTTGATCTTATTGGATCTGTTCATGAAATGCTTACGAGAGACAATTAAGATCTTCTCATAACTGGTCTCCTGGTCTCCAAAGACACCCCCTAATAACATACCGAAATGCCAAAATCACACATCTACCTTTACTCAAATCCATCCTTGACTCATACTGCAGATATGAGTCATCTCAGATGATATACAATCAAATGCAGACGCCCCTTAACATTAATGGACCCTATGATAATCAATCAGTCTCACCAATTTTTCTGCTCTCTGCTTTCTGTCGTTTTCCTCTCTCTCTTTCCCTCTCTCAGACACCCTATACATACTCTCACACTAGAACTTGTACATGTATACCGCCAACACAGATACACTCACATGTACACATACTCATATGTGTATGCATATTCGGATATAGATCAGCATACTAAAACATTTATACATGAACTCAAAGACAAGTGCACACCTATACACACACACACACACACTCACGCCTACCCAAACTCACAATACAGGCATATATACACTCACATCCACCCCCACATGCACAACAACACATACACACGTACCTTGCACACACACGCACACCTCTAGGTACTCACAGTAATGCATACACTTTTCACTTCCTGTCAGCACTTCCCGATCGACACCTACTTCCTGCCTTTGCCTGCACTGTTTCTTCTACCTGAAGTCCCTCTCCTTGTCACCCCCACAAACTGAAATCCTGCCTAGGCTTTCCAGCTCAAATACCACTTCTTCATGGAGTCTAATTCTCCGGCTGGAATGCCTTTTTGCATTTTCTGTGCCTCCAGACCACCCTCTCTTGCCCTTGAACGCTCTTGCTTATTCATTCGTCACTCAGTACGTGCATCTGGCGCTTTACTGCTGTCCACTCTCCCAGGCTCCACAGAAGGCTCTGGGGCCACAGCAGGGAGCCGGGCAGGCCTGGCCCCTATCCTCAGAGTATCCAATCTGGCTGGAGAAGAGGAGTCAAAGCTCAATGCCAATAAAGGGAGATAATGGCCATGCTGGGAGTAAGCACAGGATGCACCAGAGACACAGCTTCCTGCTCTGGAAGGGAACTGAAAGACGCACCCAACAGGAAGTGAACTCCAACTCTGAGCCAGACCAGCAGGACTGCTATGTGGCTTGTTCGGGGCTTCCACCTTTATTCTCGGGGCTACTGAAGTGTGTGGAGGGGGGTGCAGGGATTCTTGAATACTTTCAATCAGGGGAGGGATAACTTCGGTCTGACATACTAGAACACTTCTTCCCAGGGCAGTGCAGACAAAGGGCTTGGGGCTAAACAATTCTGAATGCAGAGTGATGGGCTGGAGGCAGCTGCATTGATCCGGGACACAGGACCACACTGGTGCGGCAGGAAGGAACCTGACATCTCCAAGGGTTATAATCAGCACAACTCAGAGACTGACTGAATGACTGGCTGTGGGCGGGGGCTGAGGACCCGGTTTGTCTCGACTGGTAATTCCGTCGAACAGGCGGCCTGGCCAGGCTTCTACAACCACGTGACCCACATCGGCTCCAGCACAGGGCTCACCCACCAGCCAGTTCAATAAATATTTGCCGAACTGAGCTCGATTCAGACTGCCGCATACAGTCCCTTTTTTACTGAGAATTCAAAGTTAAAGAGAGGAGAGTAGCCTGTTTACTCAGCTCCTCTCCTTGGAGACCAGACAATAGGGATTGCTAAATTAAAAATCAGAGAGGAGATTTATTAAAACCGACAATGGAAGCACAGTTCACAGTGCCTCTGCTCTGGGTTGACCGGCCCCGCTTAGCTCATTTCATAACCAAAGGGCAAACAGGCCTTAAAAGAAACACTTGGCGTGTGCAAAACATCAGAACACATTTCACTCTAGATAATAAGCAGTGATTTACTCCCAAGCTGCAGAAAATATGAGTAATTAACTCTTCAGGAAGATGAATTTAAGGAGAAAAATTAAACAAACGGGAGGCCAATTTCTCTCCACCTGAAATATAAAGTCTTCCAAAGGACATGAGATAAATGGCCGTGAAGGGAATTTAAAATGATTTAATGTCCATACTTAGCATAAACAGCATCATCGATTAGCATCACTTCTTGCTTCAGCATGAAAATCTAATGCAAAAACAAGCTGATGACAGCTTTACACACAAGAAGTTTTGCGTCTTGGACTGGTGCTTGAAACCAAAAGCAGATGTGAATTCTATAGATCTAAAAAGCCACAATATGGGCGCCCGAGTCATGACCGTGGCCTGACAGGAAGTCGAAATGTATTCTACCTGGAGTACGTTGCAGTTGAGCCCAGTAACTTTTGTTTTAAACCAAGATCCAATCTAAAGTTCGTCGGAGATGGCGAGAGTCAAACCAGCTTTCTCCTGCCCTGTACACGTGAACCAGCTTCTACAAAGAAATTGCTCAAGGGGCACTTGGGGGGCTCAGTGGGTTAAGCGTCCGACTTCAGCTCAGGTCATGATCTCGCGGTTCATGGGTTCGAGCCCCGCGTCGGGCTCTGTGCTGACATCTCAGAGCCTGGAGACTGCTTCAGATCCTCTGTCTCCCCCTCTCTGCCCCTCCCCTGCTCGTGCTCTCTCCCTCAAAAATAAATAAACATTAAAAAAAAGAAAGAAACTGCTCAGAAGCAGTGTGGTTTGAACCTACTTTGTCTTCTATGCCTTGGGGAGCCTCACATGGCCACTGGCAGAGTGAAACCTAGAGCCCCTATTCGCATAACGAGGCAGTGTCTGCTTCTTTTGAATGCAAGGTCTTAATACAATTATTCAAGGGAGTCCCCATGAACCTTTGGTATGAACAAGTCCCTCTCCTTGGGGACTGATTCTGCATCAGTAGGTCTGGGAGGAGGCCTGGGAATCTGCCTTTTCAACCATGATCCTAGGTCATTCTGCTCTGGGTGGTGTGAGGGCTGTATTTTGGGAAAGCACCTAAAAGGATCATACCTCCCGCTACCAGCAGGATTAAACACGGAGGTAGGTAAAAGACGGCAATCTTTTTTTTCTCAGGTTACTTATGTAACCGGTGGCAATTGCCAGCAGATCTAAAATGAGTTTAATCAGCTATTAGAGCCTTAATTAAATTCCTCTCAGTTGAAATTTCAGAATTGCCTAATTGTTACACAGCTCACATTGGAGGAGTTGATTGTTTTTTCTTCTCCCAGAATAACCACTCTCAGGATCATCTAATATCTTCATGGATAACGGCATCAACTGTCTTAAAATCCAGCACTGATCTGGTAATTCACGGAGACGTGCTTTGATTGCTGCTACTTCCACCAACAACCCGTGTATTTGCTCCACTTTCCTCTTGAGATTCAGCCAATGGGAGAAGAGCTCAATGTTTGTTCAGCCTCAAATTTAAAAGTGAAAGCCTCTGGAACAACAAGGCACCATGTTCTTACGAAGTTAATTTATAATCCTCAGGCCTCCAGAGTCCCTCTGTTCTCAGATCCCCAGGGATGGATAGAAGTTCTATGCCTTTGGTTTACTTTTTTTTCATGGGCTCTTAGAAGAGATGGGTCCTGGTAATTAGCTCAACAGTTAATAGTGTTTTCTTTCTCTTCTTTGCCTCCACATTGGAGGGGTACATTAGAAACTTGAAAAATCAGCAAAACATAAAAAAGGAGCTCTCTCATAATTACTAATTAACTTTGCACATGCTCTTGGGATGTATCAGTCGGCCTTCCCCCGGCTGCAGCGATGACGACTGGATAATTAATAACTATAATAACCACTGTCTGGAGGCACTGTCATCACCCCGACATGTCTTTTCTCATCTCACCCCAACAACCCTGTAAGGAGCAGGGCATTGGCACCCTTGTCTGACCCGCTGAGAAACAGAGAGCTTCAGTGACTTGCCCAAGATCAAAGAGCAAGTGAGGGCATCTGTGACCTCAGCGCCTGGGGCCATTACCAGCGCTTGCCGTTCCCAACGCTCCCACCAGATTTGCTTTGGGAAACACCAAGGCAAACCAGAGCAGGTTTGCTGAGAGAGCATTCCATGGACCAATCTGAAAGATCCTGCTGGAGAGTCAGGTCCTGGGGAGAGGGGACTCCGGAGCCATGGGAGGAGGGGAGAGAACAGCCAGAGGTGGTGGCCTTGCAGGTCTCTCATGTGTACTGGCTTTGTTTCCTCAGTTCATCTGCGGGCTGATGCTTCTGAGGACTTCGGATTTTCCTCCACAGGAAAGGCTCTGTCAGCAGGATTGCAGTCAGCTCTTGACGCTGAATTCTACTGCTACTAACACCGACATCCAAAAGGCGATTAGAATAATAATAGATCAGGGGGGAAAAAATCAACCGCTCAAATGTGAACTGAGTGACAATTAGGTAATTTGGGGATTTCAACCAAGAGGAATGTAATTAAGGCTCTAACAGCTGATTAGACTTCTTCTTGGCCTCTGCGATAATCTCCGTTACATAAGGGGCCATCGAAGGGAGGGTCCCATCTTCCCTTTGTACCACGGTGCACTTGAGATGCTGATGGTCAAGACTTCCTGACTCTGTTTACATTGCTGCGCGTGTGGTTATCATAACTCAAACATGAACTTGGCTGAGCTCCTCAAAGGGCTGTGGCCTTGCAGAAGAAAACCTGAGTGGATGCAGGTCTACAGAGACAGCCCAGGCAGAGATGTGAACGGAGATGAGACAATCACAGAACTGGGAATGGAGTTGGGGTGGGGGTGTGGGGGACAAGCACATAACATGGAGTGAGAACCTGACCTAAGGCCAGTCCTCTGTAACAGGAATAGGGTAACTACTATCATTTTTAACACCTTCGCAAAGACAATTTTGAAATACGCCCCACGGTTTCCCTTTTGACCTTCCAATGTACTTTTTTCCGGGCAACTCTCAAAGATCAGTGTGATTTCTACTTGTAAGTTAAACAAAATGTCATTTGTGATCTGGCAGAGTAAATAGCTCTTTTTTGAGTGTTTACCGGAATGGTGTTTAGCATTGCCAGTAAACGTTAGGATGAAGTCGGCTGACACCGGGGAGGACCCCTCCTTGCTTGGGATTATCAAGTCATTCTTCATTCTCACCAGCCTGAACATTCTGACAAGCCAGGCCATGAATATAGATGGGACACCTCCTTTTTACTCTTCGGCAGCTTTTTTATTTTTTAATGAAAACCTTGAAAAGTGGCAAAAATTTTGGACCGAGTATGTAACAGTTTATAAAAGGAGATAAGTTCCAGATAATTAAATTGCAGACCAAGGAAGCAAGAGACTTCGATGCATCAAACCTGTCTGGAGGGATGGAACAGCCCAGAAGCTGATGGATTTCCTCACTCAGCATTATGTAAAAAAGCCAATTCCATTTGGATCTCGGCCCCGAACGAAGTTAACCTCATTGACAGTGTCTGCAGCATTTTAAAATAAGGTTAAAAGACCTGAGGGTATCGATTAAGTGCAGGGCATTTCATCCGCTCGCCCATGAGGCCCCTGGGTTGTGGGGTGTTTGGAACTTGGTGTCAAGTCCCTGCTGGGCATTTGTTCTTCAGTATCTGGGGCAAAATAATAAATTTAAGTATTTGAGCTGGACGGTTTCCTCCTTCCAGATGAAAAGGGCAAGCCAGGGTCTGATGCTGGAGTCCCTGCTGGTTATTATGAGGACGCTAACCAAAGCCCTTGTGAGTGGGTGAAATCCACCGCTCTGATGAAATGCACTGATCACACTTCCAATTCTCCTTAGGTGAGACGGTATTTCGACAATCATTTTCTTTGCTCAGCTCTGCCCCCAAACTACAAAGCTCCCGGCTTGTCTGAGCCCTGAAGTATTCCAGCGAGAGGATCCTTTGAAATACTAAAGCCAACAGAAGATTTAATGGTGAGGAAACAGTAATAAGCTTATCCACAGCTTTGCCCACTATTAAACACATGATTAGTAGGAGGCAGTGGGAGAGACGAGGATCCCCTTAGGATGGGCCAGATGAGACTCGCTGTTTCAGAACACTGAGCCTAAGCAGCCCTCCACTGTCAATCCAATTTTACCCAAACCGATTATCCTCATCCTGGACACTAATGAACAATTCCAGAGGCCTGTAGTTACTGGGATGAAGTTCGGATCTTGGTGATCAACCAGGCAGCACCTCGGCATTTCCTGTTCAATTATACTGGCAAACTCATATTTTAAAAGGCTCTAGGAGTCAGGAGACCCAAGTTCAAGTTCAACTAGGATGCCTATGAGCTGTGTCACTTAAGTTAAATCAGAGCTGCACAAATCATTTCCAATGATTCTTAAATTTTATTTTAAGACAGAGAGAGAGAGCGTGCAAGCAGGAGGGGCAGAAGGCGGGGGGGGGGTTGGGGGGAGAGAATCTTAAGTAGGCTCCGTGCTCAACGCAGAGCACAATGCAGGGCTCCATCCCACAACCTTGGGGTCATGACCTGAGCTGAAATCAAGAGTCAGACGCTTAACTGATTGAGCCACCCAGGAACCCCTGTTTCTAATGACTCTGAGCATTAACAACCAATAGGCAAAGCTAGTCTCTAGGCTTTCAGCCACTTAGGGTTCGATGGATTCACAGGTAAATTCATTCAATAATGTTTAATGCGTGCCTACTATGGACCATAGCCTGTTCTGGGACTGGTGATACAGTAGTAAGTAGACTCAACGCTGGGGGTCAGCAAACTTCAGTAGAAGGGCCAACAGTATTGTATACCCCAGGACCTAAGAATGGACTTTATGTTTTTATTTATTTTTTTAAGTTTATTTATTAATTTTGAGACAGAGACAGAGAGATAGGGAGAGAGAGAGAATCCCAAGCAGTCTCCACACTGTCAGCACAGAGCCCAACATGGGGCGCCAACTCACAAACTTTCAGATCATGACCTGAGCCAAAATCAAGAGTTGGGCACTTAACCAACTGAGCCCTCAAGCATCCTGATTTTACATTTTTAAATGGTTGAAAAACATCAAAAGGATCGTACGCTGTCACATGGGAAAATCATATGAGATTTGAATTTGTGTCCATAAATAAAGTTTGACTGGAACACAGCCATGCTCTTTCCCTTGTCTGTTGTTTGCGGTTGTGTTCACAGTAAAACAGCAGAACTGAGTGCTCACCATGGAGACAAGTGGCCCCACAAAGCCAACAGGATTTACTAGCTGCCCTTTATGTACAATGTTTGCCAACCCCTGATCTAAGTTCCTGTTGACACAGGACCCACCAACTAACCAGACAAATGAAACAAAAGCTCCACAGAATTAGCTGTAAAATAAAACAGAATGACAAGTGCCAGAGGCGGAAAGGTGGAATAAATTGGGAGAGGGCGGGCATCACAGGTGGGGGAGCAGATCTGGTGGGAGAGGTGAGAAATTACAGGGGTATCATCTGGGGGCAGTTGCCGAGGAAGCACAGGGATTGGAAAACCAGATCAGGGAGACGCGACTTCTAGGTGGAATGAACTGTGTAGACAAAAGCATCAAAATTGAGCTCAAGGGCCATGTTTGTTCAAGGAAGTTTAACAAATTGGATGAAAGGAAACTGCTCGAATTGGATAAAAGACTGACAATATACAAAGGGGATGAGAGAGAGAGGGATAAAGGGACACACTGGGACACGATCACAGAAGCCCTTGGGTGTTGGGCTGAAAGACGCACACATCGGAATTTGGTTGCATAGGAGTTCAAACTGGCAATTAGCCTTGGGGTCCCTGAATGATTTACTCAACACCCGGGGAGAATATGGTGATTTCATCCATGTCTGGCTGGAATTTTCATCTCCCACACCTTTTGGAATGGCCCTATTTTCCAATAATTGTGTCATTTCCTTCATAAACACATTCATACTCGTCAGAGTGCATGGATACAATTAAGGGCGGAATTTTTACCTTCTCTCCTTTGCCCCCACCAGGGTGCTTTAGCTACCCTTTCTCATGGGGGAAAATTCACTTCGAATTGCTTGATTTTGAGGCTTTTAAATTTAGAAAATGCACAGAGCTCTCACTCAGTGCTTCTCATCTCTCTTCCCCAACATAGCTCTGGCCCTGGGTCCTGGGGCACTGACTGCCTCCAGCTGCTCTACTCACTCGTGTCCTCACTCTGTCCCTGTTCCAGCCTAGACCTCTTCGTCCATCACATCCCTTGATGCTGTGCCATGCCCACAATTATCCCACCTTTGCTTTGTCCTCTGGTCACACCCTCCTGGCACCAAACCCAGGTCATCAATTCAACCACCGCCTCACCAGTAAACCACTGAGTACAGCCAGAGGCCATCACGTAACCACATAGATCAATATCATTTCAAACGCAAGGACTCCCTCTCTGGCCAGAAATCCTTCTCTCCTTTCCTCTCTCGCATTCCCTAGAAACTATTTCAAAGCTTCACACCTGCCCACGAGACTGCAGCTCCACCACCTCCATCCCTGCTCCCAGATGATGAATCTGTCTCTTATTTCATAGAGTCTTACAGACAATCCATGCAGCCCACAGACTTACCTGCCTCTGCACATGTGTCTTCCTTCTTCTCTCCTTCAATAATAGAAGAGGCCTCCCTTTCTCCTCTAGCCTAACACCATCATGTGTGCTCCAGACACAGTCCTTTTCTGCAGCCAAGGCCACCAGTGGCTTCCTCATTCACCAAATCCAACAGGTGCATTACATGTGACTGAGAGCCCCTCCCATCTTTCATGAGTCTCCCTGCACTGTGCTATCACAGGCCTACCTTTCTAGGCTATTCCTCACTTTTTTTTTTTTACTTCTCCAGCTCTGCCAAAATGCAAGCTCCTCTTTCTCTGAACATTTTACATGCCCTGCCCCTCTCCTGGCCTCAGACCTCCACACTCTCGTGTCTCCTACTGCCCCCTCTTCAGGTGATACCTGAAGCTCTGTGTTGACCACCCTCAGATCTGTCTTCCCCCAGGCACTCTCACGTGCCTCCAGGAAACCTCAAACTCAATAGACTTAGAGTAGAACTCACCATCTTAGGTTGAGTAATAAAAAAAAAAAGCACAATTGCTCTCCCATGGGTCTCATAGGTCTAATTCATCTGTCTCCCTGCACCCCCATATATATATACATATATATATTAAATCAATCACCCATCTTTGATCATTCTAATGTTTGAATACTTTTCCATGTTCATTTCTTTCCTAACTCAAGCTCACCACTCAGCCCTGGCCGTCACCACTCACTAGTTTCTGCCACAGCCTCCACACTGGTCTCCCTGCTGCAGACATCGCCTCTCAGCCTGTCCCCCAAGCTGCACTTTAAGTGTCTCTGCATGTGTAATTCTTCCACTCTCTCCCTTAGAGCCCGTTTTTAAAAGTTTATTTATTTATTTTGAGGGAGGGAGAGAGGGAATGAACCCCAAGCAGGATCCATGGTATATCAGCGCAGACCTCGACACGGGGCTCAAATTCACAAACCGTGAGATCATGACCTGAGCCGAAATCAAGAGTCAGACACTTAACTGACTTACCCACCCGGATGTCCCTTCCCCTTGGAGCCTTTTGACGGCTTCTCACTATACTCGGAATCAAGGGGAAACACCTGACCACAGTCTAAACAACACAGCCTATTCCCAGGTCTCTGTAGCTGTCTGCATGCATGAAAGCCAACCTCATTTCTGACAACCAAATCTCTGTTTCGCCCCCACCTCCTACACAGGGGCTCTCAAATCCCACAGAGGTAATCACAGCCTCTGAGTGCATCTAGCTCCTCCCTTGGAGGCTGGTATCAACACCCGCTACTCACCCTGCAAAGAAGACCCTTTCCTGCTCTCTGCCTGGCAACCTCCTACTTGCCTTTCAAGATCTAGAAGGCGGCTCTTCTGGGAAGCAGCCCCTCACCTCACAAGACTGGCTAGGTGACCTCCTCTTTGCTTGTGTCACCGAGGATTGTAGAAAGTACCCAAAGACTCACCTGTCTGCCCCTGCAGACTGACTGAGGGTGGAGACTGTGTTGTGTGCCTTACCCAGTCTAGAGCCACTTACAGAGTAGACACATGAATGGTTAGCATGTAAGCAACTGAATAAATAAACGTACCAATGTGGCTGCCATAACCATGATCTTCCTGTAATTAGTTATCAACTTCCTTTGGGCTCTTTCGGTAAAAGGTACTGAGAATAATGTGGGTTCTAGATTTGGCTGAACTTGAACACCAGCTTTTCTGCTTACCAGCTGTGTGACTTTGGATAAGTTTGCTTCCTGTGTCTTAGTTTCCCCCTCTGTAAAGTGGGCACATACAAGTAATCACAGCCTCTGATTATTCTAAGAAGTAAGCACACTATTGCCTGCCAAGCCCTCATTATCCCGTTTGCCACATGGTCATGGCACAACCAGTAGCAAGTATTTTATTACATAAAGGGTTCTTGATTCATTTATATGACCCTCCCAGCCTGGCCCAACACAGGTATTCAGTCAAGGTTAGTGCCATCCCATCTATGATGGGCATGTGTTCTTGAGGTTGAAGATAACCCCTGAATGTAACTCCAGAACAGGAAGGAGCAAGGCATTAACTTGATCAAAACTCTAGGCTGAGGGCTTATGTACCAAGACGACACTTAGGAAATGCGTTTGCTATTTTTCCCCCCAAGGGAGACAGATACGCTCTTCCCTCACTGCTCTCTTTTTTAGATGGAACTGATACTATCTATTAATAAAATTCTGTGCACAGAGAAGAAGGTCCTGCCAAGAACAGCCTGGTGTTATTTTAGCTCTATCCATAAATCCAAAGGCCTGACAATTACTTTTAATTCCATTTGCTAGTTTGAGGATCTGCACAATTAATCCATGCCATTAATTTCATAACTATAAATACAACCTGAGTTTCCTAGGAGCCTTATACCAAAAAGCGCAACCTTCTGAATATGCTTGCTAGTGTTCACTGGCTAAGAAGCTGTATTGGGGGATAAAAGAGGAAAGAAACAGAAAAGGGAAATTTTAGATAATAGACACACTTGGACGAGCGTCCTGGCTGGAATGCTACATGTCGTTACAAGGATAATAATATAAAACCCCGAGTTTTACATAGGCCTTTATGAGCCACCAGTTGCTATTTATGATCTCATTTCATTTGACTCTCAGGGTAGATGGTCACATAAAGGTGAAGGAGATATGATTACCATTTTTTCAGAGTGACACACAAATATTCATTCTAGTAACGTGGACAAGAAAGTTCAATACACACATGAAAGGGCTGGAGGTAGCTTTGTGGCCGCCGGATCAGGACCCGTGGGATTGTGTGTTCCCATGTTCCCCTCTTTGTGTGGGATGCAAAGACAAAACAAGGGGACTATGATGCTTGGACATGTTCATCTTCAAAGTCAGAGCTCAGCTCCTCTGAGAAAACAGAATGCCAGCAACAGGCTTCTAGAAATCCACTCAAAATGCAAA